>NC_056000.1:94894256-95494256 GCF_018446385.1 Zingiber officinale
AAAAAACGAAAATTTTTCTTTGCACGGATCCGTTGGCTAGGGAGTTTCGGGGTTTCCGCGACGCGAAAAAGCGGTTTTCGCGGCCCGAAAAACCCAACAGGCGGGTCACTCCTTAAGATTCCCAATCGACTGTAGAGGTTTAAAGTCTTCAATTCCTCCTAAGGAAGCCCAAGCGGGTCACTCCTTAAGATCTCTGATCGACTGTGTATGATGGATTTAAAGTCTCCAGTTCCTCCTAAGGAAGCCCGAGTGGGTCACTCTTTAAGATCCCCGATTGACTGTTTAAGGAGGGTTGATTTGTTTGCCCGAGGAGAATTTATGTGTTTGTCAAGGGATGTTCACCTGCACTTCTTCATTATATTCAAAAACTAAATGAACTACATGAATGAGTTACAGGCATACTTGTTCAAGTTCTATAAGGTTGAGTGGTTCGCACTCCAAGGCCACTTGAGGTTCCTTCCATCTGTGTCTTGGAGATAGTAGGCACCTGAAGCGAGCTTCTGTATTACTTTATATGGTCCTCCCCACTGTGGTGCCATCTTGCTAACATCTTCGGCAGGTTTGATGTGCTTCCATACTAGATCACTGACTTGGAAGAACCTTGAAATTACCCTCCTATTGTAGTTTGTCTCATCCGTTGCCGATATGAGGTGAGGCGGGCGGGCTACCGCTTTGTCGCAAATTTCTTCTATACGATCCAGCTCCATAAGACGCCATCCTGAATTACCATCATCATATAATCACCTTTGATCAGATTCCATCCCCACCTCTATGAGGACTACTGCTTCTCCACCATGCACCAACTGAAAAGGAGTTATGCCTATAGCCTCTCTAGGAGTAGTACGATATGCCCACAATACACTAGGCAACTCATCTACCTAGCTACCACCAACATGATCCAATTTAGTTTTAAGACCTCTGCTTGTCCATTACTCTGTGGATAAGCCACAGGGGTGAATGCTTGTGTAATACCATATCCCGCACACCATTCTTTAATCCTTTTCCCTTGGAATTGTCTTCGATTATCAAATACTAACTTGTGTGGAATACCAAATCTACAAATGATATGTTTCCATAGGAATTTGATAACCGTGTGTTCAGTAATCTTGGCCTATGGATCAACCTCCACCCATTTTGAGAAATAGTCTACAGCCACCAATAGGAATTTCCTTTGTGATGTTGCCAAAGGAAATGAGCCAACTATATTCATACCCCATTGATCAAAAGGACAGGATACTATAAAAGTTTTTCAATAGACTAGTGGGGTGATGTGGACAAGATACTTAGGTCTAGTCAGTCGAATACACCTCCTTCAACTAGACTTAAGGGGAAGGCTAGTGATACGGGTTATAAGAAGTGGATCATGTACAATAATATGAAAAGAGATGTAAGGAGGAGAAAGAAGAAGTAAGGAAGCTAGGGGAAGATAGATACGATTGGTAAGCAAATCCTGGTCGAGAATGTATGATCGGTCGGGCTAAAATTAGCTAAGGATATGATGCATGTGATATGTTCGGATGCTTCTAACAAGATATACATGTTCATACTAGTCGATCTGCATCTTCTTGTAAAGTAGGCCAAAAATATCCAGCCAATAATATTTTGCAAGCTAAGGATCTCCCTCCTATATGACTGCTACAAGAACCCTGATGAACCTCTTGAAGAATATATTGTATATCCTCCAACCCTATACACTTGAGCAGAGGACTAGAGAACGTCCTTTTATAAAGTTGGTCACCCACCATAGTATACCGGGCAACCCTCTTCTTGAATATCCGTGCTTATTCTCCATCTTCTGGCAGAACACCCTGCTGAAGGAATAAAATGGTTGATGTTCTCCAATCACCTTGTATTTCTGCATCGATCTGTCGCTCAATATAGGATACCAACACAGTCTGCTCTATATAGGCTTATCCAAGTTCCAAGGTATTATAGCGGAGGTTAATTTAGCCAAGTTATTTGCTACTTGATTTTCTAATCGAGGGATCTTCTATATAGTCACTTCTTGGAACTCTGATTTTAATTTATCAAATGCTTCTGCATACAACTTAAGTCGCCCGTTATTGATCTCGAACTTGCCTGCTAACTGTTGTGCTGCTAGCTGGGAATCAGAATACATCCAGACTCGAGCGGCCCCTACATGCCAGGCAGCCTGTAACCCTGCAATCAGAGCTTCATATTATGCCTCATTATTAGTGGCTCTATTATTTAGCCGGACAGAAAGTTGCATCCAATCATTTCTTGGTGATATAAGAAGAACCCCAATACCACTACCTTATCGAGTAGAGGATCCATCCATATATATTTTTCAAGTTCCATCTTCCTCTGGACCTTGTATTTCTATTATAAAATCAGCCAGAGCTTGTGCCTTAATTGTCAACCGAGGTTGATAATGTATATCATATTCACTCAGTTCCGTCGTCCACTTTGATTAACCGCCTGGATGCCTCTGGGTTGAGAAGAACTCAACCAAGAGAGTTGTTAACTAATACTATAATTGCATGCGATAAGAAATAAGGACGTAATCTTCTGACTGCTAACACTAATCCATAAGTCAACTTCTCGAGTGCAGTATAACGGCACTCAGCTCCTTTTAGTAAATGACTCAAAAAATATACAGGTTGTTCCTTCCCTTCTTGCCTCACTAGAACTGAGCCTACAGCATGCTCATTTGCTGACAAGTAAACCCATAATGTTTCTCCTACTACAAGCTTTTCTAATACAGGTAAAGTTGACAAATAATTTTTTAATTTTTGGAACGCACGGTCACATTCTTCATCCCATTGGAATTTAGTAGCCTTCCTTAGTATCTTGAAGAAAGGGAAGCTTCGGTCGACCGATTTAGAAATGAAGAGAAATAGCGCCGTGATCTGGCCGGTCAACCTTTGTGCTTCTTTCATGTTACATGGGGGAGCTATGTCTTGGAGCGCTCGAACCTTGCTGGGGTTAGCTTCTATTCCCCGCTCAATTACCATGTATCCCAAGAACTTGCCACTTTTAGCCCCAAATAAACATTTGCAAGGATTAAGCTTAAGTCCATATTGTCACAAGGTTCTACAAGTTTCGTCCACATCCTTGCATAAGTCAACAGCTTGAAGGGATTTGATAAGTATATCATCCACATAAATCTCCATATTTCTCCCGATCTATTTCTTGAAAGTCTTGTTCATGAGCCTTTGATAAGTAGCTCCTGCATTCAAAGGCATAACATTATAGCAATAAGTACCTTCAGCTGTTATGAAACAAACCTTCTCTTGGTCCTCCTTTGCAAGTGGGACTTGATGATATCCTTGATAGGCGTCTAACATGCAGATGAATTCACACCCAGCTGCAGAATCCACCAATTGATCAATCCGAGGAAGAGGATAATAGTCTTTCAGGCAAGCTTTGTTAAGATCCTGAAAATCAATGCACACTCGCCATTTGTTCCCTCCCTGGTTTAGAGACCAGGACGACATTGGCCAACCAGCTGGGGAATTGAACTTCTCGAATATAGTCTGCCTCTAGTAATTTATCTACCTCCTCCTTGATGATTATATTCTGATCAGCTCTGAAATCCCTCTTCCTTTGCTTAATTGGCCGAGCATCTGGATGCACGTGAAGTGAATGTTCCATCACAAGAGGAGATATGCCCATCACTTCCTTGGGTGTCCATGCAAATATATCATTGTTGCGAACCAAGTATTGCACCAGCTCGGTTTTGAGTTGAACATTCAGGTCGGACGCTATATAAGTAACAGCTTCCGGCCAACCAGCATAGATTTGTATCTCCTCTTTCTCCTCATAAACCAGGACGGGCGGTTTTTCTTGAATAGTGTTGACCCCTATCCTCTGAATTTTTTTGGCTGCATTGGCTTCTGTTTTAATGAACTCCACATAACATTTTGTGTAGTTAATTGATCTCCTCTAACTTCTCCCACTTGATTGTCTACGAGGAATTTAATCTTCTAACAAAAAGGTGAAACGACCGCCCTGAACTCATTCAAGGCAGGTCGACCCAGTATAACATTATAAGCGGAAGGCGCATCCACCACCATGAAGTAGGATCTCCTCGTTCTCATCAAAGGCTCCTCCCCTAAAGATATGGCCAGCTTGATTTGACCTAGCAGTTGTACCTCATTGCCAGTGAAACTATATAAAGGGGTTACCATAGGTTGCAGCTCACTCGAGTCGATCTATAGTTGATCAAAAGCCTTCTTGAAGATAATATTAACAGAACATCCTGTATCGATAAAAGTACATGAAATATTATAGTTAGCTATAACATCTTTAATGATCAATGCATCGTCATGGGGTATTTCCACCCCTTTTAGATCTCTAGGCCCAAAGCTGATTTCAGGCCCGTTCATCCTCTCTTGGTTGCACCCAATTGCATGAATCTCTAGTCACCGAGCATGTGATTTTCTCACCCGATTTGAGTCACCATCAGTGGACACTCTTGCTATCATGTTAATATTTCCCTGGGTGGCATTACTTCTATTTTCTTCCTGTCAAGCGGAGGATGGTTCCTGTTGCATCAGCTCAGGCGTTTGCACCTGTGTTTGCCTGGTCGAGAGTTGTAACACCGCAGATTGTGGTTCAGTTGTTCTATACTCCGGCTTGAGGGGACTATTCTATCATGGATAAGGTGGCTGATTAGAAAATGGAGCACGTCGACGATACCGAGCATTACTCATTTGTTGATTCTTCAGAGCAAAACAGTTCTCTGTGTTGTGGGTGTTAGTCATATGATACGTACACCATTTTCGTGGAGCTGACTACAACATCTCCACATGCTGAACTGCTTGCGGTCGTGGCTCGGGTGGACGATGTGGAGGACCTGCACGCAATCCTCTAGGGTGTTGAACAGGAGCCATGGGACGCTCATTAACTGGAGTAGGCTTAGGTTGAATATCCTCCTTCTTACGAGCAGCTTGAGCTTCCTCAACATTAATGAATTCAGTAGCTCTTTCAATTAATAAATCATAGTTGGTGGGAGGATTTCTCACTAGATCCTTGAAGAAGTCACTATCATTAAGACCCTGAGAAAAGGCACTCACCAACATTTCAGTAGTGGCAGAAGGAACATCAATATCCACTTGATTATATCTTTCGATATAGGCTCTAATACTTTCTTTGGCCCCTTGTTTAATAGAGAAAAGACTCCACGGAGTCTTTTGATATCTCCTGTTACTAGAGAAATGGTGGAGAAATACCTTCCTGAAGTCCTTGAAACGCCTAATTGAGTTTTCCGGCAACCTTTTAAACCACCTCTGAGCGGCGCCTCCGAAAGTGGTTAGGAACATTCGGCACTTGACTCCATCAGTGAATTATTGTAACAGAGCCGCGTTCTCGAACTTGAGTATATGATCTTCTGGATCTGTTGTTCCAAAGTATTCTCCAATGTTTAGATTCTGATAATGTTTAGGTAAGGGATCATCCAGTACCCTCTGAGAGAAAGGAGTGACTATTTTCTCAGGGGAACTATCGCTGGCCACCATTTTCCCCTTACGCTTGTCTCTCACTAGTGCTTCACCAGAGGATTCTTGAAGCACTGGTCGACGTCCTCCTTTGATAGGAGTACGGAAAAAGGCCTGAGGACGATGAGTGGGAGAAACAATAGTAGGAGGTATGTAAATATTATCTTCCTCATCCATACCTCTTTCCCTTTGAGGATTAGTTGCAGAGATGGTCGGATTTACAGCCATGGGCAGTGTTCCATTAGTATTATCCTGTTGTTGTTGTTGCAAAGCTTTCTGTACCCTTGCAGTGATGAGTAATTCCAGATCTTCTTGTGTTAAAGTGACAGTGTGGGTGTGTGGGTCTTTCCAGCGTCCTCAATCGCGAAGATTTAGATTCAGGTGAAAGTTCTCACAAACGACGTCAAATTTGATCCTGTTTAAATCCGACGAGATGAAGCGCTGGTGCTCTGGTGGATGAAGATGGCGAAGGAGATGAATCCCGAGGATCTAAAAAAGCTCCGGTGCTGTAGATCTCCGGCAAAACTCCGAGGGGTGGCTAGGAAGGCTGATGCAAAAGGTCCCGATGCGGTGGATCTAAAGAATGAAACCTCCAATGAAGTGGATTCAAAAAGGATGATGTTTTGCGAAGTAGATCTGATGAAGAAGAACTCCGGCCAAGCAAATCTGCTAGAAAGAAACTTGCCTGCGCACCACGAGATTCGCTAACAAAGCATTAATGACCTAAGACCGGGGTGGGAATCCCTAGCTAGGCCCTCCGACGCTCAAGTCAATTCTCTTGTTGGAAGATGAAGAAAAAAGGAAGAACAGTAAAACTGAAGTGGAATTAGGGTTTGAGTGTGATGTTCACCTTACCTTACTAGCGGAGAGGATTCCCTTTTTATATCACCTCATATAACCTCTGCAGTCATGAGGTGGACCCCGGTTCGTTAGAGTTTGTTAGGAGATGATGTCATTTGTAAAAATAGCTCAAAAAATCTTTTTTGTGCCCGAGATGTATCTTCTTTGTCGTTTAGTTCACCTGCAGAAGTCTCTAAAAAATATTTCCCGCCAAATGAAATAGGTTGTCATATGACCACATATTGTTCACATATCATTAATATAACAGATGTATTTATGTATTGAGAATATTTTCTGTTAAGCTAATTTTGATCAAGTATATCTAAAGGATATAACAAGGTTGTTTATGCCCGACCAGATTTTGTCAGGTCGATCTTATACTAATAGCCTTAGAAAAGTGTGTGTGTGTGTGTGTTATATGCCCGCCCGGGATTCTATTATCAAGTGTATTATGCCTATGCTTGACCGGATATTTCCAAGTCGAGCTCATTCTGACAACTTTAGTTGGTATGTCTGCTCGCTCGTCCGAGATTATATTACTAAGCGAGTTATGTTCATGCTCGACCGGGCTTCTACTACCGAGTTTGTTATATTTATATTGTGTTTATGCTCGACCGAGCTTTACCTATTGAGGCATGTTGACCCTTATGATATGAAATTGGTCTTCGCTTGGCCGACTATAGAGATTACTTAGGAATGCATACCTTTAAGCTCGGTCGGGCTTTCCTTGCTGAGCGTTCCTAGGTTCATTGGCACTCTGTTGTTTTAGTTTAACCAGCACTTTATGCTCGGTTGGACCTTGACTGTCGAACGCGTCTGAATGCACTAATCCCTTGTCCGTCTCTTAGTTTAGTCGAGCTTGCATTCTCGATCGAGCTTATATTCTAGGTTGGGATTTCATGCTCGACCGAGGCTTTCCTGCCGAGCGTATGTATGCATGCTAATATTTTTCCTATTTCAGTTCATTCAGTACTCCATGTTGGGTTTTTCGGGCCGCGAAAACCGCTTTTTCGCGTCGCGGAAACCCCGAAAGCCCCATCCATCGGATCCATGCAAAGAAAACTTAAATAAAATATGAGTACGAGTTTCTAAACCTCGAACTACAATAGATCTACAAAGGGAAACAAGAATATACCCTTGATGCGCGCCCTACGCGAATCCCGCTCGTCCAATGGTGCCGGATCTCAAGGTTGTCAAAGTAGACAACCCTCTAGAAGTATCCACACGAACACAAGAAGGAGATCACCAAACTAAAGTGTGCTAGCACCTTAGTTGGGTTCGGCAAGATGAGGAGAGGGAGAGAAGAAAATGGAGCAAGGAAGAAGATGATAGAATGAATGAGAATAATTTCCAAAATGAAACTTATTCCTCCCATTCATGTGGCCGGCCACATTAAGAGCATTTGTAACTCCCATGGAATGCCAAGAGTCACAACTCTTGGTAACTCCCATGAGGTGGCATCCCACTTAAGCAACCATGATGATGTGCAGCATCATCATTGGTCCACATCTTGCCAACTCACCAATGAGGTGGCATAAAGTCAAGTCAAACTTGACTCTTCATCTTCCTTTCAAGTCAAGTCAAACTTAACTTAATCTCTCTCATGGTTGATCTAATCCAACCATTTAATTCAAGTCAATTTAATATAATGAATCTAATTCATTTAATTAAATTGATTCAATGAGTCATAAACATCTAGATTGATCAATGTTAGGCATAGACCGTGTCATCCTCTAATCAATCTAAATCTTGAACTCCAAGTAGACTCACTAAATCAAATGAGCTCAATATCTTATATTGACTCATTTGGGCATGGCCATGCACTTCGTGGTCTCACTCTATCAAGAATATCGATGTCACTCCCGTCATATAGGAGGGATAGATCCCATCTACATCACTCATATCCCCCTGCATAATTTGTTACATGCCCAGTAATCTCCTTTATAGTCCACCCAATTACAGGTGACGTTTGACGAAACCAAAGTACATAACTCCTTATGTAGGGATCCATGGTGACTTCAGGTCCAAGGACTAGTAGTCATACTAATAGGCACATGAGAAAGTATATGACACTCATATAACGATCCATGATACTTTCTCATGGCGGGTCATTCAGTATACATTCTCCAATGCATACCCATGTGTCAACTTGATATCTCTATATCCATGACTTGTGAGATCAAGTCATCGAGTTGACCTACATGCTAGTCATATTGCATTAACATTGTCCCTGAATGTTAATACTCGACTAGGAATGATTAAAAGTAGTGTTCCCTATATCATCTCACTATCGGTTCAACTAACCGATTGATATAGGTGAGAACATTCTACTCAAGGGCGCTATTATACTTAGTTTATTTGGCACCAATACAAGTATAATAACCAAAACAATAAATGCCTTTATTTATATAAGAATATGATACAACAAGTCCATAATACAATCATCAAATGATTGGCTCTAGGGCTCTAACTAACAATCTCCCACTAGCACTAGTACCAATCAGTGTAGGCTCTAAGCCCCATTGACCTAGTGTGACCATCATCCTTCCTCTGTGCCAAAGCCTTGGTCAAGGGATCTGCGATGTTAGCCTCTGTAGGTACTCTACATATCTTCACATCTTCTCTCTCGATAATCTCTCGAATGAGATGGAAGCATCGTAGTATGTGTTTGGTCCGCTGGTGTGAGCGAGGTTCCTTCGCCTGTGTTATAGCTCCATTGTTGTCACAATAGAGCTCAATAGGGTCAGTGATACTGGGAACCACCCCAAGTTCAGTGATGAACTTGCGGATCCAAACTGCCTCCTTTGCTGCCTCTGATGCAGCAATGTACTCGGCCTCTGTCGTAGAATCAGTTACTGTGTCCTGCTTCGAACTCTTCCAGCTCACAGCACCACCACTAATGCAAAATACAAACCCAGACTGCGATCGGTAATCATCCTGATCAGTCTGGAAGCTGGCATCACTGTAACCCTTTACAGCTAGCTCGTCATTGCCTCCATATATCAAGAAATATTCTTTAGTCCTTCTTAAGTACTTAAGAATATTCTTGACCGCTATCCAGTGACTTTCACCTGAATCTGACTGGTATCTGCTCGTCATGCTCAAAGCATATGAGACATCAGGTCGAGTACATAGCATGGCATACATGATAGATCCTATGGCTGAGGTATAAGGGATCTGATCCATGCGGTCTCTCTCCTCTCTAGAAGAGGGACCTTGAGTCTTCGAAAGACTCACGCCATGTGACATCGGCATAAATCCCTTCTTGGAGTTCTGCATGGCAAACCGAAGGAGTACCTTGTCAATATATGTACTCTGACTTAGGCCAAGCAATCTCTTAGATCTATCTCTATAGATCTGTATCCTAGAATGCGGGATGCCTGACCTAAGTCCTTCATTGAGAAGCAACTCCTTAGCCAGGTCTTGACAGACTGAAGCATAAGGATGTCCTTCCCAATGAGTAGTATGTCATCCACATACAATATGAGGAAGACAACTATATCCCCTACAACCTTCTTGTAGACACAAGGCTCATCTTCATTCTTGATGAAACCAAACTGTTTGATTGCATCATCGAATCAAAGATTCCAGCTCCGAGAAGCTTGCTTTAGTCCATAAATGGACCTATGCAGCTTGCATACTCTGCTAGTATACTGTGGATCTATAAAACCCTCAGGTTGTGTCATGTACACATCCTCAAGCAGGTTTCCATTATAAAACGCAGTTTTGACATCCATCTGCCATAGCTCATAGTCATGGTATGCTGTAATAGCAAGCATGATCCGAATGGACTTAAACATCGCTCCTGGAGAAAAGGTTTCATCATAGTCAATACCATGAATCTGCTTGAAACCTTTAGCTACCAAGCGACCCTTATAGATAAGTCCATCCATGTTAGTCTTTCTCTTAAAGACCCACTTACACCCAATGGGTTTTACCCCTTCAGGTGGATCAACCAAAGTCCATACTTGGTTGGTGTACATGGATTCCATTTCGGATCTCATGGTCTATAACCATTTCTTGGAATCTGGTCTCATCACAGCTTCTTGATAGGTCGTAGGCTCATCATCTATGAGCACAACATCATCATGGTCAGACAAGAGAAATGAGTATCTCTCAGGCTGACGACGTATCCTATCAGACCTGCGATGAGGTATGTCTACTTGAACTGGTTGTTGTACCTCAACTCCTTGTGGAACAACATCATCCACAACACTTTGTGGTTCCAGTTCAACTTCCATCGAGGCTTCAGTGCTATTGTTCACATCTTGAACTTCTTCAAGATCGAACGTGCTCCCACTAGTCTTTCTAGAAACAAAGTCCCTTTCTAGAAAGACCCCAATCTTTGCTACAACTACCTTGTGCTGACTGGGAATGTAGAAATAATATCCCTTAGTTTCCTTGGGATATCCAATAAAGTAGCACTTGTCAGATTTGGGTCCTAACTTGTCTGAGACTTGACGTCGAACGTAAGCCTCACAATCCCAAATCCTCATGAAAGACACCTGGGCATCTCTCCCAGTCCATATCCTATATGGTGTCTTTATTGCGGCCTTGGATGGAACTCGGTTGAGTATAAAAGCTGTCGTGTCTAGAGCATAGCCCCAAAGGTATGTCGGAAGATCTGTGTGACTCATCATTGATCGTACCATATCTAATAGGGTATGCTTCCTCCTTTCGGATACACCATTCCACTGTGGTGTTCCAGGAGGAGTGAGTTGGGATAGAATCCCACACTCAGCTAGGTAGTCACGAAACTCATGGCTAAGGTATTCTCCACCTCGATCTGATCAAAGTATCTTAATACTCTTGCCAAGCTGGTTCTGTACTTCATTCTTGAATTCTTTGAACTTTTCAAAGGATTCTGGCTTATGTGTGATCAAGTACACATAACCATATCTACTGAAGTCATCAGTAAATGTGATGAAGTACCTATAACCGCCTCTAGCAACGACATTGAATGGGCTACATACATCACTATGTATGAGTCCTAACAAATCAATCACTCTTTCGCTGTGCCCACTAAAGGAGTCTTGGTCATCTTGCCTAGTAGGCATGACTCGCACGTCTCATAAGATTCAAAATCGCAAACCATCCTTATGGAGCTGGGATAAGCGCTTGTCTTTTATATGACCTAAGCGACAATGCCAGAGATAGGTTTGGTTTAGGTCATTTGACTTGAACCACTTGGTATTTATGTTATAGATAGGGCTTTCAAGATCTAGAATATAGAGTCCATTCATCAGAAGTGCACTACAATAGAACATATCTTTTAAATAAACAGAACAACATTTGTCCTTTATAATAAAAGAGAAACCTTTCTTGTCCAAATAAGAAACTGAAATTATGTTCTTAGTTAATGTAGACACATAACAACATTCATCTAATTCTAATACATGCCCAGAGGGCAGAGATAGATGATAAGTCCCTACAGCAACAGCAGCAACCCGTGCTCCATTGCCTACGCGTAGGTCCACCTCGCCCTTCGCCAATGCCCTGCTATTTCTCAGTGCCTGCACATTAGTACAAATGTGATATGCACATCCGGTATCTAATACCCATGATGAAGAAATAGATAGATTGACTTCTATAACATATATACCTGAAGTGGAAGTCTCACTTCGCTTCTTCTTAAGATCTTCCAGGTACACCTTGCAGTTCCTCTTCTAGTGTCCGGTCTGACCGCAGTGGAAGCAGGTAGCATCTTTGGTGACTCCTCCTTTAGGCTTCAGTGCCTTGCCTTTGGGCTTGCCCTTGCCCTTGTGTTTCTGAACCATCAGAACAGAGTGGGGCTTTGCCTTCTTAAGGTTCAGCTCAGCAGTTCTTAACATGCTAAGCAGCTCGGGCAGTGGCTTGTCAATTTCGTTCATATTGCAGTTTAGAATGAACTGGCAAGGATTGCAAGATCAGGTCAGTGGCCAGCTCTTGGCCAAGCGGGAATCCCAACCTCTGTAGGTTTTCTATGTACCCAATCATTTTGAGTACATATGGGCCTACGGGAGCCCCATCTGACATCTTGCACTGAAACAGTGCCCTTGAGATCTCAAATCTCTCATGTCTCGCTTGTCCTTGATACAGTTGGCGAATATATTCAACCATATCGTAAGCGCCCATTAACTCATGTTGCTTCTGAAGCTCAGAGTTCATGGTCACGAGCATTAGACAGGACACATCTAATGCGTCATCTTGATGCTTCTTGTAAGCATCTTTGTCTGCAAGTGTGGCATTGGCAGGAGGAGCCTCCGAAATGGGCTGCTCCAAAACGTACAGTTTACGTTCCTGGGTGAGAACTATTCGCAAATTCCTGTACTAGTCCAAGAAATTTGCTCCATTGAGCTTGTCCTTCTCAAGAACAGATCGCAGGGAGAAAGTGTTCGTATTTGACGTCATGGTTATCTACAACAAAAAAATATAGAAAATAAATATCATATTTTTTTTAAATCATTTAATTAGGTCTTTAACTAAATGATGCTCCCACTGAATTCTATAATTCATGTGGGACAAGATCCACATCATAATAACCCTTGAGTTAGCTTTGGCCAATACGCCCAAGACTTAGTATGTGTTGGGTTTTTCGGGCCGCGAAATCCGCTTTTCGCATCGCGGAAACCCCGAATCACCCAAAGCCGTAGATCCGTGCAAGGAAAAACCGAATGAAATACAAGTACGAGTTTCAAAACTTTAGATCTACTCCTAGATCTATGTGTTGAGAGCTTTTACCTTTGAAGCGAAGCCCTTCGCGTTCCCGCTCGTCCAAACGATGCCAGATCTCGAGAGTGTCAAAATAGACACTCCTCTAGAAGTATCCACACGAACTAATTAGGTGGAGAGAAACTAAACAAAGGTGTGCTAGCACCCTTGATCAGCCACGGCAAGAAGAGGAGAGGGAGAGCTTGAGAGAAAGACGGAAGAAGAAGCACACTTAAATGAAAAATGAATTCCCATTCAAACCAAAGTGGCCGGCCACTCTACATTGTGAAACTCCCAAATTAATTGCATTAATTGTAATTAATATGAAGCCATTAAAGAGAATGGCTTTGTAACTTCCATGAGGTGGCACCCATGATGATGTGGAGTAACATCATTGGTCCACATCAATGCCAACTCACCAATGAGGTGGCATAAAGTCAAGTCTAACTTGACTTTTAATCTTCCTCTCAAGTCAAGTCAAACTTGACCAAATCTCTTCCATGGTTGATCGAATCCAACCATTTGATTCAAGCCAACTTAATACAATGAATCTAATTCATTTAATTAAATTGATTCAATGAGTCAAAATCTAAATTAGACTCATTGAACACATGAATCAACTTGAGTCGAACTCAAGTTAGCCCAATTAGGATTACTCTTAATCCAATTTGATTCATCAAATGAATCTAATCCTCTTGGTTCATCATATGAACCTAATCTCCATCTAATTGTCCTTAGTGTGTGACCCTATAGGTTCTTGTAACGTTGGCAATGCCCTAAACCCATTTAGGAGCATAAGTAATGAGCGGTATCTAGCAACACATCATTACTACCCAAGTTACAAGAATGTCGAGATCCGACATCACCTTGAGACTACTAATTGTGACTCCTCACAAAATATGACAAGTGTCCTTCTATCCTAGACATCTAGATTGATCAATGTGAGGCATAGACTGTGTCATCCTCTGACCAATCTAAATCTTGAACTCCAAGTTGACTCACTAAATCAAATGAGCTCAATATCCTATATTGACTCATTTGGGCATGGCCATACACTTCGTGGTCTCACTCTATCAAGAATACCGATGTCTCTCCCGTCATATAGGAGGGATAGATCCCATCTACATCACTCACATCCTTCTGCATAATTTGTTATATAGCCAGTAATCGCCTTTATATTCCACCCAGTTACGGGTGACGTTTGACGAAACCAAAGTACATAACTCCTTATGTAGTGATCTATGGTGACTTCAGGTCTAAGGACTAGTAGTCATACTAATAGCCACATGAGAAAGTATATGACACTCATATAACGATCCATGATACTTTCTCATGGCGGGTCATTCAGTATACATTCTCTAATGTATATCCATGTGTCAACTTGATATCTCTATATCCATGACATGTGAGATCAAGTCATCGAGTTGACTTACATGCTAGTCTTATTGCATTAACATTGTCCCTGAATGTTAATACTCGACTAGGAATGATTAAGAGTAGTGTTCCCTATATCATCTCACTATCGGTTCAACTAACCGATTGATATAGGTGAGAATCATCTACTCAAGGACATTATTATACTTAGTCTATTTGGCACTAATACAAATAAGTATAATAACCAAATAAATGTCTTTATTAATATACAAGAATATGATATAATGAGTCCATACAATCATCAAATGATTGGCTCTAGGGCTCTAACTAACAGTATGATCGGTAGGTAACGATTTACCAATTACATCTCTATGCAACTCTTCTTTATAGAATCATTATCCGCAGTTATATTAAAACTTGAGTTAGCTTTGGCTAATACGCCCAAGAATTAATATAAATGTGATTTATGTCCTATCTTTCCAACCATTGGAAGAATGTCTATAGTTGTACTCTATCCAACCGAGTTAACTAGGAATACTCAATCTAATTGAGTTTGTATTCGCCCATGCGTTGATAAGTGGGACCAAGATTGTCCCTCCGTACCCTACCAAGATAATATATGTTGCTCTGCTTTAGCAGATTCAACAACACATGTGATCAAGGTAGTGATAGGTATCACGGCACGGTAGGCATTAGAGTTGATGTAATTTAGATCTAATCTAAACGATGATGCGTATCATTTACTCGATTGATCTAATCTAATCGAAGGGTGCATCATATGCATGACCATATACACAAGCAATTAATTAATTAATTTGAGATTTAGTCATGGCCCTACTACGATCTTCTGAAGCAAATAAGAAGATCGGATGGTCAACCTAAGGTCAACAGCTTCTCCCTTTGACCACCTTGTGTTGCTCGCGCCCTCCTCGTAACTCCGTCTCGTGTGGACCTTCCACAGCTCCAATTTTGTACATTACAATTTTGAAACTCGAGTTACATTCGAGTCTAAACTAATTTAATACAAGAATAAAAAGAAAAGTATGACGCGCAGGTCGCGAAAAATAAAAATACAACACACACATCACATCACGGCACGCAGGCCGTATTATGAATTACAACACATTTATTCCAATCCAATTGGGTCTTTTAGGACATGACTATCACAAATTATATATAATTCTAAATTATGTATTTTCTATAATTTTCTGCAATTTTAATACCAATTTTTACAATTTTTACGAGTAAAAATTCTCGGCGGTCCCGTTTAGCGGTTTTCGGGTGCAATCGCCGAACGAATCCCCTTGCGGAGACAGGGGCAGCGCCCCTACCCGCGATCTAACCATCGCGAGGGTTCATTAGCGATCCTACAGCGCCTTAGCCCGCTATCCAAAAAGGATTTGGGGCGAAACCAAGCCGTTTTGGAAAAATCTTCCCGGTAGCACAAGCCTACAAGTGCCGAAACACTTGTGCTTCGCTTTTACGAGAAAATTACCCATAAAAACTATAAAAAACCTCAATTTACAGAAAATCACAGAAGCTATATTTTTCATAAAAATCAAAAATAAACTCGTACAAGTCTTTGCATGTGGCTCTGATACCACTGTTGGGTTTTTTGGGCCGCGAAAATCGCTTTTTCACGTCGCAGAAACCCCGAAAGCCCCAGCCACCGGATCCGTGCAAAGAAAACTTAAATAAAATACGAGTACGAGTTTCTATACCTCGATCTATAGTAGATCTACAAAGGGAAACAAGAATGTACCCTTGATGCGCGCCCTACACGAATCCCGCTCGTCCAATGGTGTTGGATCTCAAGGTTGTCAAAGTAGACAACCCTCTAGAAGTATCCACACGAACACAAGAAGGAGATCACCAAACTAAAGTGTGCTAGCACCTTAGTTGGGTTCGGCAAGATGAGGAGAGGGAGAGAAGAAAATGAAGCAAGAAAGAAGATGATAGAATGAATGAGAATAATTTCCAAAATGAAACTTATTCCTCCCATTCATGTGGCCGACCACATTAAGAGCATGTGTAACTCCCATGGAATGCCAAGAGTCACAACTCTTGGTAACTCCCATGAGGTGGCATCCCACTTAAGCAACCATGATGATGTGGAGCATCATCATTGATCCACATCTTGCCAACTCACCAATGAGGTGGCATAAAGTCAAGTCAAACTTGACTCTTCATCTTCCTCTCAAGTCAAGTCAAACTTGACTTAATCTCTCTCATGGTTGATCTAATCCAACCATTTAATTCATTTCAATTTAATATAATGAATCTAATTCATTTAATTAAATTGATTCAATGAGTCATAATCTAAATTAGACTCATTGAACACATGAATTAACTTGAGTCTAACTCAATTAGCCCAATTAGGATTACTCTTAATCCAATTTGATTCATCAAATGAATCTAAGCCTCTTGGTTCATCATATGAACCTAATCTCCATCTAATTGTCCTTAGTGTGTGATCCTATAGGTTCTTGTAACGTTGGCAATGCCCCTAAACCCTTTTAGGAGCATAAGTAATGAGCGGTATCTAGCAACACATCATTACTAGCCAATGTTACAAGAATATTGAGATCCAACATCACCTTGTGACTACTAATTGTGACTCCTCACAATATATGATGATCTTGTCCGAACACTGAATCAACGGACGTTGGGCACGTGGCGCTCTCCGAAGTGCTGACGTAGATCTCCGACCAGTCGTGTGGACCTCCGGCGAACCTGCAAAGAAGTCGGGCCGGGAAGGGGTTTTCGGCGACGACCCTCTGACGCTCAAGTCAGACAAGAGGAAGACGAGAAAGTGGCTATGAATATGCGAGATCGCGTACCTCCGGCGAAGTGTGAGGCTCCTTATATAGATCTGTGAAGAGGCTCACGCACACATACCGAGGCGAATACGTGTCCTCTAACCATACCTCAGTATGGGCTTGTCAGAAGAGCTTACCTGATACCATACTGCTACAGTCCGAGCACATCTTTGATGGGACAGTGGAACTCTCTGTCGTAAGATCCTGCGTATGGCCTGGTCGTTGAACATACCCGCTGTCAGAAGATGTTCCCTTGTTCTTTTGTCTCTTCTTACCCCATTCCGAGCGTCCGGCCGGTCGGCAGTCCCCTCACGTCCGGCCGGTCGTATGTGCTAGTCCGCTCGGGAGATTCCCGGTTGTGTGCTCTGTGGAGATACCCGCTCGGCCATACAACCTGGTTCAACATGAGCGTCGGAACCCCGACTCCCCATCGGGATGTCTTTGCTTCCGTTCGGAACGTTCAGCCGGTCGCCCCAATCTTTATCCGATCGGACAAACCCCTGGTTGACCTTTTACCTTTCAACCTCCACGTGGCATTGACTCTGCTTAAAGGGGGGTCCCCCCTCCTTACTACCGGATCACTTGCCTCCCCTTCAAGTCTAGTCGAAGGAGGCGATTAGTCCGACTGACTGGACTATCAGTTGTGCCGAGCGGCGTCCATATGCATCTTTGCTTCCGCTCGGACACACGGGGGGCAGCTAAAACGCCAGTCAACGCCAACATTCCTCGGTATCTTTTCGAAGTTTTCGCCAATCTCCATCACTAAGGTCGAGCACGCGCTGCCGTCATTGTACGGCGGCGGCGTGGTGTTCTGACGGGATCGAGGCGGTTCGAAATGAACGGTGCGATGCGTGCTCCGGTTCTCGCGACCTGAATCCGTCGGTGGAGGCCGCTCGGGCTCCACCCTATAAAGGCTTCGCTTTCTTCCTTCGCCGCATTTCTGCTCTCGCGTGCTCCATAGCTTCTCGCTCTCAGCATTCCGACGACCCTGTTCTTCTGTTTTCGGTGATCTCCGGTGTGCTTCCCTCGATCCTCCTCTTCGTTGTAAGGTTCTCCTTCTTTCTCTCTTTGGTTCTTGTGTTTTCTTTGCATTTCTTTCCCGAGTTTCGATCCTCGGGGCATCGTTTCGTTTGTTGTCTTCTTTCTCCTATCCTCTATCTTTCTTCGCCTTTTTTGATTTCGTCCGTTCGGACAATGACACATTCCTCTCAATCCCAAGACCAAACTCTCGGCCCGTGGTATGTTACCATGGAATCATGCTTCGATCGGCGTGACGCCGATACTCTGATAAATAACTTTGACATCCCTTCCAACCTCGAAATTATCTTACCCACTCCCTCCACTCGGCCACACAAACCGCCGCGCGGAGCCTTTTGTGTTTTCCGCGACCAGTTCACTGTCGGTCTTCGACTTCCAATTCATCCCTTTATCGTTGACGTTTGCAATTTTTTCGGCATTCCGCTCGGAAGCCTAGTACCCAACACTTTCCGCCTTCTATGTGGCGTTGTCGTCCTATTCAAAATCCATAACATTCCCCTCCGACCGGAGGTTTTCTACTATTTCTACTACCCTAAACAGTCTGAGCCGAGCACTTACATGTTCCAGGCTCGGCCCGGCTTAATTTTCTTCAACAAACTACCCTCTTCCAATAAGCATCGGAAAGAATTCTACTTTTATATTCGCCTTCCCGAGCGGGCCTCCTTCCGAACCCAATGGCAGATTGGACCACCAACCTCCCCCGAGCTGAAGAGATTCAAGACCCGACCGGACTATCTACATGCCGCCAACATGTTAGTCGGCCTAAAGTTCGACATCAACAAGTTCCTTCCGGAAGGGGTTATGTACATATTCGGCCTGAGCCCGATCAGAACCCCCCTCCCGAGCGGCTTCGGTAAGAATTTTACTTGTACCTTCGCCTTAATTGCTAACTGATTTTCTTCTTTTTCCTTTGCAGCGAACATTGTCATGGAGTCGGTGATGGCTGGAATTTTGAGGAGGAAGGCGGCGGCGCTCGAGGCCGCGGCTGCAAAAGAGATGGAGGCACTCGGCATTGAGTCGGTCAGCTTGTATGAAGGGGAGAGAGGGACTCACGAGGAGTCGGCTGCTCAGGCTTCTCTCCCGGAGTCGGCGGTGGGAGCAACTGTTAGCCAAGAGCCTTCCGTCCGGGAGGAAGGCTCCGCTCGGGAAAAAGAGCGGCCTCTCCAACAAAAGAGGCGCCGATTGGAGACTCCCCTCCGATCGGCCACGTCTGCGGTCCAGCCGTCCGAACGAGCCACCGCAGCTGCTCGCGGTAAGGCTCCAGAGGTCGAGGCGATTTCGTCCGATCGGACCCCATCTCAGCTGGATGCGTCTGCAGACCCTCTTGAGGCTATTCCAGTCAGCGCCGTTCCGCCCGCTCCCCGCCGAGTAGAGCGTTCGACAATTTTGTCCCAATTCTCTGCGCCGGCTTCAGTTCCTTCCCCCGCTTCTGCTCAGACGACCCCCGGTCGGCACCGCACCATCCGAGTTTCTTTGCATCTCCCCACCGAGGAATTAATGCCAGAGGCCGCTCGGCCGACCGCGCCCGAGCACATGATCACAATGAAGGGGCCTCTAGCCGAAATGTGGGCCGACGCTCGGGCGTGCGTCGCGATGATTCCCCTCAGCAACTTGGCCAATAGCCACATGCAACAGGCCACGGGGGTAAGTTTATTTTTTCAAGTCCTTTACGCATTCTTTCTAATCGGCCTTTAATGATCTTATTAATTGCAGAGATGGGTAGAGGAGATAGTTGTATCCAACCGCCTGGCGATGGTGGACGAAGAATTGAGAAGACTGAAGGCTGCAGGCGATCCGCCCGGCTCCCAGAGCCCTTCTTACTCTGAGCTACAGAAAGAGCTTAAGAAGGCTCAAGACTTGTTGGCGGCCGAGCAGAAGAAGACGGTCGATCAGGCCCACACTTTGGCCGAGCTCGAGCGGCAAGTCAAGACGCTCAACCAAAAAATAAGCCTAGCCACCACTCGGAAAAACATGGCTATATCCGATCTGGAGAAAAAGAATGTCGAGGCTCGAGGCTTGGAGCAGAAAGTAAAGGAGTTGATGGAGCAACTAGCCAACGAGAAGATTGCCCGATCGGATGAGGTGGCAAAGCTCGAGACTGCTTTACAAGAACATCAGGCGGCCACCGATGCTTCCCGAGCAGCCCTTAAAGAATATCAGGAGGTCGAACCAGGCCGGGTCGCTGCCTTGAGACAACATTACATCCGTTCGGCCGAATTTTCGGAGAAAGTTTGCGAGCGGATGTACACGGCCTTTGAACTTGCCATGAATGCCACGACAGAATATTTGAAGTCCAAAGGGCAACTTTCCGATTCCGCCACCATCCCAGCTCAAGACCAGGCGGCACTCCTTAGCACTATCCCGAAGGATCTTTACGATTATTTAGAATAGAAGTTTGCCTGTTATTCGACCGCTCGGCCAAAAAACTATCCTTTTTTGTAATTTGGCTACTCGGCCTTAATTTCTTTAATGTTATCCTTTTACTTGCTTTTTTCCTTTTCTAATCAATATGAGTGTTGTCCGCTCGGCTAGCCAACTACCGTTCATGCTCCTGTTTCTCCTCGTTATTCGCTTCTCATCCCACCTTTCTTGTGTTCGAAAGGGATTTTTTACGAAGTATTTTGCATAGCTTGTCCGCTCGGCTGAGTATATCCTGCTTCGCAAATAGGATTTTCGATAGACGTTCGTGAAGTACCTTTGGTTCATGGTCGAACGACCAAACGACAAACAAGCCGACCTCTTTATTGTATTCCGGCCGGAGGGTTTATAGTCGCCGGCACGACTCTCGATTTTTAATGTCGGAGCTCGACGGTCTTCCGCCCGAAGGGTTTATAGTCACCGGCACGACTCTCGATTTTTAACGTCGGAGCTCGACGGTCTTCCGCCCGAAGGGTTTATAGTCGCCAGCATGACTCTCGATTTTTAACGTCGGAGCTCGACGGGCTTCCGCCCAGAGGGTTTATAGTCGCCGGCACAACTCTCGATTTTTAACGTCGGAGCTCGACGGTCTTCCGCCCGGAGGGTTTATAGTCGCCGGCACGACTCTCGATTTTTAACGTCGGAGCTCGACGGTCTTCCGCTCGGAGGGTTTATAGTCGTCGGCTCGACTCTCGATTTTTAACGTCGGAGCTCGACGGTCTTCCGCTCGGAGGGTTTATAGTCGCCGGCACGACTCTCGATTTTTAACGTCGGAGTTCGACGGTCTTCCGCTCGGAGGGTTTATAGTCGCCGGCTCGACTCTCCATATTTAACGTCGGAGCTCGACGGTCTTCCGCTCGGAGGGTTTATAGTCACCGGCTCGACTCTCGATTTTTAACGTCGGAGCTCGACGGCCTTCCACTCGGAGGGTTTATAGTCGCCGGCACTTTAAGGCTAATATCAACACTGCCGTTCGGCGGAGATTGCCAAATGCGTTGCTTATCATTTTGCTTCCTGCATTAAAAGAACACAGGCGACCAAGAGATACACAAAATGAATTACATCAATGCACCTCTCACCCAACTCGATACGGCTGGAGATGATTTGCACTCCATGGTCGACCCAGTTGCCGTCCGTCTTCATCCTCCAAATAATAAGCACCCGAGCGGAGCTTTTCGATGACTTTGAAGGGACCCGCCCAAGGAGCCTCCAGCTTGCCAACGTCGTCGACCGGCTTTACTTTCTTCCACACTAGGTCGTCGACTTGGAATGCTCTAGGGATCACGTGCCGGTTGTAATTCTGCTTCATCCTCTGTCGGTACGCCATCAGCCGGACGGACGCTTTGGCTGCTCTTCATCAATTAGGTCCAATTCTATGTTCCTCCGCTCGGCGTTATCGTCATCATAATTCTGGATCCGGACGGACTCGACGCCGACTTCAACCGGGATAACCGCTTCGTCGTCGGACACTAAATGGAATGGCGTGACGCCCGTTCCCTCTTTTGGAGTCGTGCGGATGGCCCATAGGACGCCTGGCAGCTCGTCCACCCAACTTCCTCCTATGTGGTCAAGTCGAGCCCGAGGAATTCTAAGGATTTCTCTGTTGGTTACTTCCGCTTGGTCGTTGCTTTGGGGATACGCCACAGAAGTAAAGTGTTGTTCAATGCCATAACTTTTGCACCAGTCTTCGAGCTGCTTCCCGACGAACTGCAGCCCATTATCAGATACAAGTCAACGAGGAATGCCAAACTGATAGATTATATGCTGCCAGATAAATTTTTTGACCATTTGCTCTGTGATCTTGGCTAGTGGCTCGGCCTCCACCCATTTGGAAAAATAGTCGACATCCACCAGCAGAAACTTCTGCTGACCGGTCGCCATAGGGAACGGACCCACGATATTCATTCCCCACTGATCGAACGGACATGATACTGTAGATGCTTTCATTTCTTCTGCCGGTCAGTGGGAGACGTTATGATACTTCTGGCAGGAAAGGCATGTCGCAACGGTCCAAGCGGCGTCTGCTTGCAGGGTGGGCCAGAAATATCCGGCCAGCAAGATCTTCTTGGCCAGCGATCGTCCGCCCGGATGTCCCCCACACGATCCTTGGTGCACTTCGTGAAGGATGTACTCCGCATCCTCCGAGCTTACACACTTCAACAGTGGGCAAGAGAAAGCCTTCTTGTAGAGTTGGTCTCCAATGAGCGTGAACCGACCGGCTCTCCTCCTTAATAGCTGGGCTGCTTCCCGATCGGATGGTGTTGCTCCCGATCGAAGAAACTCCATGATGGTCGTCCTCCAATCGCTTGGAAATGAGAGACCCTCCATCCAGTCGACATGAGCCACCAAAGCTACTTGTTCAATTGGCTGTTGGATGACAACCGGTGATATTGAACTTGCTAGTTTGGCTAATTCATCTGCCGCCTGATTTTCCGCTCGGGGTATCTTCCAGATAATAACTTCTCTGAAGTTGACCTTGAGCTTTTCGAAGGCTTCAGCGTAGAGTTTGAGCCAAGAGTTGTTAATCTCAAAAGTGCCCGAGAGTTGTTGAGCGGCCAGCTGAGAATCTGAATGAAGTGTCACCCAACCGGCCCCAACATGCTGGGCGGCCTGTAAGCAGGCTATAAGGGCCTCATACTCTGCTTCGTTATTTGTAGCTCTGTAATCCAGCCGGACGGATAAGTGCATCCTTTCTTCTTGGTGAGAGAGTAATAGCACGCCAATCCCGCTCCCGAGCCGAGTGGACGATCCGTCCACAAATATTTTCCACATAGCTTCGGGCTCTGGCCTTTGCACTTCGGTGATAAAATCTGCCAAGGACTGCACCTTTATCGTCGAACGGGGTTGATACTGAATGTCGAATTCGCTCAACTCCGTGGTCCATTTGATGAGCCGTCCGGACGCTTCCGGGTTCAACAGCACTCTTCCCAAGGGGCTATTTGTCCGGACGATGATAGTATGAGCCAAGAAATAGGGACGAAGTCGCCGAGCGGCAAGGACCAAAGCAAAAGCCAGCTTCTCGAGCCCGGTGTAGCGAGATTCAGCGTCTTTTAAAATATGGCTCAAGAAGTACACTGGTTGTTCTTCTCCGCTCGTCCTCACTAGTGCCGAGCCTACTGCCTGCTCGGTTGAAGATAAATAGATACAAAGCGGCTCACCCACAGCTGGCTTGGCTAGCACAGGCAAAGAGTTCAGATATGTCTTTAATTCTTCGAACGCCCGATCGCATTCTTCATCCCAATGAAACTTAGTGGCTTTGCGCAAGATTTTGAAAAATGCAAGGCTCCGATCGGCTGTCTTCGAGATGAATCTGGACAATGCTGTTATCCGACCGGCCAAAGGCTATACTTCCCTCAGATTTCTTGGGGGCGGCATATCTTGTAATGCTTTCACCTTGCTGGCATTTGCCTCGATGCGCCGCTCGGTCACTATATAGCCCAAGAAACATCCGCCTTTTGCCCCGAACAGACACTTCTGAGGGTTCAGCTTAACTCCATACTTCCTCAGCGTTCGGAAAGTCTCCTCCATATCTTTAAAGAGATCGGCCACTCGGACGGACTTGATGAGAATATCATCCACATACACTTCCAAATTTCACCCGATCTTCTCCTTGAACACTTTATTCATCAAGCGCTGGTAAGTTGCTCCCGCGTTCTTCAGTCCGAACGGCATCACATTGTAGCAGTAAGTGTCGTCGGCTGTAACGAAGCTGACCTTCTCTTGATCTTCTCGGGCGAGCGGCACTTGATGGTAGCCCTGATAGGCATCGAACATGCATATCAACTCGCAGCCGGCTGTGGAGTCCACCAGTTGATTGATCCGGGGCAGAGGATAAAAATCCTTTGGGCATGCTTTGTTGAGATCCCGGAAATCGATGCAAACTCTCCACTTGTTGCCCGGCTTGGAGACTAGTACCATGTTCGCCAGTCAGCTCGGGAACTGGACCTCGCGTATGTGACCAGCCTCCAGGAGCTTCTCAACCTCCGCTCGGATGATGGCATTTTGTTCGGCGCTGAAGTCCCTTTTCCTTTGCTTCACCGGCCAAGCGTCCGGTCGGACGTGGAGCTCGTGTTGCGCTATACTTGGCGAAATTCCAGGCAGCTCATGCGTCGACCAAACGAAGACATCGCAATTTTTCTAGAGGCATTTGATCAGTTCCTTTTTCTGGCTCGCCTCCAGATCGGCCGCAATGAAAGTGGTGGCCTCCGATCGGGTTGGGTGAATCTGCACTTCATCTTTTTCTTCATACACCAAAGAGGATGGTTTTTCGGTTATGGCATTTACCTCGATCCGTGGCGCCTTCCGAGCGGAATTAGCTTCAGCCCGGACCATCTCGACGTAGCATCGCCGAGCTGCCAGCTGGTCTCCTCGTACTTCTCCCACTTTATCTTCCACCGGGAACTTGATTTTCTGGTGGAAGGTGGAGACGGCCACTCGGAACTCACTGAGCACCGGTCGCCCCAAGATAACATTGTATGCTGAGGGAGAATCGACAACGACGAAGTTTGCAGTCCGCCTTCTTCTGAGCGGCTCCTCTCCCAGCGAAATAGCCAGTCAGACCTGTCCGACCGGCAGAACTTCATTGCCCATAAACCCGTAGAGGGGGGTTGTCATGGGCAGCAGCTCGGCTCGATCTATTTGCAGTTGGTCGAAGGCCTTCTTGAATATAATATTGACCGAGCTTCCTGTATCGATGAAAACGTGATGAATAGTGTAGTTAGCTATTACCGCTTTGATGAGGAGAGCGTCATCATGTGGCACTTCGACTCCCTCCAAGTCCCTGGGTCCAAAACTGATTTCGGGCCCGCTCGCCCGTTCTTGGTTGCAGCTGACCGCATGGATCTGAAGCTGTCTGACGCTCGCCTTCCTTGCTCTATTGGAGTCACCTCCGGTCGGCCCGCCAGCAAATAATATTGATTTCGCCTCGAGAAGTGTTACTTCTATTTTCTTCTTCCCGAGCGGGCGGCCTAGGCCGCTCCCTAGACACCCGGGGATTGTCCTCGTGCCTTTGAGGGTAATGCCGTTCGGGAGACTGATGCTGCCGCCTGTCGGGTATCCGCCGATCGGTCTCATGATGTCGTTGTCTCCTGTCGAATGATGGTGATCGACGATGGCCACCCCGGGGCATGGGGTGTGCGATCAGGGGAAGGCTCCGACAATCTCTTGTATTATGCATGTCTGTCCGGTGAAATGAACAAAACATTGGGGTCCATACCTTCTTTTTAGGTTTGGACCGCTCGGCCGATACTTCTTGGATGGCGTGGGATCTTGCATGTTGCTGGGGGCGGACTGCTTCAGCTCGCGGTCCTCTGGGCGGCTGATGAGCAGTGTGCGGCTTCCGCTCGGCAGTGGGCGCCCACTCGGTTGGAGGTTCCTTCCTTCGGGCCGCTTGGGCTTCCTCCACATTAATGTATTCATTGGCCCGGTGTAACATATGGTCGTAGTCTCGTGGCGGCTTTCGAATAAGCGAGCGGAAGAAGTCCCCATCCACGAGGCCTTGCGTGAACGCATTCATCATCGTTTCTGAGGTGGTCGTTGGAATGTCCATGGCCACCTGGTTGAATCGTTGGATATAAGCTCTGAGCGGCTCTCTGGGCTCTTGCTTGATGGCGAACAGGCTGACACTTATCTTCTGATAACGCCGGCTGCTTGCGAAATGGTGGAGGAAGGCCATGCGGAACTCCTTGAAACTTGTGATGGATCCGTCCGGCAACCTCCGAAACCACCGTTGCGTCGATCCCGAGAGGGTGGTAAGGAACACCCGGCACTTTACTCCATCTGTGTATGGATGAAGGGTGGTTGTGTTGTCAAACTTACTAAGGTGATCATCCGGGTCGGTGGTTCCGTTATATTCACCGATCGCCGGGGGCACATAGTGCTTTGGCAGAGGGTCCCGCAGGATGGCCTCCGAAAACTGACGGTTGATCTGCTCTGGGGAGGCGTCCGCTCGGGGGGCCTTGCCTTTTCTGTTGTCTCGTATTGGCACTTCATCTGATGAAGATCCTCGATCACGATTAACTGTTGCAGCTTCAGGAGGCGTGCGGAATAGGACCCGATGAAATGGAACTGTGGCATGCGGTGCTTCCGCTGGCCCCCCTGATGCTGATGTCGCTTACTGCTCAATCCGCTCGGCTTGTGACTTCTGCCTTTGTTGTTCCAGGAGCTTAGCTACTCTTGTTTCGATCAGAGCGTCGAGCTCCTCTGTGGAGATCATCACCGAGTGCAGTCGTCCAGCTTCGTCCATTGCTTCCGCTCGGATGCAGGTGCATTCCCACATACGGAGCCAAATTGATCCTGTCCGAACACTGAATCAATGGACGTTGGGCACCTGGCGGTCTCCGAAGTGCTGACGTAGATCTCCGACCAGTCGTGTGGACCTCCGGCGAACCTGCAAAGAAGTCGGGCCGGGAAGGGGTTCCCGGCGACGACCCTCCGATGCTCAAGTCAGGCAAGAGGAAGACGAGAAAGTGGCTCTGAATATGCGAGATCGCGTACCTCCAGCGAAGTGTGAGGCTCCTTATATATAGCTGTGAAGAAGCTCACGCACACATACCGAGGCGAATACGTGTCCTCTAACCATACCTCAGTATGGACTTGTCAAAAGAGCTTACCTGACACCATACTGCTACAATCCGAGCACATCTCTGATGGGACAGCGGAACTCTCTGTCGTAAGATCCTACGTATGGCCTGGTCGTTGAACATACCCGCTATCAGAAGATGTTCCCTTGTCCTTTTGTCTCTTCTTACCCCATTCCGAACGTCCGGCCGGTCGGCAGTCCCCTCACGTCCGGCCAGTCGTATGTGCTAGTCCGCTCGGGAGATTCCCGGTTGTGTGCTCTGTGGAGACTGTTCATAGTATTACTACTTTATGCCTTCAGCCGAGCGGGCTACCCGCTCGGCCATACAATCTGGTTCAACATGAGCGTCGGAACCCCGACTCCCCGTCGGGATATTTTTGCTTCCGTTCGGAACGTTCGGCCGGTCGCCCCAATCTTTATCCGATCGGACAAACCCCTAGTTGACCTTTTACCTTTCAACCTCCACGTGACATTGACTCTGCTTAAAGGGGGGTCCCCCCTCCTTACTACCGGATCATATGACAAGTGTCCTTCTATCCTAGACATCTAGATTGATCAATGTGAGGCATAGACCGTGTCATCCTCTAATCAATCTAAATCTTGAACTCCAAGTAGACTCACTAAATCAAATGAGCTCAATATCTCATATTGAATCATTTGGGCATGGCCATGCACTTCGTGGTCTCACTCTATCAAGAATATCGATGTCACTTCCGTCATACAGGAGGGATAGATCTCATCTACATCACTCACATCCCTCTGCATAATTCGTTACATACCCAGTAATCGCCTTTATAGTCCACCCAGTTACGGGTGACGTTTGACGAAACCAAAGTACATAACTCCTTATGTAGGGATCCATGGTGACTTCAGGTCCAAGGACTAGTAGTCATACTAATAGCCACATGAGAAAGTATATGACACTCATCTAACGATCCATGATACTTTCTCATGGCGGGCCATTCAGTATACATTCTCCAATGCATACCCATGTGTCAACTTGATATCTCTATATTCATGACTTGTGAGATCAAGTCATCGAGTTGACCTACATGCTAGTCTTATTGCATTAACATTGTCCCTGAATGTTAATACTCGACTAGGAATGATTAAGAGTAGTGTTCCCTATATCATCTCACTATCGGTTCAACTAACCGATTGATATAAGTGAGAACCTTCTATTCAAGGACGCTATTATACTTAGTTTATTTGGCACCAATACAAGTAAGTATAATAACCAAAACAATAAATGCATTTATTTATATAAGAATATGATACAACAAGTCCATAATACAATTATCAAATAATTGGCTCTAGGGCTTTAACTAACACTCCATGCTCGGCCGAGCTTTGCCTGCCGAACATATCCACATGCATCGTACCCTTAGTCAGTTTTAGCCCGACCGGTCATACATTCTCGATCGGGATTTGCTTACCATTCGTATCTATCTCCTCCCAGCTTCCCTACTTCTTCTTTCTCCTCCTTACATCTCTTTTCACATTATTGTACGGGATCCACTTCTTATAACCCATATCAAAAGAAATAAGAGGTTAGAGCTTTACTTGATTACAATCTGGGTGGTTATTAATCTAAGATAGTTGAAAATCTTATTAAAAGATTTCTTTCGTGAAGGCGGGGTAGCTTCTTACAAACTTTGAAAGATCAAAAACAAGTATTGAAAATGATTACTAACTGTGTAGGCATTGGAGCAACCTAAATGGATAAAGTTTTATTCACACAGACAACGATTCTTCAATGGTTCTGCCATGTTGGTGGCGCCTACAATATGATCTGAGGTGCCTCAACTACTATTCATCCAAGACACCTTCAGTCACAACTGAGGCACCTCCTGTTGGATCGTAAAGTTCGCTTAGGGGGGGTGAATAGTGATCGTCGAAACTTAATCTAGTACGCAGCGAAAGAGAAAAATTGAAGCAACGCTAACAAACTAATTTTTCTTGGTTAGGAACCTCCGTCGACTCCTACTCCAAGGTCTGCACGTGAGAGAGCTTTCGTTAGGCAATCACTAATAATTCGCAAAATATATTACATAATTTAGGATATGAACTATAAAAAATACCGACAACAAGGAAAATGAAACTGAGTCGCAAGTCATCCGAGGAGCTTCGTAGCATCGCAGGAGCGTCTTTGGAGCAGCGCGCAATAGAGCAATCATAGAAGAAGTAGTATTTGGCTCTTGGTGGAAGACTGCTTATATAAGTAGTTCCGGGCGTTTGGATCCCTTCCGGGTGCCTGGAGTGTAATGTTGGCCAACCAATAAGCGCACTCCAAGTTGGTGAGCGGATAAGCCTTGGCATTCCAAGCGCCCGAACCAGCTTCGGGCGCCCGGACCAGCTCTGGGTGCCCAAATCCCTTCCCGGCGCTTAGACCCCTCTTGTCCAACAACTCTTTTTCTTGCAAGAAAAGGTTAATCCGAGACAATAAAAATTATATTATCCTACAATAAAAGCAAGTCTATATTCATTGCTTAAAAATAGAATCAAAAAAGGAATAAACATTTGAAAGTAGTCTTTCAGGATTTTTTTCTCCTACATTCTATTTTGTACTTAATTGTTTTTTTTCTATTCTCAAAATATTTTTAAATTTTTTTTAAAAGATTTCTCTAACTTTTTAAAAATTATCTTAAAATTTTCTGTCCCTCTTAAAATTGTAAATTTTTTTAAAGATTTCTCTAACTTTTTCAAAATTCTCTTAAAATTTTCTATTTTCAAAATTCTCCTAAAATTTCTCTTTTAAGAAATTATCTTTTAAACTTTCTAAATTTATTTTAAAAAAAATTTCTTATAAATTTTTTTACCAAATATTTTCATAATTTCTCTTTTGTTTTCAAAGATTTCTAAATTTTTATAACATTTTCAAAAAAAAAAAATCATTCAAAAATCCCTTAAACTAAGTTTGGTAGGAGATAATTCGCCTTGTAATGTAATAAAAATTACAGTATAATATTACTTTGTTTGGTACAATTTTAAAATTATAATGTAATATAATCTGGATAATAAAAGGTAATAAAATTTTATAATCTAAATTACAAGGCCAACAACATATAGTCCGATTACATTATGAGGTCACCGTTTAACTAAAATTTAAATACCAAATATACCCTATTCCATTTCGGCATCAACTGATCACCAACATTGCTTCCGCCGCCGTCGCCGCCCGTCGACCGCTGCCGACCACCTCCTACCACCGCCAATCACCGACGTCACTGCCACCACCTCCGGTCATCGACGCCACCGTCAACATCGGTACTCGCCACCAGTCACCGACATCGCTGCCACCACCTCCGGTCACCAACGCCATCATCGACATCGATAATCACCACCACCGTCGATCACCGACGTCGCATGATATTTTTGTCATTTTATAATAATACGAATTACATTCCGTATAAAAATAATATTGGACACCAAACAAAAGAATATAATCAAAGATTATATACATTACATTACCAAATATAGTAATATAATTAAGATTACATTACATTATATTACGAAGTTTATTATTATATTATAAATTTGATTACATTACCCTTAACCAAACGTAACTTTAATCTTTCAAAAATTCATATCTTTAATATTTAGAACTTCTAAATCAAATTTGCAATTTCTCTAGAATTTTCTAAGTGCTTAAAACTATCTAAGTGTTTCAAAATCTTCATATGTAAATTTCCTATAACTTTTTGTGTCGAAGAGTGAGAGACTAAATAAGATGAAGTTTTTTAAAAAGTGTTATTTATGTCAAAGGGGGAGAGACTGATTAAGGAAAAGTTGCTTTTTGAAAAATGTTTTGTTTTATAATACTCAAAGAAACATTAGTTTCATGAGAAGAGATTAAGTTAAAGGGGAGTTGCTTTTTTAAAACTATTTTATTATGCTTTTTCTCTTAACTAAAGTTCAAAATTAAAATTAATTGTGATCTAACAATGTTAATCAAGTGTGCAGATAACTTGAGAAGCCCTTAGTAGATCAAGTTGACTGAATATTATGAAAGGGAAAATCCTACTAGAAATATGAAATACAAACCACTAGCAAATTTGAATACCATGAACATGCACATAATTTTTTTTTTATAATCTAGTTATCCAACCTAATCCTAAAAATGACTTATCCACCCTATAAAAATTTCCCACTAATAATTAAGATAAATCAAAAAATACTCACATAAACTCATCTAAACAATCAACATTCTTAGGATTATCATCCCACTAAAAAAAATTCCTACAATACAATGTAAATAGGATTTATCTCTTAGATGCTTGATTACCATCACCCCAGAGGCCACAATGTGCATCCTTGCATATACAATGGAAATATACAGTTTTAATAATTAATTGCTTCGCATTTCATATATTAATTTAAGATTAATAATTCTTCCATTATTCTACTAAAAAGGTCACATAAAAACTAAAGACGATTAGCTTAAAATAATACTACAATAGTAGAGATGCGAGAACTCAAGGCACTCAAAAATTTAATTAACACGCAGCAGAAACTTGCACATTCTTACAATCATTTGGCAGGAGAGAACCCCATCTCGTTAATCAACAAATTCAAATAGGAAAACATAATAAGACTGATCAAGATGCCAAGCATGAAGAAAGTTGGCTTGGCTACTGGCCTTCCATAATCAAACATTACTTCTTTCCACCCCCAGATACATTGAACTTGAAGAAAATTATGTCCCCATCCTGAACAACATAGGTCTTTCCTTCCTGCCTATATTTGCCAGCAGCCTGAAATGAAGAAAAAAGTTGACATAGTGCACACACGTAAGGGCATTTCTTGTTAGTTGCAGACAATAATTTTCCATACTATCTACACTCTGCACCCATCTACCCATTGTTTCTAGTTGCAGAAATGTCTATCAGAAAGCAATAATTAAGGTGATGCACATGCAATAAACTGCAGGATATGTTTAGTACCTTAACTGCGGCTTCATTTCCAAGTTCCTTAAGATCCTCAAACTTCATAACCTGAATATAGAATAGTGGACTAGTAAACAAAATGGATAAAAACAGAAACTGGCTTGGGAAAAGAAATAGTATGATAAGAACATACCTCAGCACAAATGAAACCTCTTTCAAAATCTGAGTGAATAGCACCTGCTGCTTGAGGGGCTTTTGTCTGCCGTCTGATCTGCCAACACTTCACCTGTGTAATTGTCAAGTATCCATCATATATGGAAGTAAATATTTCATGTATTGTTTAATTGATCTTTGTCCAACAGCAATCTGCTAGCCAGGACTACTATACCTCATCAGGCCCAGCTGTGAAAAAGTAAATGAGATTGATTGCAGCAAATCCAGTCTTTATGATTTTTGTTAAGGCACTGTAAAGGAGCAATTAAAAAGTTAAAAAATATATATATAGTTTGGCAACATCTGTTTCATGGGGTTGTGTCATGCATGTATCCAGTGACAGAAATGGCAATGAGAGATATTGAGGAATAGGAATACATGAGCACAAAAATCATGAGATCAAGAACTCATACAACTCTCGAGAAGAAGGTAAATTGCCAGTGTTATTAAATAAAACCTCAAAAATAAAAAAAGACTACAGTGACAAAATTTGAGATGTTAATTCCTGTTGAGAACATCATTTTTAGATACTTCAAAGAAATAAAATGAAGTAAAGAAAATAACATGTAGCCAAATGACCATGATAAACATCAGATATTACAGAAAAGACAAACCAGATGTGGTTTCACACATATCAGGACCTTCACAAATCAGAAACATGTTTTAAAGCCACCCTCATATGTAAGTAATAAGGCGAATGCCCAAGACATTTGTAGATGACAAACATAAAGAAACAAGTATTCAAAATTTCCTTAAGTTCTTTAAACTATATGCATACTAAAATCAATTGTTACAAGGAAAACAAATTCATTGCATTTGATATTCTCAGTTATAACTCAATACAAACTACAAAATCATGATCGGCAGGCACATACACAGTACAAGTAGTGAGAGTGAGACCGTTAAATTAAAGGTAAAGTAACATCCAACCACTTCTTCAGCTATTAGCACTGAATCTCATTAAAAAATTTCCATAATACGTCAATATTCACTTTAGATGATATGCAAAATGCAGAGTAACTGACCTTTGTAGTTTGTTTTCCTCGCAGTATTTAGCAGCCTCATCCTCTGGCATATCTGCCAAATTCTTTTCCAAGATGCAGCTGAAAGGGATAATAGGCTCGCCACCATGCTCCTGAACCCTAAACAGTTTGAAATTAAAACTTACAATAGCTTGATAAAAAGCATTGGACTATTTTCAGACATGCAAAATGCAATACGCATGTCACATGGTAAGTTGTCAATTGAACATCGAACATTGAACTTCTGGCAATATGTCCCTAAAGAAGAAGAATAAGGTTTGAACTTGTGATCTCTGAATCATATACCAAAAAAGCACCCTAGCAAGCTCATCAGGCAAGCCAATCAGAAGAATGATGTGAAGTGAAGGCAAATCAAAAAATACATCTACACAAACTATATTAGGTGTTCTGAAATTATGAGATCTACCAAGCATGTATCTTTGGCAAGAACTTGTTCTTCTTCCTTTGGTAGTCCTTCTCATTCATGTTGACCTGCAATTTGATGAATATGGAACAACAATTAGCTGAGAGTTAAATGATGATGGACATCAATACTGTTGTGCTATTAAATTCTTGTACATATACCAGCAATTGGCATCTTTAGAAGAGCTCAAAGGATTATTCATAAACTCTGTGTCTATATTACACTAGTTCAGTCTGTAGGGAGGGAATACCTTGAATTCTTGCATATAGAATTAGGAAAGGAATTTTAACACATCAAAAGATTAAAATCTAGGACTTAAGTGTGAACACTTTGTAAATGTGTGATATAAGGTGTGATATAAAGTGTAATTTTTACATTAAGTAAATTTATCGGTTTTGCTTTGTTATGGGTCTGAACTTTATACACAACATTAAAACCAAACCAAAGGAATAAGACATTTTATTTTTACAAGCTAATTTATCCCACTTGGTGGTGGGGTCGACTATAGAGATCCTCCTACATCATTGGGTTTGATCCCATATTTTATCATCATTTATATTTAAATGAATTTTATTATTATATTTTATCCTTACTAATCAAGTCGTTTTTTATCTCTCTTTTCCTTAATGTGTATTTGGCATGGTCTCACAACACCTAACATGTCTATATAATCTTAAATGCAAAGGTTTTCTCTCAATCGGCGCAATCTCTAATATTTTCATTTCATTTCATGTCCATCTTTGTATATTCACAAATCTACTATAACATCCTTATCTCTATAACTCTCATCTTCAGTTCGTGTGCAAGATTCATAATCCAACGTTTAACTTCATATAACATAAAGAGGTCCAAGCATCATTTTGTAAAACTTCCCTTTAATCTTAAGCTGCCTTACAATTACAATTACCCTTCTTCATTTCAACTCTCGTATTTGTATCCTATGTAAAATATCTCTATCAACCACTCTATCTTTTTGGAAAAGTGAACCACTTACAGCTTTCAGTTACAAGTAACTAGTCATCTCTTATTTTAACAATAGCCTTGCTACTTTTACTACTGCTAAAATTTCATCTATTATTTGCTCTACTAAGCTTAAAACATTTTACTTCAAGTGTTTACTTTTACTTCAAGTGTTTACTATCTATCAAGATTCAAGCTTAACATTTACTTATTCACGTGTCTAATCGACCAAAAGAACGTCATCTGCAAACATGCACCACGATAACACATCTTGAATGTATCTAATAAGTTCATCCATGACTAGTATATAAAATATAGCCTTGATGCAACCATATCTTCATAAGAAGCACTTTAATTAATCCTCCTTGATGCAACCATATCTTCCCTTTTGCCATTACATCATCATACATATCTTTAATTATTTCAATATACGTTACGCTAGCACTTTTTTTTTTAGAATTCTCCATATAATTTTCCTCAAGACTATCATAAGCTTTTTTTAGGCCAAGAAATATCATGTGTTAGGCTTATTTTTTTCCCAATAATTTTCAATGCTTCTTGTTAGTATTAACCCTAGTACCAATTATGAGATGATTGACAAGGGTACTTTTTGTATCATATTTCACTTATTAATAAAAGATAAAATTGGTTATTATATTTACTTCAGTTCAGTACCGAATGAAAAAGTATAATAATGTCCTAGGGTAGTAGGTTCTAGTCTATAATATATCAATTGGTTAAATTGATAGTGAGATGTTGTGGATATATAGAACACTACTTTTAACTATTTCTAGTCAAACATTAATATAGAAGAACAATATTAATACGTTAAGACTAGCATGTAGGTTAACGGATGACTTAATCTCGCAAGTCATGGATATGAGATATCAAGTTGACACATGAATATATATTAGAGAATATGTACTAAATGACCCGCTATGAGAATGTTTCATGGATCATTATATGAGTGTCATAAACATTCTCATATTGCTATTAGCATGAATAATCCTTAGAGCTGAAGTCACTACGGTTCCCTACATAAAGAGTTGTATACTTTGATATCGACAAACGTCACCTGTAACAGGATGGACCATAAAGTCAATCACTAGGTATGCAATAAGTTATGCGGAGGAATGTGAGTGATGTAGATGTGATCTATCCCTTCCATATGACGAAAGTGATATCTATGGACCCTTTGATTAGTAGGACACAAGAATGCATGGTCATTCTTAAATGAGTTAATATGCGATATTGAGCTTATTTGATTAAGTGTGTCTACTTAGAGATCAAGAAATACAAAGATTGATACGAGGATGACACGGTCTATGCCTCATTGATCAATATAGATATCAAGGATAGAATGATTGAGTCATACAAGTTGATAGACATGAAAAGGTTAGGTCGGATCTCGACATTCTCGTCACTTGGGTAGGATGTCACTCATTGTTTATATATCTAAAATAGTTTGAGATATTGCCAACGTTACAAGAACCTATTAAGTCACACACAAAAAATAAGTTGATTTGGAGATAGGTTCATATGATCATTGGATTAAGTTTAATTCAAATTAGACTCAGTTGGATCCAACTATTTGATTGAGTCCAATTCGAATTAGACTCATTGAGTCAATTTGGATTGATGGTTAATGAATTAGACTGATTGACTGATTTGATGAATTTGAATTCATGAAGGAAGAGTGTTCAATTTAAAATTGATCATACATTGGATGAAGAGTAGTCAATTTTGAATTACTTATGTATTGAATGAAGACAAATATTAATGTCAATTAAGGCAATTGACATTAAGGCAATTTCATGAATGAGTACAAAAGAAGTTTTTGGATTTATTTTCATGATGAGAATTTTGTTCTTGCTCTTCTTCTTCCCCTCTTCCCTCTCTTAGCTGAAACCTCCTAGTGTGGTTGCTAGCACAACCTTAGGTGGTTTTTCTTCTCCACTTCGTGAATTCGTGAGACAGACAGAAGGCTTTTTCGTGTGGATACCGAAAGAGACGCGAACATTTGATCATGCTAAGATCCTAGATGTCGAGAGTTCGTGTTCACGCTTTAAAGGTATAACTCCCTATAACAAATACTTAGTATATGATTTTCCTTTGTATGGATCTTCTAGACTGCGCTTTCTGTGTGTTTAGCGCTATAGTTCATTACAGTTGTATCAGAGCCACTTGCAAAGACATATACTAAGTTGTAGTTAGATTTTATATGTGATATAGAAATTGTACGATATGTTTACTATGATTTGCATGATTATGAGTAAGATTTCGGCCAAGGTCTCGGCCTAAGGTTTTGTGGGCAACAGGAATGAATATGCAACTCATACGGCAACAGGACCGCCATGACATTGCAGCTCATAATTAGTTGTTAAAATCATAGTCAATTTTATGTCATAATATATTATGAATGTTATATGACATGGTGCATAGTTATGACCCTTAACCTCCATATGATTGGATGTGTGTTGTAATTCATAATACGGACTGCGTGTCCTGCCTCTCCTTTTTCATTCTTGTTGTAAATTTAGACTACACTCGAATGTAACTCAAATTTCTTTAGATTTTGTAATGTACAAATTGGAGAAGAACTAGTCTACTGCACGATGGTGAAAAAGGGAGAAGGATAACAACACACAACGACCAAGGAAGCACTTGGAGAAGCTGCTTTAACCTAGGTTGACCTTTCGCTCTTCTCATAGGCTTGAGAAGATCGTAGTTGATGGGGCATGTATGCCATGATATGCTATGATTATATGTGATACATGTGTAGTTTAATCATAATTAGTTCTCTTTTAAATATGTCTATCAAAATTTGGTACTCACTTGTACCTCGATCAATTGTAGTCAATTTTGTCAAAGTAAGTGACTCGATTTATCTTGGTAGAATGTGACAAGACAATTGTGATGTCCGATTACTAAACTTTGGGTGTGACTTAACTAAGTTATCTCAATTAGATTGAGAATTTAGAAGCATATCTCATACGATGAAATTCAAATTATACTAGTCTAGGGTGATTAACCAAAGCTAACTCAAGATGAGTTATAATGTGGATTTCATAAAGATAGACAAATGAACAAATAGTCTTGGTCACCCAATGATACAAGAGTTACATACTTATGTTATACTAAGTCTTGGGCGATTAGCCAAAACTAACTCAAGATGAGGTATAATATGGATCTTGTCCCACATGAATGTCATCGCAATTGGACTTAGAGATAGTAATGTAGGTAAAACCATATTCATGACTTGCTCCTACCAAAGTTTTACAAATTCAATAGGAGAATCATTTAATTAAAGGTCTAATTAAATTATTTAAATATGATACTTATTTCTGCATTTTATTGTTATAGATCACTATGTCGTCAAATACATCGAATACTCTCTCCCTACAATCTGTTTTTGATAAGGACAAGCTCAATGGAGCTAATTTCCTAGACCGGTAAGGACAAGCTCAATGGAGCTAATTTCCTAGACTAGTACAGAAATCTGAGAATAATTCTCAAGCAAGAAAGAAAACTATATGTCCTAGAGCAGCCAATTCCTGAAATACTCCCCACCACTGCCACTAAAGCCGATAAGGATGCTTATAAGAAGTACCAAGATGATGTATTAGATGTATCATGTCTTGCCACCATGAACTTTGAGCTTCAGAAGCAACATGAGAACATGGATTCTTATGATATGGTTGAACACCTTAGACAATTATATCAAGGATAAGCAAGGCATGAGAGATTTGAGATCTCTAAGGCTCTATTTCAATGCAAAATGCAAGAAAAAAGTCCTGTAGGGGCTTATGTGCTCAAAATAATCGAGTATGTGGAGAACCTACTAAGATTTAGATTTTCACTAGGCTAAGAATTGACCATTGACCTTATTTTGCAGTCATTGTCTGAATCAATTTGTCATGAACTATAACATGAATAAAATTGACAAGTTATTGTCTGAGAAGTTAAGCATGTTGGCAAAGTTTAGCACCATTTTGTTGGTACCAAAGGGCAAAGGCAAATGGAAGCCCAACAGTAACAGTAAGGGTAAGACTCAAGCCAAAGGAAAGGGCAAAACTAATACGTTGAAACTCAAAGGTGGGGTTGCTAAGGAACAAGCTTCTATTGTGATGAGACTGGACATTGAAAGAGGAACTGCAAGTTATACCTAGAGGAAGTGAAAAGGAAGAGAAGTGAGACTTCTGCCTCTGGTATAAATGTTATAGAAGTTAATCTATCTATTTCTTCTTTATAGGTATTAGATACCGGGTGTACATCTCACATTTGTACTAATGTGCAGGGGCTGAGAAATAGTAAAATATTGACAAAGGGCAAAGTGAACCTATGAGTAGGCAATGGTGCAAGAGTTACTGTTGTCACCGTAGGAATATATTTTTTATCTTTGCCCACTGGACTTGTTTTAAAACTAAAAGAGTGTTGTTATGTGTCCGCCTTAACAAAGAACATTATCTTTCTTGTTTAGACAAGAGAGAATTCTCATTTATAATAAAGGACAAATATTATTCTGTTTATTTCAATGAAATATTCTATTGTAGTGCACATCTTATGAATGAACTCTATGTTCTAGACTTTGAAAATACAATCTATAACATAAATACCAAACAGTTCAAGTCTAATGATTTGAACCAAACATGTCTCTAGCATTGTCGCTTAGATCACATAAATGAGAGTCGCATATCACAACTCCATAAGGATGGACTCTTGGACTCATTTGATTTTGAATCATATGAGGCATGTGAATCTTGTCTTTAAGGCAAGATAACTAAGACTCCTTTTAGTGGACACATCGAAAGAGCTAATGACTTGTTAGGACTCATACATACTGATGTATGCGGCCCTTTCAGAATAGCAACTAGAGGAGACTATCATTACTTCATTACTTGCACTGATGATATGAGTAGATACGACTATATGTATGTGATGAGACACAAGTCAGAATCCTTTGAAAAGTTCAAAGAATTCAAAAATAAAGTACAAAACCAACTTAGTAAGTGTATTAAGATACTTCGATCAGATCTACGTGGGGAATACCTTAATTAAAAATTTCATGATCATCTCGTTGAGTGGGATCATATCTCAACTCACACCACCTGAAACACCACAATGGAATGTTGTATCAGAAAAGAGAAATCGTACTTTATTAGATATGGTACGATCGTTGATAAATCAAACAAAACTTCATGCTTCCTTCTGTGAACATGCTCTAAAGACGACCGTTTTCACACTTAACCGCATTCCATCTAAGGCTGTCAGAAAGACACCATATCCGATATAAACTTGGAAGAGTCCCAAGATGCCTTCATAAAGATTTGGGGATGTGAAGCTTATGTTCGACAACAAGTCTCAGATAAACTAAGACTCAAATCAGACAATTGCTACTTTGTAGTATAACCTAAGAAAACAAAGGGATATTACTTTTATAATCCCTCGCAAGATAAGGTGTTTGTTCCCAAAACTGGTGTCTTTCTAGAAAGAGAATTTATTTCTAGAAGAACTAGTGGAGTAAAGTCGATCTTGAAGAAATTCAAGATACACAAACTAGCACCGACGCCTTGATGAAAAATGAACAGGTACCATAAGATGTTATGGATCATGATTTGGTTACACCGCAAGAAATTGTAGAGCACCAACCTACCAACCTGTTCAAGTAGCACAAGCTCTACGCAAATCTGATAGGACCTGTCATCAACCTGAGAGATATTTTTTTTCTCTTGTCTGACAACGATGATATAGTGCTAGTTAGTCTCAACGAGCCTACATCTTATTAGGAAACTGTACAAGACCCAGATTCTGAAAAATGGCTAGAGGTCATGAGATCCAAAATGGAATTCATGTACACTAGCCAAGTATGAACTTTGGTTGATCCACCTGAAGGAATCAAACTCATTGGGTGTAAATGAATCTTCAAAGTGAAGACTGACATAGATGGTCATATGCATACTTATGAAGGTAGATTGGTGGCTAAAGGATTCAAGGAGATTCATGGTATAGACCATGATGAAACATTTTCGCCAATTGCAATGCTCAATTTCATTCGGATCATACTTTCTATTACAGCTTAGTATGATTATGAGATCTGGCAGATGGATGTCAAAACTGCATTTCTTAACGAAAATCTACTCGAGGATGTGTACATCACACAACCTGAAGGTTTTGCTGATCCGAAGCATGCTGGAAAGGTGCATAAGTTGCAACGATCTACTTATAGATTGAAGCAAACTTTTAGAAGCTGGAATCTTCGATTCGATGATGCGATCAAAGCGTTTGGTTTTATCAAGAATGAAGATGAACCTTGTGTCTACAAAAGAATTAGTAGGAGCACAGTCATCTTTCTACTTCTCATTGGAAATGATGTCCATACTCTTCAGTCAGTAAAGACTTGGCTTGGGAATTACTTTTCAATGAAAGACTTAGATGAAGCAACCTACATTTTAGATCTTAAGATCTATAGAGATAAATCTAAATGATTGCTTGGCCTAACTGAGTGCATACGTTGATAAGATGCTTAATCATTTCACCATGCAGAATTCCAAGAAGGGATTCTTACCAATGTCACATAGTGTGTGTCATTCAAAGACTCAATGCCGCTCTTCTAAGGAAGAAAGGGACCGCATAGATAAGATTCCTTATGCATCTACTATACGGTCTATCATATATATCATGCTTTGTACTCGCCCAGATGTCTCGTATGCGTTAAGCATGACGAGCAGATACTAGTCAGATCCAGATAAAGGTCACTGGACAACAGTTAAGAATATTCTTAAGTACTTTGAGAAGAACTCAAAATTATTTCTTGATCTTTGGAGTTGATGAAGAGCATGTTATAAAGGGTTACACCGATGCTAGCTTCCAGACTGATAAGGATGATTATAGATCACAGTCTGAATATATATTTTGCTTAAATGGTGGTATTGTGAGCTGGAAGAGTTCAAAATAAGACACAATCGCTGATTCTACAACAGAAGTCGAGTACATTGCCGCTTCAACTGTAGCTAAGAGGCTATTTGGATCCAGTAGTTCATTACAGAGCTTGGTGTTGTTCCTAGTATAGCAACCCAATAGACCTCTATTGTGATAACAATGGGACTATTGCACAAGCTAAGGAACCTCGCTCTCATCAGCGATCAAAATACATACTACGACGATTCCATCTCATTCGAGAGATTATCAATAGAGAAGATATGAGGATATGCATAATACCGACCGATGCTAACATTGCAGATCCTTTGACCAAGGCTTTGGCACAGAGGAAGAATAATGGTCATATTAGGTCACTAGATATTAGATATTTCAGTGATTGCCACTAGTACTAATAGGAGATTATTAGTATTAGCCCTAGTACCAATTATGAGATGATTGACAAGGACACTTTTTGTATCATATTTCACTTATTAATAAAAGGCAAAATTGATCATTATATTTACTTCAGTTCAGTGCCGAATGAATAAGTATAATAATGTCTTTAGATAGTAGGTTCTAGGCTACAACATATCAATTGGTTGAATCGATAGTGGGATGATGTGGATATATAGAACACTACTCTTAACTATTCCTAATCAAGTATTAATATACAAGAACAATATTAATATATTGAGACTAGCGTGTAGGTCAACGGATGACTTAATCTCATAAGTCATTGATATGAGATATCAAGTTAACAAATGGGTATATATTAGAAAATATGTACATGATCCGCCATGAGAATGTTTCATGGATCGTTATATAAGTGTCATAAACATTCTCAAGTGACTATTAATATGAATAGTCCTTAGACCTGAGGTCATTACGATTCCCTACATAAGGAATTGTATACTTTAATATCGATAAACGTCACTTGTAATAAGGTGGACCATAAAGTATGCAATAAGTTATGTGGAGAGATGTAACTGAAGTAGATGAGATCTATCCCTTCCATATGACGGAAGTGATATTTATGGGCCCCTTAATTAGTAGGACACAAGAATGCATGGTCATGCTTAAATGAGTCAATATACGATATTGAGCTTATTTGATTGAGTGTGTCCACTTAGAGATCAAGAAACACAAAAATTAATAAGAGGATGACATGGTTTATGTATCTAGATATCAAAGATAGAATGATTGAGTCATACAAGATGATAGACACGGAAAGATTAAGTCGGATCTCAACATTCTCGTCACTTAGGTAGCAATGATGTATTGCTAGATGTCACTCATTATTTATGTATCTAAAATAGTTTTAGAGACATTGCCAACGTTACGAGAACCTATTAGGTCACACACAAAGAACAAGTTGATTTGGAGATAGGTTGATGAGAATTTTGTTCTTGCTCTTCTTCTTCCTCTCTTCCCTCTCTTGGTCGAAACCTCCTAGTGTGGTTGTTAGCACAACCTTAGTTGGTTTTTCTTCTCCACTTCTTGAGTTCGTGAGACAGACAGAAGACTTGTTTGTGTGAATACCGAAAGAGGCGCGAACGTTTGATCGTGCTGAGATTCTAGCTGTCGGGAGTTCGTGTTCACGCACCAAAGGTATACCTCCCTATAACAAATACTTAGTATATGATTTTCCTTCACATGGATCTTCTAGAAAGGAACTTGTTTTTTCGCTACGCTTTCTGCGTGTTTAGCGTTATAACTCCTTACACTTCTATCATCTACCTTTCATGCATGAATCATATTTTCACTTCGATCACCTTTGTCTCTATCCTTATCATTTTTCTATCATTCTTTTCCGAAATTTTATAGTTTGCACAATTTCATACGTCTCATTTTTTTTATATAGAAGATTATTATAGTTACCCTCCACTAATCAGACATTTTCTTTACAAGTTAGCAACTTCATAAGTCATTCCATACGCTATGAGATGTCCTTAATTTGTCGCCTCCTTGGACGCTAATGTTAAAGCTTCTTCCAATAGACTAAACAAACCTACATAAATCGACACGTGTCAATAGGCATAGGAGATGTCCAGCAAAATCCCTCCGATGCTTTAGTTTCCGATAATGAAAGCTTGAGAGAGAAGCAAAATGCTAGAGATATAGAGAAAAAGGTCCAGAGTCGTTACCACAACTAAGTTCCTTTTTATAAGACCATTGTAGGATGCCTCATGGTTGTTAAGCCTAGGGATTATAAGTCATATTAGTACAAACTCTATAGAGACTAACTAGTACAGACAGTCAAGGGGGTTTGATCAGTAATAGTCGAGTTTGTCCCGACCGTATCCTACAACAATCTAGTCGTGTAGGAGCATGGCCAAACCATGCCCTGTGACGACCAATTTGGCAATTTGGGGCTCTAATTACTACAGCTAATGGCATTCTAGGGGATCTTGACCCATCATAAATGGTTTAAGGAAGCGTAATACTTGCTCAGAAGGGAAAGCTATGCACAGAGCTTAGAAGGGTGCCTTACATGTCGAGCTTGGGCAATAGCCTTGAATCATCTTGAAAATCCGGGATGTCAAGTCATGGTTCTTCGGGTATCGAGCACAAGGGTGTTGTATCAATGCTTGAGCTGCCAAGCACCGAGGTGCTATGGCTAGTGCTCGCGCTATTGAGCATTAGGTCATCATGGCAGATGTGTTAACGTTGCATGTCAGGAGGGTTACTGACGTAGGGACTAATACTACATTTATTGGACTGAGGTGGAGTTGAGCTACGTAGACTCGACATTCATGTTGGACCGTTGTGATCGCTAGATGGGGTGAATAGCGATTCACTTTGTTTGTTGTGTGCTCATTTGTAATTTGTTAGTTTAGAGAATGAAACAAACATAAGCACACAACACCACGATTTTACATGGTTCGGAACCCCTAGTTCATACTCTACGGTCCCCTTGTCAAACACTTTACGAAGGAAGAGAAACATCTTATAACAACTATTCTTACAAGCAATACAAGCAAGAATACAAAACTATAATAGAAAATAAATACAATGCAAATAAAGATAATTTTACAATAATGAATCTATACTTTACTCACTTTGTAGTTGCTTTAGATTGCTCCCTGAAGGTCTAGAATACAACAACACTCTCCTCCAAACCTTCCAAGAACCTATGTAGAATTCTCCACAAAACTTTTTTATAGTGTCGTTATTCGTGACTAAAATCCGCCGATAAGTCAACTGCTTGCTCCTACAATTGATTGTTCTGCTGCAATTGGAATGTTGCTCTACTCAAGGGCTCTTTCCAACTCAGCATCCAAGGCATCAGTCGACTACTCTGCACTTCACTAGTCGACTAATAGTCGTCATCAGTTGATTGTTGCAATTGACTCCAATTGAATAGTCGAGTTCACCAGTAGATTGGTAGTCTCATAGCAATCGACTGTCAATACCACAAATTCATTCAAACCTCGAATTTATGGTTTCGGGTTCATCAGAAGATTGGTACTCCAATATGATTGCAAAATGTTTTGTTTGATTTCAAGATTTCGAGTTGAAAACACTTTTTATAATTGAGGCTGAAAACATTGTTCCAAGTAATCAATTGATTTGTTCATGTAGTCAACTGATACCATTCACAATAATGAAAATACCATTCATATTAAATTCCCTTGTGTCAGAAGATCATATCTCTAGAACTTCCTTGTATGACTAGTGTATGTCAACCTAACTTACTAGAACCTTATCTTTACCTAGTATTGAGTTGACCTCAACCTACTAGAACTTTCCTTACCTAAAAACTTCTCATCTTTAGGACTTCACCTATTGTCTCAAGCATTCGATCCTCCTTGACCTATTTGGGCTTTACCTCTCGTGTCTAACATCCGATCCTCTTATGACCTATTAGAACTTCACCTCTCATCCTGACATCTAGTTCTCCATGACTTGTTAGGACTTCACTCATTGTCAAGTGGTCAATCAACTGTGACTCACTTGGACTTTACTTCAACTCCTTATTGGATTTCCAACTGTAGGTATCAAGTAAAGCGTGACCTACTTGATTTCTCCACTCTTAAGTATCCAATCAATCTTGACCTACTTAGCATATTTCCCTTGACAACTCTCAACTAGACTTCCAACTGTCAAATGTCCAGTCAGCCATAATCTACTTGGACTTCTCCACTATTAAATATATGATCGACCACTCTCAATTAGCGGTCTTCTTTGCACATCCGATCACCCATCACTACAAATAATATGTTTCCAAGCAACTTTTGTTGGCTCTAAAAGCTTTCCAATATGAGCTTTTTCTTTTTGAAGAAGTGAAGTTCTCAATAAATTGTATCCAGGTGGAAGATAACATGGAATTGTTCGTTGAGTAGCCAAATTGAAAGCACGAACATAATGAGGATTCCTAGCAATATTGAAAGATAATCCCCCAGTGTAAAACAACCTTGCAATTTTAGAGTGGTGCTCATCTCTGGCATTCAAGTTAAATGATTTTTCAAGCGGGTCAAGTGGTCCTTTCTTCTTCTTTGTTGGATCATCATTTTGCAAAATACCACTAGAACAAAATGAGGATTTTGAAGCCATATTTGATGATGCAGATGACGAAGGCAGCGAAACTTCTTTCTGTTTAAAATTTTTCTTTCTGAATTCCGCATCATCAATAAGTTGTTGCATACGCTTCATTTGATCCATTGTAACAGTCGTACAACCTGCAATTCCAGCACCTTTTTGTTTTAACAGGTGTGCTTTCACCCTTGAGTATGATCCTTTGCACACTCTACTACATATATTGCATGACCAAGTGACATTTCCTCCTCCAACTGCCTTTTCCACCTTGATTACAAATTTCCACAAAGGAGAATAATCATCAACATCCTCCTATGCACTCTCATTTTAAAAACTTTCCATGACAAATAGACTAAAAATAACAATTAAGAAGCATCGAAGGGGAGCCTATTGTTAAACTTACTAGAAACATACCAAAATCAAAAACAAATTCGTGATCTCAGAAGAAAAAACAAAAAAGTAAACTTACCAGAAAGAGGGCAGCAACGGGAAGCGACGGGGGCTGTTGCGAGCGGCGGCAAGCTTCTGGGAGCAGCGATGGGCTTCTTCAAGCAGCGTCGGGCTACTGCTGGCTTCTGCGACCGGCGGTGGCGACGCCGAGCTTCTGCGAGCAGCGGCGGGCTGCTGCGGGCTTCTGCGAGCAGTGACGGGCTTCTGCGAGTAGCGACAAGCAACGAAGAGAGGCGGAGAGTGTTGGCAGCTAGCGGAGAGCGCAGGCGAGCAACGGCGCAGGAGATGGTCCCAATAAAAAAATTCCGTCGCGATGAAAAAAAGAATCGGGAGCAGGGAGAGTAATTTAGGGCTTTCTTTTCATTTGAATAAGTAGTCCTCGTAATTTTATTATTTTCCAATTTTACCCTCGAAATTTTTAATTTTTTTTGCAATTGTGCCCAAATGTGTCCGAAAACGTCTCATCCGTGTCATAGCCGTGTCTAATTGGTCAAACTTGTAAAAAGTCAATGACACGATTCTGCCGTATCCGACACGCGTATTTGCGTCTCGTCTCCGTGGAAGACACCTCGCGATCAGAGGCTCAAGGAGTGGTGTGAGGGATATGGTATCCAGCATGCTTTCACTTCGATGGTCTATCCGCAGAGCAAGAGGCAAGCAGAAGTCACCAATCGGGAAATCCTCCGAGTCTTGCGCGCTTGGCTCGACCACATAGGAGGAAGCTGGGTCGACGAACTCCCCAACGTGCTATGGGCTCTCCGCACGACTCCGAAAGAGGCGACCAGCGTAACCCCATTTCAGTTGGTGTACGGTGACAAAGCAGTCGTCCCAGTGGAAGTGGGAGTAGAATCCGATCAGGTGCAACACTACGACGAAAGGAACGCCGAACTGAGCCAAATGGAGCTCGACCTGGTGGACGAAGCGCGGGCAAAAGTCACTATTCGGCTAACGGCCTACCGGCAACGTATGAGGCAAAATTATAATCGACAGGTGATCCCGAGATCCTTCCAGGTCGACGACCTCGTCTGGAAGAAAGTGAAGCAGGTCGGCGATGTCACCAAGCTCGAAGCACCATGGAGAAGACAAAAGCTCCGCTCGGACGCCTATTATTTGGAGGACGAAGAGGGGAGGCAGCTCGAGAGGCCTTGGAACGCAAATCATCTGCAACCCTATAAGACTGGATGAGAGGTGCGCAAGTGAATCCTGTATTTTGCAGTTATTGTGTTGGCCGAGTGCAGGGAAAGTTTGAATAAAGAGTAGAGGCCTCTTTTAAGTACGTCTTCATCCACGGTCGAGCAACAATCGCAAACCCGGATGCAAATATATACAGATCGTCGAGCGGTGAACTTAAACCCTAGTCTCCATCAACGGTCGAGCGGCAACCTTAAACTCTCGTCTCCATCTACGGTCGAGCGGCGACCTTAAAACCTTGTCTCCACTAAACCATCGAGCAGCGACGTTAAATGCGTGTCTTCGTCAGTCGTCGAGCAGTGATGTTAAACTCGAGTCCCCAACAAATCGTTGAGCGGCGACGTTAAACGCAAGTCAACTAGACAAACGACAACAACAGACCTAACACTACGCAGGCGGTCGAACGGCTGACTGCAGATAAGGGTTGCCCAAAAGCTCCCAAAAGGGCAAAAGAAGGGCCCGCTCGGGAGAACGCCCTAGAATACTTACAGGAAAGGAAAGTCAAGGGGACGCGCATGTATATCACGACCGAAAGGAAGAATTATGGGGCCACAATACGATTAAAGGAAAAACGGAATGCGAAAACAATAAGAAAAAGTCACGGGTTGCTGCTGTTGCTGTAGGGACTTATTTTCTATCTCTGCCCTCTGGGCTTGTACTAGAGTTAGTGTGCCTGCATTAACTAAGAACATTATATCAGTTTCTTGTTTGGACAAGAAAGGTTTCTCGTTTACAATAAAAAACAAATGTTGTTCCGTCTATTTAAACGATATGTTCTATTGTAGTGCACCTCTGATAAACGGACTCTATATTCTACACCTTAAAAGTCTTATCTATAACATAAATATCAAGAGGTTCAAGTCAAATGACCTGAACCAAACCTATCTCTGGCATTATCGCTTAGGTCATATAAATGACAAGCGCTTATCCCAGCTCCATAAGGATGGTTTGCTGGACTCCTTTGATTTTGAATCTTATGAGACGTGCGAGTCATGCCTACTAAGCAAGATGACCAAGACTCCCTTTAGTGGGCACAGTGAAAGAACGACTGATTTGTTAGGACTCATACATAGTGATGTATGTGGCCCTTTCAATGTCGCTGCTAGAGGAGGTTATAGGTACTTCATCACATTTACTGATGACTTCAGTAGATATGGTTATGTGTACTTAATGACACATAAGTCTGAATCCTTTGAAAAGTTCAAAGAATTCAAGAATGAAATCTGAACCGACAGCAAGAGTATTAAGATACTTCGATCAGATCGAGGTGGAGAATACCTTAGCCATGAGTTTCGTGACTATCTAGCTGAGTGTGGGATTCTATCCCAACTCACTCCTCCTGGAACACAGTGGAATGGTGTATCCGAAAGGAGGAATCGTACCCTATTAGATATGGTACGATCTATGATGAGTCACACAGATCTTCCGACATACCTTTGGGGCTATGCTCTAGGCACGGCAGCTTTTATACTCAACCGAGTTCCATCTAAGGTCATGATAAAGACACCATATAGGATATGGACTAGGAGAGATGCCCAGGTGTCTTTCATGAGGATTCGGGGTTGTGAGGCTTACGTTAGACGTCAAGTCTCAGATAAATTAGGACTCAAATCCGACAAGTGCTACTTTATAGGATATCCCAAAAAACTAAGGGATATTACTTCTACATTCCCAGTCAGCACAAGATAGTTATGGCAAAGACTGGAGTCTTTCTAGAAAGGGACTTTGTTTCTAGAAACACTAGTGGATCCTAGCAGATGAAGTTCAAGATGCGGATCCTAACACTGAAGCCTCGATGGAAGTTGAACTGAAACCACAAAGTGTTGTGGATGATGTTGTTCCACAAAGAGTTGAGGAACAACAACCAATTCAAGTAGACATACCTCTTCGCAGGTCTGATAGGGTACGTCGTCTTCCTCATATTGTATGTGGATGACATACTACTCATTGGGAAGGACATCCCTATGCATCAGTCTGTCAAGACCTGGCTAGGGAGTTGCTTCTCAATGAAGGACTTAGGTGAGGCATCCCGCATTCTAGAGATACAGATCTATAGAGATAGATCTAAGAGATTGCTTGGCCTAAGTCAGAGTACATACATTGACAAGGTACTCCTTCGGTTTGCCATGCAGAACTCCAAGAAAGGATTTCTGCCGATGTCACATGGCGTGAGTCTTTCGAAGACTCAAGGTCCCTCTTCTAGAGAGGAGAGAAATCGCATGGATCGATCATGTACGTCATGCTATGTACTCGACCTGATGTCTCGTATGCTTTGAGAATGACGAGCAGATACCAGTCAGATCCAGGTGAAAGTGATAGCGGTCAAGAATATTCTTAAGTACTTAAGAAGGACTAAAGAATATTTCTTGATATATGGAGGCAATGATGAGCTAGCTGTAAAGGGTTCTGATGATGTCGACTTCAAACCGATCAAGATGATTATCGATCGCGATCGAGTTGGTATTTGCATTAATGGTGGTGTTGTCATTTGGAAGAGTTCGAGCGGGACAATAAGCGATTCTGACAGAGGTCGAGTACATTGTTGCATCGGAGGCGAAGGAGGCGGTTTGGATCCATGAATTCATCATTGAACTTGGGGTGGTTCTAGCATTCTTGACCCATTGAGCTCTATTGTGATAATGGAGCTATAGCGCGAAGGAACCTCGCTCGCCAGTGGACAAACACATACTACGCTTCCATCTCATTCGAAATCATCGAGAGAGATGTGAAGATTTCAGAGTACTACAGGCTAACATCAGATCCCTTGACGAGGCTTTGGCGGGAGGAGCGTGATGGTCACTGGGTCAATGGGGCTTAGAGCCTCTGTTGATTGGCACTAGTCTTAGTGGGAGATTGTTAGCTAGAGCCTAGAGCCAATCGTTTGATGATTGTATTTTGGACTTGTTGTATCATATTCTATATAAATCAAGGCATTTGATTTTGGTTATTATACTTACTTGTATTGGTGTCAAATAAACTAAGTATAATAACGTCCTTAAGTAGAAGGTTCTTACTATATCAATCGATTGGTTAAATCGATGGTGAGATGATATAGGGAACACTACTCTTAATCATTCCTAATCGAGTATTAACATTCAGAGACAATGTTAATAATAAGACTAGCATGTAGGTCAACTCGATGACTTGATCTCACGTCATGGATATAGAGATATCAAGTTGACACATGGGTATGCATTAGAGAATGTATCTTGAATGACCCGCCCGTGAGAAAGTATCATTGATCGTTATATGAGTGGCATATACTTTCTCATGTGGCTATTAGTATGACTATTAGTCCTTGACTGAAGTCACCAGTTCCCTACTTGAGGTTATGTACTTTGGTTTGTAAAGCGTCGCGTATTTGGGTGGACTATAAAGGCGATTACTGAGTATGTAACGAATTATGCAAAGGGATGTGAGTGATGTAAATGAGATCTATCCCTCCTATATGACGGGAGTGACATCGGTATTCTTGATAGATTGAGACTACGAAGTGCATGGTCATGCCCAAATGAGTTAATATGAGATATTGAGCTCATTTGATTTAGTGAATCTACTTGGAGTTCAGGATTTAGATTGATCAGAGGATGACACGGTCTATGCCTCACATTGATCAATCTAGATGTCTAGGATAGAAGGACACTTGTCATATATTGTGAGGAGCCACAATTAGTAGTCAAAAGGTGATGTTGGATCTCAACATTCTTGTAACTTGGGTAGTAATGATATGTTGCTAGATACCACTCATTACTTATGCTCCTAAATGGGTTTAGGGCGTTGCCGACGTTCGAGAACCTAGTAAGGTCACCATGTCAGAGACAATTAGATGGAGATTATGTTCGTATGATGAACAAGAGGATTAGATTCATTTGATGAATCAATTGGATTAAGAGTAATCCAAATTGGACTAATTGAGTTGGCCTTAGGTTGATTCATGTATTAATGAGTCTAATTTAGATTATGACTCGTTAAATCAATCAATTTAATGAATTAGATTCATTATATTAAGTTGGCTTGAATCAAATGGTTAGATTAGATCAACCATGGAAGAGATTTGGTCAAGTTTGACTTGACTTGAGAGGAAGAGGAAGAGTCAAGTTTGACTTGACTAATTGCCACATCATAAGTGAGATGGCAAGATGTGGACCAAAGATGATGCTCCACGTCATCATGGTGTGCCACCTCATGGAGGTTACAAGCCTCCTTTCCCATTAATGTGGCCGGCCACATTAAATGAGTGGGAGTTACTCAAGTGGCCGGCCACACAAGAGGATGAATGGAAATGAATTTTCATTCAAGACTCATTCACTCCATCTTCTTCCTCTAGCTCTCCCTCTCCCTCTCCTCCTCAATTTGGCCGAACCACACAAGGTGCTAGCACACCCTTTGTGTGGTTTTTCTCCACCTACGTGTCCGTGTGGATACTTCTAGAGGGGTATCTATTTTGATACTCTCGAGATCCGGCACCGTTTGGACGAGCGGGAACGCGAAGGGCTTCGCTTCAAAGGTATAACCTTTTCTTTTGTAGATCTAAGTGTAGATCTAGGTAGAAACTCGTATTCGTGTGTTTTCAAACTCTTTCTTTGCATGGATCCGTTGGCTAGGGGTTTCCGCGACGCGGAAAAGCGGTTTTCGCGGCCCGAAAAACCCAACAAACCAGTCTCAGAACACGAACTAAAGGGCCATATATATTTAAAATATGCACAATACTGCTCCAAAATCTAAATGTCATGATAATTTTAGCTACCTTCTTCCCTGCCGCTTCTTTTGCCCATTTACTCTCTGTCCAATCCTTCGAAATGAACATTTTTCTTAAATTTTGCTTCTGTAGGTGCATCTTTTCAAGAGTAAGAAAAGCTTTAGCAAATCTTGTGACACCTACCCGACAAAGCTCTTTTTGTCTTGTGAATTGCCTCAACATATTTACCATGTCGGGGCGAACATAAATGTAAGCATTCACACTCATTGTCTTCTTCAATGTTGCTTTAAAATCAGGCAATATCCCTATATCTTCTAAGATCAAGTCAACGCAGTGAGCAACACAAGGAGTCCAATGCAAGTGTGGCCTTTTTGCTTCTAATAATTTTCCTACAAACGAAATTAGAAAAGTAGATAAATTTAACATATATAAGAAAAAGCATATTGATAAGAAAGAATTAAATAGATTCTTACCAGCAAGCACATTGTTACTTGCACTATCTGTAACAACTTGAACAACATTTACTTCTCCTACACGCTCCACAAATCGATCAAGCAACTGAAATATTTTCTCTCCAGTCTTTGCATAATTAGAAGCATCAACCGATTCGATGAAAACTAAACCTTTAGGAGAATTCACTAAAAAATTAATCAATGTTCTCTACCTTTTGTTTGTCCACCCATCTGCCATCAAACTACAACCATACTTGGCCCATTCTATTTCACACGACTTAATGTAATCATTTGTCACACTATCAACCGCCTTTTTTTAGAAAAGGAACCCGCACGTCATGATAACTAGGTCCTTTTAGACCTATACCATATTGGCCAACCAAGTCCAATATTCTTTTGAAGCTTGAATAATTAACGGCATTAAATGGAATTGTCGCATCATACATCCACTCAGTTATGGTCATACAAGCTTTTTCCCTCAATTCTTTCTTGTATGCCTCATTTATCGTAGATTGTCTTTCTTTACCCTTTCTACTTTCAACAATTTTTTTGTACAATAGTAGCAAAATACGTATCCATTGGACCTATTTGTCTGGGTCTTTTTTGCATATTCACTGATCTAGAACTTGTACTTGTACTTATAGGTGGCACACCTTTAGCCCCAATATTATCCATATTAATATCATCACCAAGAGGGTCTACATCCTCAAAGTCCAATGTCGCAAGTTGAGAAAGATTACTTTTCTCTGCCTTTTTCTCTATGAAATTTTTAATTTCTTCACGTACATGAGGTGGACATTTTTTACAAGTCGTAGTATTTCGAAACCCCCCAACAAGATGTTGTTTTGCACGATAAATATCCCCTTTTGTAACTTTTTGACAAAAGTTATAAATTAAATCATTTTTATTATCCGGATTAACTCTTTGAAAATAATTCCATCCCGGATCTTTTGATATATATGTTGGAGTATCACTACTACCTTCCATGATAATTGAATAAGCAAATAATCTAAAAAATTAAAAATAAAATAAAATTAATATGGTACCAGCAATAGAAAAGCACGGTACACTGTACAGTAACAGCAATAGTAAAAAACAAAAAGCAAAACAAGAAACAAAAATAAAAAAACAGTAAAAAAATGAAATATCGGACAGCAGACAGCAGCACCAATACGAACAGCATCACAGCAACAAAATTAAAAAACCGGACAGCAATAGGAACTAGGAAGCAAAAACGCAACCTGTAAAAATTAAAAAACAGCAGCACCAATACGAACAGCAGCACAGCAACAAAATTTAAAAACCGGACAGCAGTAGGAACTAGGAAGCAAACACACAACTTGCAAAAATTAAAAAACAGGAAACCAAAACAAAACAAAACCGGACAGCAAAACTGGACAGTAGCACAGCAGAACACGAACTGGACAGAATCACAACAAAGCAGAACACGAACTGGATAGCAGCACAGCAAAGCAGAACACGAACTGGATAGCAGCACAGCAAAGCAGAACACGAACTGGACAGTAGCAACACAGCAAAGCAGAACACGAACTGGACAGCAGCACAACAAAGAAAAGAAGATACAAAACTGCAGAAGAAAAAAAGATACAGAAACGAAGAAGAAAAAGAAACGAAGAGAAGAAGAAGATGATAACAGACAAAAAAGAAGAAGAAGAGATGAAGAAGATGAAGTGAAGAACAGAAAAAGCAGGAAAAAAGAAGGAAAACATACTTGGGTTTCTTCCTCAGCGATGGTGCAACAGCGATGGCAGTGACGGATGAAAAAGGGTTCAGGTTTCTTCCTCCCTTCCTGCGTTCTCTTCCACCCTTCCTGTGTTTTCTTCTCCTGTTTCCCGTGCCCTAATTCCAAATAACGTTGATTTGGAATGTTTTTTTTTGGTTTAAAATCCATATCTGTTCACGATCGATCACGGTGCCTCAATCACGCCTTGATTGCGCCTTCGTTGAGGTGCAAAGGCGCACGAGGCGCGCCTGGCGAACAACGCCCGCCTCGCGTGGGAAGAGGCGTTCTTCCCAGCGCCTTGTGCGCCTAGCGCCCCGGGCGCGCCTTTAACAACACAAGGTGCTGCTCCGATTGAGGCTAGGAGCTCAGGGTGGCCCCTCCGCTTGGTGCATGGCTGGTCGTACCTTCACCTACTTCCACGGGCGTCTCCTCGCTCAGCCCAAGTGGGTCTTTATAAGAACGGACTAGTTGTCGACCTCGGCTCACCAGCTCTTCGGCGGCCACCGCCTCAATTGCGACGTCCGAGAGCTTCAATTTGTCGGTCATCCGCGCTCACATCATAACTGTTGGACCCCGTGGTAGTTTTGATGTGATCAACCAAGTTGGTTAGGTCCTGCTTTGTGTTTGATCCCTGTGTCTGAGTGTGCAGGAGCTTAGGAGCGCAGGAAGTCGAGCGGAAGACGCAGCTAGCGATAAGGACGGCACGGGAAGGGAGTCGACGGGCTCGGTATGTCCGAAGGACGAGAGAACTGCGGAAGAGTACACCGGTGGGCGAGAAGAACGTGTGCGGCGTTCGAGGGACGTTAAGCCGGGGAGGAAGGCTGCTCGAGGAGAAGGCCAGGAATTGGGCTCGGGTGAGCCCTATTCCGGTTGGCCGCAATCACCCAAAAGAACGGAGCTTCGGAAGTCAAAGTGAAGGAAAAACAAGCTAGAAAACAAGCTCAAGGCGCCCTCAACAAGTACTGGAGGCGCCTCCATCTTGGAGGCGCCTTAAAGCTTGTTGGAGGCGCCTCCACCTTCGAGGCGCCTTCAACAAGTCTTAAGGCGCCTTCAACTGGTAAAATTTGACCGTTTGAGCGCGGATAAAATTTTATCCGCTGACTCAGTTCGAGGCGCCTTGGACCTCTATTGGAGGCGGCTTGGACCCTCGAGATCAGATTTCCAGAGGCTATTTAAAGGCCTCTGGAGCTAGGAATTCAAAAGAACTCAAGCAATCAATTGTGTAGTCATTCCTAGCAATAGTTTCTAAGCTTCCAAAGTGTAAAAGACTTCTCCGCCTTCGGTAAAAGAGATTCTTTTTAGTGCGTTTCTCATTGCTCTGGATTAACAACCTCCTTGGTTGTAACCAGGTTAAATTTCTGTTTCTTTTCTGTTTACTGCTTTAATTACTTTACTGCTTTATTTACTATTGCACTAATTGAATTGAAAGCATGAGGAGGGTATATTTTATTTTTGTTTTTAGCAATTCACCCCCCTCTTGCCGGCCTCCGCTGCACCTACAATAACTCTGGCTGCAGAGGAAAAAGAAAGATCAGTTAGCATCAAAGGGAAAGGATAAAGTGGTTGCATACCTAGGCTGGTCGACAGCCCGGTGCGGATCGAACTCAGGCCAAAAATGTACAATACATCCTCCAGCAATAGCTTGTGAATGTGATATTTCTGATCGGCCAGCATGGAAGCCACATGTAGATAGTCCGAGCGGCTCTTATATCGCTTCAGGTAGGGCTGAAGCGCCACTTCAAGTTGTCAACGGGTCGCGAACTCTGGCCGCTCGAGGAGACGCAGGAAAAAGAAGTATTCTTTCTAGTGTTTATTAGAGGTCGGCATTTTGTCAAAGAAAACTAGGCCGACCCGAGACTGAAAAAGGAAAGTCCCCGACTCAGATTTGCTTGGGATAATAGAAGTAATGGAACACCAGAGGAGTGAGGGGGATGCTGTGCAGCCGGAACAAGACAGTGACACCGCACAGCAGACGGAAAGAGTTCGGTATGAGTTGGGGGAGAGAAATGCGGAAGTATTTACAAACGGAGATGATAAAAAGATGGATGGGGAATCGCAGACCGCGACAAAGTGGTCTCTGAACAAACAAATGGTTTCGGTCGGAGGATTATTGGGTCGATCAGACGGAGAGGGTAGAACGATCTCGTACTCGGGAAGAAGTTCAAAAGTATTTCTCAAAGCCTCGGCGTCGCCCGCATCAAACCGAGACTGCATAGTGGTGTACTAGAGTCCAGGAACGGCGACCGACAATTGCAAAAAGCTCGCCATTACGATAAAAAGCAAAAACAACGGAAGAAATGCAACCGAAAGAACAAAAAGACCACTGGTGGGTCACCATGAACAGGGAGACGCCGGAGATCGAAAGCGAATAAGGAGGGAAGGAAGCTTATAGGATGAGGATTGCCGGAGCAGGAAAGGAGAAATGGTCGAAGAAGACGCGCAGAAGGTTGCCGAAGGAAGAGAGCGAAGAGTCACCGGAGAGCACAAGGAACGGGAGCACAAAGGATGGGAACGCGGCAACGAAAGTGGAGGAGGTGAGGCTGCGAGCTCATATACCCCGGGCTCGGCCGACCAGAGTCGTCCGATCTAGGTCGTGATAACCTAGGCGAGGATCCGATCGTTGAATTCAAACCGTCAAACGTCGCCATCAATACCTGTCACGTCAAGCGTGCGACGGCTGTGGGCGTGACACGTGGTGTGCCACTACGGATCGGCAATTAAAGCCGGCATGGAAACCTGTTCTGCCTTAATGAAAAAGGATTTGCACGTTTCTCGAGAAATCAGGATGACGTAAGGCCAGGCTGCGTTCGCCCAAGACAGACAGAGGAAAAAAGTCCCAAGTGTGAGCCTTTGCTTGTCCGATCGGATCAAAGGAGCATGCTTATGACTGAGCGACCACTTTCAAAGGGTCGATCAGCTAGGGTCAGGCCCAGCCTGATCAGGCCGTACAGAAGGGAAGGTCGATTGGGATGGAACTTGATCACACAACAGTCCAATCAGTCAGACCACAACCTCTTTCGACTAGACTTGAAGAGGAGGCATGTGATGCGGTGATAAGAAAGGGCCCACCTTGGGAAAGGTCTTCGCCACGACGGAGGTCAATCAAAATCAAGGCTATCAACGCCCCCTATCACAGGTCGAGCGGGCGAGTGGTTCGCCCGGCCAAGATATGAAAGGTCCGATCTGATATCATCACTAGCTCGACCACCAACAGAGCGTCTTCAACTGAGCTAAGACGCTCAAGACAGGAATGAACGCCAAGTGTCTACAGAAGCAGACCGAGCGGTTATCAGCAACCAGACAGTGGAAGGATCGGCCGAGCGGCTATCCCGCTCAGCCAAGTAGCAGATTCATCAACCAGACAACGGAGACTCCAACCGAGCGGCCACCCCGTTCGACCCCGCAACAAACGACAGTGAGACAGGGAATCCTCAGTCGAGTGGTCATCCCATTCGTTTGAGCAACAAACACCAAGGGATATCCTTCAACATCCTTTTGGAAGTTAGTGCCGCTAACAGACGGCATGGTCAAGCAGAAGATCGTAAGGCGGAAGTTTCCACTGTCACTTCAGAGGTATGCTCGACTCGTTAGGGTATTGTGTCAACGACACTTTACTGACATGATGACTATTCACGAAAGGTTTGGGACAGTGCACCCGCTTTAAGAAGGGGGGTTCAGGCATCGACAGAAGTATGTTTTTCTCACAATCTCTACAGTTGCGGTACAATTTTCGTTGCTTCTTGATTCGTCGGAGGCTGACTTGAGAGTCAGAGGGTCATCGCCGGGAATCCCTTCCCTGGCTCGGCACTGGCGCTGCTTGTGTTGCAGGCAGGCGCAGTCTCTTGGAGGTCAGCAGGAGCGCCACGTCCCCAGCATCCACTTTCCCGACTTTTGGACAAGATCAGTAATATTATGCTATGAATATGTATTTACTATTTAGTAATTTAGTGTCCCGCTTATTGTTAGAGTTAACTTATTTTCATGAATGGTTATGTACTTGTTTTTTTTACAACACATTTATATATTTTTGGTAATGTGCTATTATTCTTTATTAGTTTTGTAATTATACTAGAATATTCTTATAAATTCTAGTAAGGTACAATTTTGTTCACTTATTTATGTCATGAACCTTAGTATTCCTATTCCTGATTCAATACAATTCAGGATTAATGAAACCACTTATCTCGTCTATGACCTAAACCTATTAGCACAAACCCAATCCTACAAGATTGCAGATCAGGTCGTGTTTGGTAAATTGATCATGTGAACTTTTGTCACCCTTAGCTGGAACAACATTTTAGTGTTTGTTGCATGGGCAACAGTTATTTGAAGAAATCTCTATATGGTTTGAAGCAATCCCCTAAAGGATGGTTTCATCCTTCGCACCATTTAGAATGTGTATTGAGGAAGATGTCAAACATCACTAGACTGAGACAATTTTCTTTTTACTTTTATTTAAGGATTTGGGCATCCTACGATACTTTCTTGTAAAGAGGGGCGGGGCACTTTGGGAGAAGCATTTCTATCTACCAATTGAAGTATGTACTTTAATATACTCAAGAAAAATGTCCAACTGTGGTCAAGAAAAATGAAGTCATTAATAAGATACAAATGACTGATTAGGAAATTGAACAACCTAACAATTATAAATGCAAACGTACCATTCACAGTGAATGCAATCAATTAGTACTCAGGCATTTTGTCATCATCATTATTGAGAGACAATTTTGAGAATTCTAAGTATCAAAAGAATATGTGCGAGAAAGAGAAAGGTCAAAAAAACGAGAATCAAGGTCACCTTTGTCATGTAATTCAATATTTCCAGATAGGATAATACACAAAGATTGTCGCTTTGACATTTAGATGTAATTCAATGAAATAATCATATCATTTATCAGCTCTAATAGCCAGTGAATTTCCAGACCAAATTTCTTAAATGGTTCTAAGCTTGAATATATCTACAACAAGCTATTTTTTCATAATATATTTAAGCAAACTTGAGGAAATATGAGAGACCTAAATGTAAATACCTTAAAATATGAGGCGTACAGTGCAATTTTAATTAATAAATAATAAACATGTCAGAGGAAGCTACCAATGGAAATTACCCTACTTAAAGGAAGTTGGTACATATATGGCTTACTGCAGTCAGAGAAAAGGAATTACCAAATAAACAACAGGCTTAGCAGATAGCAATTGGAAAGTATTCAAGATCTCAATATCAGCAGCTTTCCAATCGCCAAGACGGACATCTTTACCATCCTTCAACCACAACTTTATCTGCAACAAAATGAAAGGTTTTTTTTGTAAGTACAAGGCATAGACTAACAAATAAATGAGCTAATATGTCAATACAAATCACATGCAAATATTTTTCTAACGAGGCTTTGATATGGCATGAGTTTATTAATTCTTTAACTAAAGTAACTGTTTAGTAGATTAGTATAATCAAATTTCGGTTGATGAAACAAGTATATTATATAACGATGACTATTAGTCTTCTTCTCCCCTTTCAGTCTTCAATTCCACTCTTCCATTTCACCTTCTTTAACCGACATCAAAAAGACAAAGCACCTTGTATGTCATCCATGTCATGTTATACCACCAGATTTATCCATCCATAGACCAAACAATCAAATTAAATTGAAACCAATATCTGGACCAATTCACTGTTCAACCTGGTCCAAGTCAAGTTTCACTTGCATGAGATAATGAAATCAGAGTAAAAATAATTACAAGGGATATTTTACTTATCCTTGTAATTGTATCGGGCATGTTTAGTAGATATATTGCAGTGTGACGAGGAGAATTTAACAGGTGATTATTTATGTAATAGGTGTTTTTTAACAAATACAACGACCAAGCCTTTATTCCACTCTGTGGAATCAACTATATGAATCCTTCTACGTAAGACTCGATCCCTTATTGTATGATCAGTTATTTATATTTAAATAAACTTTATCTTATTTTATCATTCCTAATCAAATCTTTTTTATCTCTCTCTTCCTCTATTAATGTGTGTATTTGTCTAATTGGGACATTTATTGAACGTCTAAATACATGTTCGTACCATCTTAAACATGTCTCTTACTATTTGTCCTCAATAGGCACAATCTCAACTCTCTCTAATGTTCATATTTTTTATTTTGTCCATCCTCGTATATCCGCATATCAACAGTAACATCCTCATATCTATGACTCTCATCTTTTGCTCGTGTGCTCGTTGCAGAGCCTAATGTTTATATAATTTAGCATATCTAACTGTTGTTTTGTAAAACTTTCCTTTAAGTTTTATATCACAAAGAACATCTAACGTCATCCTCCATTTTGACCATCCTACTTATATCATATGTAAAACATCTCTATCAACCCTCCATCCTTTTACAAAATTGATCTTAGATATATAAAGCTCTCAGTTGCAAGTAATTCGTCATCTGCTAACTTGACGTTTGCCCTATAGCATCAGACAAAGGCTAAATGCATGATATAAAAGGATTGCGTCTGATATAGCCGAAATTATATGATAATACCGATAAGTATTCTAAGTAATTCCTTTTTGTCCATTTTCTTCCCTTAGTAACCAATCTCTATCTCCCCTACAACTTGCATCAAGCCTCTCGTTAATTTAGGTGCACTAGCATGAAAATTTGGCAATATAATAGTTTTTCAAAAATTTCATCACATGGAGTTATTATTCCATTCTTATATTCTCTACTATTTGGTCCACTAAATAGTCAACAAAAAGATTGCTATTGATAATCAATTAGGAAGAGTTCCTTAATAGAAAATACCGTAATTTTACAAGTGGAACTTAATAAAGAAAGGAGGATTCATTATTTAAGCACTTAATAGGTCAAAATTACCTAATGAAATTTCAAAATTTATTATCAAAACCATAATTAAAGCAGGATTTTTATCTAACATAACTAATGTTGGTAAATTAATTGTTCAAAATCAAAATTATATCTATGTTTTTTAGATATTTCAACATAATTAATTAATTAAACATAATGAAAATTCTATTATACAAAAAAATTTACAATATTGTTTGCAACACATTAACTAATTACTATAAGAAATAATCATTTATTGGCTTTATGGTCTTTTTTATAATTTTTTAAATTGTTCCACACTCGGTCCTTCAGCTGAACAATCAAAAATATAATCATTGTCTATTTCTAATTTAATATTGTTGCTTTATAAAAAGCAAAGTAAGGCTGCGTACAATGAATCCTTCCTCATGGCCCCGCATGGCAAGAGGTTCGCGCACCAGGCTGCACTTTTTTTAACATTGTTGCTTTATAAAACACATACCATAATATAGGTAACAGCCCATTTATATTTCATTTCTAAGCTATGTTTATTCCTAGTCTAAATAGTAAATTAGTACATATTTCATTTGAAATATCAACTTGGGAGGATACAACAACAATAAGCCTTTATCCTAATGACGTCAGCTATATGAATCCTCCTACGTCATTCAGCTCGATCCCCTACTATATAATCATCTACATTTAAATGAATTTTATTTTATTTTGTCATTTTTTATCTCCCTTTTCTTCTATAATGTGTGTATTTGTCATGATCTCACGTAACCGGGTATTTATTGAACACTTAAGTATGTGTTTATACCATCTTAAACATGTGTCTTATAGTTTCCCTTATGTCCATCCTCATATGTTTGGATAATCACCTTAACATCCTTTTCTCTACAACTCTCATCTTTTGCTTGTGTGCTCGTTTCATAGCCAAACATTCAAATTCATATAACATAACAAGTCTAATTGACATTTTGTAAAATTAACTTTAAACATAATGTACTATCACAAAGAACACATGATGTCATCCTCCATTTTAATCGTCTTATCATACATAAAACATCAATATCAACCCCTCCATTCATTTGCAAAAATGATTCTAAATACTTAAAGCTCTCAGTTTACAACTAACTCGTTATCTCTTAGATTAACCTTTGTCTTACTACATCTAATACTACTAAACTTAAATTCCCTATATTCTATATATATTCTATTAAGCATAAAATCTTCTACTTTTAATTTTTCCGGCCATGTTCAAGCTTAACATTTACTATTTTACGTGTCTAATAGATCAAAAAAAATTATTCCTGTATCATCATAACATGCTTAGGCATCCATGACTAGTGTAAAAAAATATGGACCTAGTGTTTATTATATCTTTATAGGAAACGCTTCGATTAATCCTAGATTCTTCACTCTTGTCGATGCATATTCTCAGTTGGGATTGAATCAAAGTCCCACAATGAAAATATTTGGGCAAGATTATGGGTTTAAAAAGATATAAGATATCTTCATTGGCATGACCTTTTGGATAGAGCCCAAGAGCAAAATCATGAGGGACTAGGCTGAAAGTGGGTAATATCATGGTTTAAAGTGTCGTGCCAAAACGGGTGAAACGTCTCATTCCGCTCGACGACCGGCACCGGCACGACACCGGCACCAGACCCACGACAGGTGTGATGTGTTGCGAGACCCCGTGGTCACAGCAGAGGGGTCGCTCAACCCTGCAACAATAACGGAGAGGTCGCATAACCCTTCCGCTACCGCCATGGAGGTATCGTGCGACCCTGCAGTCACTGCAGAGGGGTCGCACGACCGACGTGGTCGCACTGAAGGAGTCATGCAATCCCCTCGACCATGGTTGGTCGCGCAACCCTGCGACAGCACTGAAGCCGTGAGGGCTCGCGAGTGGTGTCAGATTTCAAATTTTTTTTAATTAAACTTACGTTAATTTTTTTAATCAACTCCTAGTTATGGTGGAAATAATCTAAAGAGACTTTATTAAACCCTAATAAAATTATCTAATTAATTTTATATTTTATTTATTTTAATTTAAAAATTATAATAAAATCTTTATTTATTTATTTATCTATTTTCATTTTTTTTCCTTTTTCAAAAGATTATTTTTTATCTTGTTTATTTTTTAAATATTTTTATTAAATATTTTTATTTTTAATTAATATATTTTATATTTAAAAAATACCGAAACTATATCGGCACGGCACGATACGGTACCGAAACCGTATCGTTCCGGTCCAAGACCGAAACCTCGGCACGGGTCGAAATTTTAAACCTTGGACAATATCATGTCATTGTGGAGATATGTGAACATTCTTTGGGCACATCAAATGGTATCAGAGCCATGGTCAAGACCAGATGTCATGTGGGAAGGCTGTGAACGAAGTTGAGGGTAGACTCAGAGCAGGTCAGGTTGATCGGATGCTTGCGGGAGGCTCCAGGTAGATGAGGATGACCGAATACTCACGAGGAGACCTGAAGCAGATCAATATGACCGGATGTTCACGAGGAAACCCAAAGCAAGTCAGGGTGATCAAATGCTTGCGGGGAGGCCCGAAGCAGGTCAAGAGTGACCAGACGCACATGCTTGGGGAGGACCAGAACAGATCAGGGTGTTCGGATGCTCATGAGAAGGCCCAAAGTAGGTCAAGAGTGACCGGATGCTCACGGGGGTCGGACCATGTGAGTAATAATGGTCCTTCGTTTGAGGGGAGGATCAAAATCTCACATTGGAAAGATTTGGGAAAGATCATGAGTTTAAAAGGATGTACGATATCTCTATTGATATGAGGCCTATTAGGTAGAGCCCAAGACAAAGTCATGAAAGTCTAGGCTCAAAGTAGACAACATCATGTCATTGTGGAGATAAGTGAACATCCTTTGGACACAACATATATATATATCCTTAATTGTTTCAATATATGTCACACAAACATCTTTCTTTTTAGAATTCTCCCTATAATTTTTCTCAAAACTTTGTCATAAACTTTTACGGTGTAAGTTTGCTTCTTTTTCCGGTAGTTTTCAATAAGTTATTTGAGAAGACTATAGCTTCTATCATCGACATGAATTCAATTGATTTTTGATCACCTTAGTCTCCTTTAATTTTTTTCTTATCAATTTTTTTCAAAGTTTTATGGTATGGCTCATTAACTTAATTCCACTATAATTCACAAATTTTGTTATATAAGGGACTACAATACCTACCCTCTAATAACATGGGATTTTTTTTATTTTTAATATCAGATTAAATAACTTCATAAATAATCTAGCTTCTTAGGCACTTTCATACCTATATTAGAATGTCATGTGGTTTAACTGCTTTCCCATTTTACATCTCATTTAACATTTGTTTTACTTCTGAAGTTTGGATTCTCCAATACAAATTTAAATGTTTATACTCCTCTATCCTACTTAAATTTCCTAAGCTAAGTTAGTACCTAAACCTTCCATTAAAAAATTCCTCTTCTATCACACTCTTTTATTTCCTCATCCTTCACTAGCATTATATTGGATTATCTTTAGTACATCTTATTTGAGTAAGATCCTTTATTTTCATCTCTCTTGCTTTAGTTATTCTATAGATGTTTCTTTCTCCTTTTTTGTATCGTGTTGTTGTTAATACAAGTATTCGAAAGTTTTATTCATAAATTCACTCACTATTTTTTTAGCCTCTTTTTTTGCTATTATATACTTTTTAAAGTTCTCTTTGTTCTTACAAATATACAATAACTTACAAGTTGTTCTTTTTTTTTTACACTTTCTCTTGTACTTACTTATTCCATCACCAAGATGCTTTATTTGATGGTATCCATCCTCTAAACTCACCGAGTATGCTCTTAGCCACCACTTTCAAATTTGATGTCATCTTATCTTATGTCGTAGTCTGAGTCATCATGTATTTCTCATGATATTTGTATTCCTACTCTCCCCTTAAAAATACTTTTTATTTCATCTTTAACTTCCACCCCTTGATTCTAGGAATAATGCACATTTTCCTTCTATTGATACTATGCCTGAGGCATGTATCTAACATCATTAACCTATTTTTAGTGGTTAAGTTTTCTTCAAAGATGACTTTATAATCTTTATAAATTTTTCTATCCCTCTTCCTCACCATAAGAAAATCAATTTATGACTTATTGTTTCCACTTTTGAATGTAGGTGTTCTCTTTTAAAAAAAAAAAAATTATCGATTATAAGTTTCATATGCTATCGCGAAATCTAATATAGCTTTTCTTTTTTCATTTCTTAATCCAAAACTATAGCCCCCATGCACCATATCATATTCCTCATTTTTTATTCATATATGTTCATTAAGATCTACTCCTATTAAAATCATATCTCGTTTGTCAGAATTATTTATATTATCTTATTTAGCTCTAAACCTACGTTTAGCGTTTTCATCTAATCTTGTTTGAGGTGCATATATGTTAATTACATTAATAGTTTCTTTGGCTACTGCTATCTTGAAGTTATGATCCTATATGCATTCCTAACTACTTCATCCCTTAATGAACTATTTACAATAATCCTTACTTTATTCCTCATTTTACTATTTCTTGAGTTACTCAAATTGAGTATCATAATTTAAAACCTAAGTTCTCTACTATCTTTGTTTTCTTCCCCACCCATTTTCTCTCTTATAATCATAAAATATCAAAAAAATTATAATCATCATATCTATTATCTCTATTATTTTACTAGTGAGCGTTCTTTTGTTCTTATCTAATTTAGAGTGTGAGAACTCTTGTATATTTAAAACTACACCAGTTCCTATGGAGATGTAGCAATCCTCACCAAAACGTGCAATCGAATCCTGCATTTCTTCCAAAGAACAACTTAGCATTAACACATAGTTTAATAGATTCATATATAATATTTACCTTTTATTTAAGGCTGGCTAGCAATCTAACACAACTCTCCATTATCCGGGGGCTTAGGGACGACTATGACAGAGATATTCGCTGTGGGCGAAGTTATGATTACTTGGTAGGATGAAGACAAAAAGGAAAGAACCGCACTAAGGTCCTGTTTACTTGGGAGGAAGAAACTAAAACTATGGAAATGTTTTTATCGTGGAAAACTTTCCTCTGTCTTGATTATATTCCTTTTTTTTATTTACTTCAAAAAAAATAAGAGTTATTTTTCTTTCTTTTGTTTACCTATTTATAAATCCATCAAGAGATTATTTTTTCATCATTTTGGCATCCATCCAAATCAGGTGAAAAGCAATTCCCTCCATTGTTTCAACATGCACAACTATTTCTCACAGTCGCAACTGACCTCATGCGACAACGATAGATGGCCCCGTACGATGTCCTCTTCCTTCACCACGTCCTCTTCCTATCGGCAACCCCATGGGGCGTCACACGCGGCAGGGAGGAGGCGGCCCAGCAAGCAACCTTAAAGGTTGCTCGCGATCAAAGGTCGCTTGCGCGAGCGAACTCAACCTCATGAGGACGAGGAAGAGGGCGAGTGGCAAACAACCACACGAGGGTGAGAGACCTCTGACCGACTGTAAGGTCGCTCGTCGTCAACCGCACGAGCAACCTTCACAGTCAAAGCCCTATGATTCTTTTTGTTTTTTTTATTTTCTTTTCCATCTCTTTCCCTTCCTTCCATGCAAAGCTTTTTCTTTTCTCACTCCCTCATATTCTTTTCTTTTCTCTTCTTTTCCCTTACCCTTCCCTATGGATATTTTTCCAACATCAATTCCTTTTCTTCCCCTTTCCATCTTTCAAAGTAAACATAGCCTAAGAGAGGGAGAAAGGAAGGGAGAAAAGAAAAGGAAATAAAAAAAAGTTGTTACACCAGTTTCTTTACTTGTAAAGGGGGAATAAAGGAAGGAATTGAGGAAAAATAACTTCATGAGATGGTTTTTTAAAATGTGTATGTGTGTGTAAAAATTTGTTTTTCTCTCACCATCGACCTAATTATGTGCAGATCAATTTTGCAAAAATGAGGGAGGTGAATCCTCCCTTCTCATCCTTCTCTCTGCTCCTCCATCAAAGCAACACTGAAAAGATGATTTTTCTTCCATTCCCTCTCCATCTCTCTTCAGCATACATAAACATACCTTTAAAATGAGAGAAATTTAGAGTATAGAAACTATTTAGATCAATATTTAAATAATAAGTTTTAGCTTAGTAAAAAAAAGACAACCCGGTGCATGAACCTCCCGCTATGCAGGGTCTCGAGGAAGGATCCATTGTACGCAGTCTTACCCTGCTTTTTGCAAGAGGTTGTTTCCAGAATTCAAACCCGTGATCTTTTGGTCACAAAACAACAACTTCACCGTTGCGCCAAGGCTCCCCTTCAAGTTTTAGCTTAGTAGTGAAAGTAATATAACCATATAGTAAATATGAGTTCAAAAGTAGCTCGAAAAAATTAAATCATGGAAAAGAGTTTGTTACAAGATAAAACAACTTTACACAGATCGGAAATAATGTTTTATGGCAAGTTTGATAGCAACCTGGAAATGAATATAATGAGTATATTTATCACTTTCAAGTCTGATGACAGATTGGAAAGAATGTTTATGATAATTTTGATATCATCCTGGAAATGAATATAAAAAGTATATTAATCACTTTCAATTGTGAATTTAATTCCCATCAAAGGCTGGAATCTTCCAAGTGAAAGTTATTCAAGTCTATATAGATGCAAAATCTAAAAGCAACAAGAAAATGAAATCCATAGAAAACTTGCAGTCTATCATAAATATGTATATAATTAAAAATGGAATAAAATCATTACAACTATTGTGTAAGCCCAGAATCATAAGTGATGAAAAAAATCTGATAGTCATCATACCAACCTTGCCACATAATTCATGTTCAATTTTTAATTGTTTATCATTGCTTCTCTTCATGCTCTTCTCTAGGTCCTCCAACTTCTTGTCAATGAATTCCAAATCCTACAATGAGGAAATATAATTGTTCATAAAACAAAACAAAAAAAGGAATTCTGTACCTTCAAAGCAAACAAAATCTCAAAACCAGAAATACACAACCCATGACTCATACTTAAGTATATCCTTGATAGTGCAAACAAAGGAAAAGGTAAACAAAGACTTTGGAAACTAACAAAAGTACTAACACAGGTATATTTTTTAAAAAGGGCATTAAGCAAAAAAATGTCAATTTAAATTGACTTATATAACTACTATAATAGTAAAACACTTGCATTTCTGTAAATTCCCATTTTAGCCACCAAGAAGAAAAGGATAGAATAAAGTGACAATGAGAATAAACTTAAGAAAGGTTAAGAAAGCAGTTACATAAAACATTTCAAAAATTGTTTATTCAAATCATAATATTGTCCGATAGCTGATAGTCCTCATGATCGTGTTTGTTCTACATGAATTTTCACTCTCCTTTAAGCCCTATGCAAGATTATATCACTAGTAATATTCCAATCAATTCTGTCTTTTATTATATTGACTACTATTTTCTTTAGTCTCTCCCTACCCGTGCATCACACACTAACTGCTCTAATAGATTCAACTATTTTAACTATTTGTCACCTTTGGACGTGTCTATATCATCTCAATATATTCTCGTATTTCGTCATCTATTGGAACTACACCTGAATGTTCTCAAATACTAGTATTTTTATCCTTCTATTAACAATTTATCTTAACAATTCTTGTATCTATTTTATTAATTCTCATATCTTAAAATTTGACAGATTGATAAAAAGAAGGGAAAAAAGATATATATAAAATAGCTAAAACAAGAGAGAAGAAAATAAGGGATCTTACCCAAATAAGATGTGATAAATCCAATAATATACTAATGAAGGATGACGAAATAAAGAAGCGATGGAATTGGTATGTTCATTAACTTTATAATAAATATTTAGGTGTCCAACTTAGTATAGGAAATTTAAGTAAGGCGAGTACAAAATTTTAAATTTTTATCAAAGAATTTAAATTTCAAAAATAGAATAGGCACTAAATGAAATACAAAATGAAAAAATAATTGACTCAAATGATATTATGATAGAGATATGGAAGTGTCTAAGGAAGGAATATTGAATAGCTAACGAAGTCATTTAACTTGATATTTTTGACGAGGAAAATGCTTGATCAGTAGAGGGCAAAAGTACTCTAGTACCCCTTATAAAACAAATGAGACATACAAAATTGTGCAAATTATAGGGGCATTACGTTAAATTTTCTAAAAAAATGATAGGAAAAAAATTAAGAAAACCAAGGTAACTGAATATCAATTTGAATCCATGCATAAAAGATCCACCATATAAGTTATAGATCACTGATTGAAAAGTATTAGAAAAAGAAGTAAGACTTATTCATGGTATTCAATGATCTCGAAAATGTTTATGACAGTCCTGCGGAAAATTATATCGAGAATTCTATAAAAAAAAAAAAATTAACAGACCATATATTGAAATAATTGAGGATATGTATGAGGATATAATAACAAGGGTAAAGACTCCAGGCAAATTAATTAAAATATTTTCTATAAAAGGATCGGCTCTAAGCTTATATATCTTTATACACTAGTCATGGATGATCTTATTAAACAAATTCAAGACGCATTAATAGTGTACGTTATTTGTTGATGGCATTGTTTTAGTCGATGAGACACATGAAGGATTGAATACTACGATTAAATCTTAGTGAGAAATGGAGACACATAAAAGATTGAATGCTAAAATCGAATCTCCATGAAAAATGCATGAAATAAAAGGGTTTTAGGCTTAGTAGAGATACAATATATAAAATTTAAATTTAGTAATAGCAGACATAGCAAAGCAAGTGTTAAGATAGGAGATGATGAATTACTTAAAAAATTAGAGTTTTAAGCATCTAAGTTTGTTTCTGCAAAAGGATAGAATAGTTGATAAAGATATTTTATATAGGATACAAGAAAGATAGTTAAAATGGAGGAGGGAGTCAGATGTTCTTTGTGATTATAAGATACAACAAAAGCTTAAAGGGAAGTTTACAAAATGATAATTAGACATGCTATGCTATATGAAGTTAAATGTTAGGCTATGAGTCGAAAACATGAGCAAAAGATGAGAATCGTAAAGATAAGGATCTTAACATAGATGTATGGTCATACGATGATGGACAGAATAAGAATGAGAATAGAGAGAAAATTGAGTTGTGCTATTGAGGAAAAATTATGAGAGTTGAATTTAAGATGGTACGGCAATTATTTAGGCGACTAATAAATATCCTAATTAAGTAATGAAATCATCCAGAGATTGAATAGTATTTGGACAGTCGTAAACGACCGTTGCTTGGAGTGTTTTGGACAAGAATCAAAATGGCCAAGCAAACAAGGAAGATGACTAAATCAAGTTGTGCATTTGCATCTAAGTAGAAACGCTCATCGAAGCCCCACTAAGATCGAGGGGGAAAGAAGTCGACCAAATGGAGGGTTCACATGTTCTTGGTCAAGGCCTTCATTGTGGGGTCATTTACATTAAAGAAGAGGGGCAAGACGCAGGTGAGATTGGTTCTAAGGAAAAGAAGGCCTTGATGTGTAGAAAGATAGAATAGCTTAATCTTTCTTCTTACTTAATTCAAAGGATTCTTGTAAGGTAACCGTTTATTAACTCCTTTCCTGCTTGTACTATGACTATAACTATGTGACTTTCGGTAAGAAAGAGTTCACACTTTTTTTCATATCTCCTTTGCCCTTCGCACCTTGGAATATAGAATAGATACTTTTGAATCTCCCTTCTTTTATTCATCTCACATGCACAGTTAAGTACGAGTCAAGAGCAAAGACCATTGAGATTGATATTTCGGATCAAGTTATGATCCTCATCGATCAAGAAATAGGAATAGAAGAGGACAAAGAACAGTTAGCAGAGCTTGTTCATAAGTAAGTTGCACATAAACTAGAATAAGCCACAGATAAAACAAGGGATAGTGTTTCCCGAATGGCCTGTTAAAAGGAATCATTGTATAAAAGGAGGAGATGAAGATCGGCTAGTGAGAGGGTTTTTCGCATTAATATCCCACCATTAAGGGAGTGAGTGCACCAAACCATAAATAGACAATGTCATTCTATCCATTCCCCTTTCCTTAGAATCCAGGGATCAATATTGCTTACTCAAGCTTTCCCGAGTAAGTTCTATGCTATTGACCTCTATCTTAATTAAATGTTCTTTTGTGAGATACGACAATTAAATAATAAGTGTTATTTGATAAATAACCTTATAGAATTTTCTGAAAATTTTTAGAAATTTTTCGGGATTTAAAGTTCATATGAATTTATTAGGCTTAGAGAAAGTCTGTTTGGAATATTCATTTAGTTGATTGAGGAAATTAACTGAAAGTTGAAAACATTTAACCTAGGTTATATAAATTAAAAGCTAAGTCTCTCTCGTTATTTCCTCTCACCGAAGCTTCTTCCTCGATTTCCCCTCTTCACATGCATTGTCGATGCCCACAATCTCCTCACGTGTCGCCGTCGGGCATTAACTGTAACGCCCCGATCCGGGCGGCCCCACCCGGACCGAACCAGGAACGACACCAGGATTACCTATCGGTTTGATGACTAGCTCCACAGACCACCAGAGGTCCTTTCAGCGTGCTTTGTCCTCACTCGCACGCACCCTGGAAAACTTCCCAGGAGGTCACCCATCCTCAGATTTCTCCAAGCCAAGCACGCTTAACTTTGGAGTTCTTAAGTTTGGGCTTCCGAAAAGGAAGGTGCACCTTGGTGATATGGATAGTATCATCTAACATTTTAAGTCATATTTAACCAGAATCTCAGAACCGGGGTATTACAATCACCCCCACTTAAAGACACAACGTCCTCGTTGTGTAACCACAAATCACACCACAAACAATCCAGTCTCCCTCGCTGGGTGGTGCCTGGGTGCTCTACAGGCGCACTCACGGTCATGAGTCGCTCGATACCATCTGCAGCCCGGCTGGGGTGGGCCCCACCGGACCGACAGGGAGCGGCACGAATTACCTATCGGTTTGATGACTAGCTCCAAGACCACGGGAGGTCCTTTCAGTGCTTTGTCCTCGCTCCATGCGCACGGAAACTTCGGAGGTCACCCGTCCTCAGTTTCTCAGCAAGCACGCTTAACTTTGGGTTCTTAAGTTTGAGCTTAGTAATTTCGTTGTAATACCGGTTACGAGATTACGGTTAAATATGACTTAAGGGTTAGATGGTCTATCCGTATCAGCCAGTCGCTTGGGCTGAACTTAGAACTCAGTTAATCGTGCTGGCGGATCGAGATGGTGACCTCTGAAGAAATTCAGTGCGTCGCGGTGAAACAACCTGCCTCCGATGATCTGGGCTAATCGTCAGCCGATAAATACTGATCGTTCTGGTTGATCGATTTCTCCGGCCGGGCGTTACGGATGGTATCGAGGCGACCTTGCGGCCAGTGAGTGCGCTGTGGTAGGGCACCGGGCACCACTGGCGAGGAGATTAAGGATTTGTTTGTGGTGTGATTTGTGGTTACTGACGAGGGCGTTGTGTCTTTAAGTGGGGTGATTGTAATACCCCGGTTACGAGATTACGGTTAAATATGACTTAAAAGGTTAGATGGTACTATCCATATCACCAAGGTGCGCCTTCCTTTTCGGAGCTCGAACTTAAGAACTCCGAAGTTAAGCGTGCTTGGCTTGGAAATCGAGATGGGTGACCTCACAGGAAGTTTTCCGAGTGCGTGCAGTGAGACCAAGCGGCGAAGGACCTCCGGTGATGCGTGGGCTAGTCGTGAACCGATGAGGTGATTGCGGTGTCGTTCTGGTTGGTCGGGTGGGGCCCACCCGGCCAGGCGTTCTGAATACTTACGGGCGGGGTCGGCAGGCGTCGATAAGGCTCGTGGCTCATCAGCGACCTCCGTTGCAGGGAGGCGTTGGTTTACCGTCTCCCAGTGGGAGGTGGGCGTCGTAATTTGTGATAGAGTGCAGCTTGCGGCCCCGCCTATTATAATACCCGGTTACGAGATTACGGTTAAATATGACTTAAAGGTTAGATGGTCTATCCGTATCACGAGTGCCTTCCTTTTGGGCTCGAACTTAAGAACTCGAAGTTAAGCGTGCTTGGCTTGGAAATCGAGATGGGTGACCTCACGGGAAGTTTTCGAGTGCGTGTGAGTGAGAATGGCTGAAAGGACCTCCGGTGATGCATGGGCTAGTCGTCGAACCGATGAGGTGGTGCCGTTCTGGTTGATGCAGGTGGGGCCCGCTGAGGCGTTCTGAGATGGTATCGGGCGACCTTGCGGCAAGTGAGTGCGCCTGTGGTAGGAGCACCCAGGGCACCACCTAGCGAGGGAGATTCTGGGATTTGTTTGTGGTGTGATTTGTGGTTACACAACGAGGACGTTGTGTCTTTAAGTGGGGGTGATTGTAATACCCCGGTTCTGAGATTCTGGTTAAATATGACTTAAAAGGTTAGATGGTACTATCCATATCACCAAGGTGCACCTTCCTTTTCGGAAGCTCAAACTTAAGAACTCCAAAGTTAAGCGTGCTTGGCTTGGAGAAATCTGAGGATGGGTGACCTCCTGGGAAGTTTTCCAGGGTGCGTGCGAGTGAGGACAAAGCACGCTGAAAGGACCTCCGGTGGTCTGTGGAGCTAGTCATCAAACCGATAGGTAATTCTGGTACCGTTCCTGGTTCGGTCCGGGTGGGGCCCACCCCGAGCCGGGGCGTTACATTAACGCCGACTACCCTGAGGGTCGGACACTTCCGGCGTAGACTCCACGACCACCAACACCGAACGTGGTCGCTACAGACGCAGCCGCAATAGGAGTGGAGGCCAGCCCCTCTCCTGGCCTCCTCACGCAAAGCAACACCGACGTCGTGCCCTATCTCTTGATCCGTCGTCGCCACACTTGCGCGCTGCGCAATCAACCACCGGACTCCCTATTCCAATCGACCATTGTCGATGACCCGCACCATCTCTCCCGATTCCCTCCTCGCTGAGAAGCTCGACACCAACTGTGACTTGGTCGTAGGCAGCCAACCTTCACCAGCTAGTTTTTTTCTCCTCCGGCCACTCTTCTACCCCAAGATCCAATGTCGGACCTCATTTCCTTTTCCGACGTGAAGTTATCATGGCATCATTCGGGCACCACTGATCCGGCAAGATCAAGGGAGCAATTAGGGGTAAAATTTCTTGTTTAAGAAGTTACTTGATCCATAAACAGATTGATTATCAGATGTGGAGTGGTTGATTGTTGGATTGGGATGATTGGATTTGGTTAATTTCGAATAGTTTGGTAAATCCATTCCCATGGTTAATTGAAGTATTAGTTTGATGATGTTAAAGGAAATTATTAGCTAGTTTGAGTTGCCATGTTTGATTAGTTCATAAGGTATTGAACGGGGAGGAAGATGTTGGATGACAAGGTTGATAATAAGGTTAGCCTTTGATCCATAAACTTGATTAATGAAAGCTAATCATTATTTAAGGTTAATTAATGATCGTGTTTGATTAGTATTACTCTAATTAGTTTAGGGTTTCAATTTAGCTAGATGTTTGCATATGTGATTAGCTAAAACTCCTACAGTACACACCATATATGTGTACACTACAACATATAAACAATCAGCATGGTAACTCCTACAGTACACACCATACACATGTGTACACTAATCACACATGTATGATGTGTACTATAGGTGTTACTAGTTTACTATACATGTTTAGTAGATATCTGCTAGATCTTTTCATACATATAGATATATGTGTTGGTGCAACCTTAGGTCAAGGTTGACCTGGTTGACCCAACTCGAGTTGACCTGACTCGAGGTGTATTTTGATGTTTGACGAGAATAGAAAAGTTGTATCTTGATGTTTGACAAGAATACAAACTTGGGAGATTGTGGGTGCAACCTTTGGCCAAGGTTGACCTGGTTGACCCGACTTGAGTTGACCTGATTCGGGTAAAGTCCAAGTATGGAGACTTGGCACGGAAAAGTCCAAGCAGGGAGCTTGGCACGGGGAAAGTCCAAGTATGGAAGCTTGGCATGGAAGTCGGAGAGGGCTCGGTAGCTCGTTCACCGGACTAGGTCCGAGAGGGTTCGGTAGCTCGTTCTCTGAACTGAACGTGGGAGTCGGAGAGGGCTCGGTACCTCGTTCTCCAGATTAGGTCAGAGAGGGCTCGGTAGCTCGTTCTCTGGACCGGACATGGAAGTCGGAGAGGACTCGGTAGCTCGTTCTCCGGACTAGGTCCGAGAGGGCTCGATAGCTCGTCTTCTGGACCGGACGTGGGAGTCGGAGAGGGCTCGGTAGCTCGTTCTCCAAACTAGGTCAGAGAGGGCTCGGTAGCTCGTTCTCTGGACCGGACGAAGTCGGAGAGGGCTCGGTAGCTCGTTCTCCGAACTAGGTCAGAGAGGGCTCGGTAGCTCGTTCTGGGCCGGGGCCCGAAGTCGGAGAGGCTCGGTGGCCGTTCTCGGGACTAGATCGAGAGGGCTCGGTGGCTCGTTCTCTAGACTAGAAAGGCTCTGGGTTTGGGGCGGGAAGCTCTAAAACCAGCGAGGCATTGGATCGGTCTTGACCCGATCGGTGATACTGGTTGTGCGGATCGGTGCATCGATCGATCGGTGATATAGTTATCGATCGGTCTCGTGACGATCGGTAACCTGATAACTACGTGAGTTATCGATCGATCGGTGACCGATCGGTAAGCGATGGGATTGAGAAAACAATAGGGATCGGTGCGTGGACGTCCACTATCTTTGATCGATCCTGGCCGATCGGGGCCTAAACCAACTCTGTGAGAGTTGGGATCGTCTGGGGATCGGCCTAGGACTGATCGGTCCCTAGGCCGATCGAGATTCTGGACCGATCAGGCCATAGCCTGATCGGTCCAGGCCTAGCCGTTGAGTCACAACGGCTAGATTTCTGCTTCTTCTTTGTCTTCTTCACAGGTTCAGGATATAAAGGGCCTCTACATCAACAGTGCAAAAAAGAAGTTCTTCTTCCTCACTCTTGCGATCTGAGCTTTGCTGAGCTCCCTATTCCTGAAGCTTCGTGTGAGCTTCCCTCGACTGGGTGATCAGCTGCTGTTGACATCGTGAAGTTGCTGCTTCATCGAACTCCAGTCGACGAGAAGGCAAGCAAAGTGTTTTTACATTGATATTGTTCTTGTTTTCTTTCTCTATTGGTTGTACTCCATTCTTGCTGTTGCAAGAGAGATTGTGGCGAGGTTTCTCCACCCAGAAGGAGTTCATATTAGCCGGTTATCCGGGATCTCATCCACCGATGGATTGATAGGCTTCGTCCACCTTACGGACACGCCGAGGAGTAGAAGTATCATCTCCGAACCTCGTTACATCATCGTGTTTGAGGTTTGATCTTCTCCACTTTCGTTTCTACATTGTATTTCCGCTGCGCTAACCTAAATTGTAGGAAGAAACGATAATTTGAGGTCGGCTATTCACACCCCCCCTCTCTAGCCGCATCCGAAGGTCCTAACAAGTGGTATCAGAGCAAGGTTGCTCTTCGTCGGATTAACACCCGGGGGAGCACAAGCTAGAGAATGGATCTACTTGGAGAAGACATCACGATTCCACCCTTCTATGATCACGACGACTTCGCGTATTGGAAGGTAAGAATGAAGTATTTTCTTATGACTAACATAGTGAATTGGAATTGTATACGAGTAGGTTTTACTCCTCCGGTGGATAAAAAGGGAGAACCTCTCGAGAAGAAGTGGACGAAGGAACAAATCCACCAATCCACAATCAACGACGAGATAACGAAAATCCTTGAATTTTCATTACCTAATGATATCTTGTGTAAGATAGGTGGATACAACGATGTCAAGGAGTTGTGGAACAACTTGGATAAATTCCATGAGGAGAGCTCCAATTCAAGTCATGAAGAGGAGAGGTATGGAATTAGAAGTTGAGGGCTACTCAACATCTAAGGAAGAAGAGGAGAAGAATTCTTCTTCAAGATTGGAGCAAGAAGAAGAAGTCTCTACCTCCGGAAGGGATGAAGAAGAAAGCGTATATCCATCCTCAACCCTAGGTAACTCAAGCAACTTAATTTCAAATAAATTACATATAATGTGCTTTGAGTGTAGGGAATATGGGCATTACAAGAGTAAATGTCCAAAGAGGATTAGGAAGACTCCACCGGCACCAAAAGTCAAGGAAGCCGGAGTCCCGATACGCAAGGGCAAGGAGCACGTGGTGTGCTTCCAATGCAAGCAAAGGGGACATTATAGGAGCCAATGTCCGAGGGGGAGGCAACCTCACAAGGACAAGAGACCAAGCACATCTATAGGGGGAGCTAAGGCAAACCCTAAGGTACCCTTTAAGGCACATTATTGCAATTCTAATAAGAAACATGCTAGTAGCTTTATTGCAATTGCCAATGATGATAAGCATGATAACCATAGAATCCGATACATGCCTTAGGTGCCAAACATATTAGCCTAGATAAGGATAATACTAGAAATGTCATCCCTAGAATTAACTAATCTAAGGTTAAGGAAAACCTAGATAGGAATCCCAAAACAACTAGACATATGCCTAGGAATACCTCAAAGAAAAATGACAAATTAAAACTTGAGGTATTAGAGAAGGAAAATCAAGTCTTAAGGTCAAGACTTGACACTTTAGAAAAGGCCCTTAAGAATTTGGAGAAGTCAACTCTAGGGTCTAAGGGTCAAAAACAAAAGTCCAAGGACATGAGAGGTTTGAGTCACAAACCTAAGTCTCAAGTGGTCAAGCCCACTTATCATAATGTTCCATTCGATTATGGAACAAGACCTAGGGCTAGGAAGACCATCACCAAGGTCACAAGGGGAGTCACCCCTAGAGTTGATCTTGATGAGTCTCAAATGACCAAGGCTTTAAAGCCTAGGAGGGTTGCTAGGGAAGTCATCCCTAGTGAATATTTAGTGAACTCAATGAGCTCAAATAGGTTTTGGGTTCCTAGGAGCGTGATTTCATCACGCTAGATGGGTTAGGGTGTGCCAACCTTAATTGGATAGGTAGTTAACCTAATCATGGCAAAAGGTGGCATTTTAGGAAGTTTCAAGGTATAACCAAGCCTTGAAAATGAAATTAAAAATTATTCCTAAGGTGATTAGGATGTGCCAACCACATTTGAGAAATTTTCTAGGGTCAATCTAATTGGCACATAGTGATCTAAAAATCTTTAGCATATGATTTTAGGTCTATTACACTTAGGAATATAGAATTTATGGCAAAATGACCAAAATTATCAAAATGGCAACTAAGGCTAGAATTAGGTATTTTCTATACCTTTATATGTTATTTGCCATATATTGTTTGCCATATGTCATGTCATGACATCATATTTATTTTATTATCATTTGAAATGTCATGATAATGCTTAGGTTAGTTATATGTCATGTCTTATTTAAGTTTCATACTTTATGACATGACATCATTTCACTTATGATATTATTTTATGCCATGTCATCATCTCTTGCATTTATGATCAATTAAATTGATTTAAGGATAAAAACTCAATTTGATATGGAAATCAAATTGTTGTCTAGAAAATGCATGAGAACTTAGCTTAAGATGACCTAAACCCATATCTCACATCAAAATTGACTTGGATGTGTTTGATACACCTTAGATGTGTGTGAGATATTAGGATTATGAGTTAGGATCAAGGTGCATAGCTCTTGTACCTAGATGAGCCTAATTCTAAATTGAGGATCATAGGGAAAGCTTGTGTACAAGTCATGTACATTTAGCCCTAAGATTGTGGTCCTAAATTGAATGGTTTAAAATCATTTCAAAATTGATTTGAAAAACCTTGATGAAGCTTTTCTAGTGATAGCATTCATCATTGAGCAAGTTGACACAAAGATGGATTAACCTTGAGCTATTTCAAAGTCTTTCGAACTTTGTATCAAGATTTAAAAATGGAAGTTATTTTCATAGAAAACTATTTTTCCATGATAATATATGTTATGAGGAATGTATCCTCAAAATTTTATAATTTTTGGAATTTTTTGTGATTTTTTAGGGGTTTCTGAATTTCGGGAGAAAAATCAGAAATCCCTATCAGATTGTGGACGATCGGAGGGATCTGATCGATCGAGTGTGGATCGGTCTTGTGGCCGATCGGTGAGTCTGAGCGGTGCAGTAACCGTCGGGCGTGCAAATGCTGATTTTCGATTGTTGTCTGAAATTTCAGCTTTGGAAGTTGGTGTTTTTGATTTCTAAAGGGTTGAATCTCTCCAAGACATTGTTGGTGCAATGGTCAAGGGGGAGTTGACCTTTAGGGGGAGTTTTACCTATTGATCAAAGGGGAGTTGACTTGTAGGAGGAGTTTTTACTCGATTTCTGAGGATGAGTGATATGGGATTATCACTAAGTTGATTATTGTCTTTAGTATCAAGGGGGAAATTAAGGGTTTCAATGAAAGGTATAGGACTTTCATTAGGAAGAAACTCTTAACCTTGATTCACTCTTTTTTATGTGTGTCAAAAAGGGGGAGAAATGTCTAGAGAATGTTCAAGGAAGAACATTGGAGTTTGGGGAGAATGCTCAAGGAAGAGCATTGGAGAACTATTGGAAAACCTAAGTTAGGTTATCGGGTTAACCTAACTTGATTATGATTTTTGTCAAACATCAAAAAGGGAGAGATTGTTGGTGCAACCTTAGGTCAAGGTTGACCTGGTTGACCCGACTCGAGTTGACCTGACTCGAGGTGTATTTTGATGTTTGACGAGAATAGAAAAGTTGTATCTTGATGTTTGACAAGAATACAAACTTGGGAAATTGTGGGTGCAACCTTTGGTCAAGGTTGACCTGGTTGACCCGACTTGAGTTGACCTGATTCGGGTAAAGTCCAAGTATGGAGACTTGGCACGGAAAAGTCCAAGCAGGGAGCTTGACACGGGAAAAGTCCAAGCAGGGAGCTTGGCACGGGGAAAAGTCCAAGTATGGAAGCTTGGCATCGAAGTCAGAGAGGGCTCGGTAGCTCGTTCTCCGGACTAGGTCCGAGAGGGCTCGGTAGTTCGTTCTCTGGACTAGACGTGGGAGTCGAAGAGGGCTCGGTAGCTCGTTCTCCAGACTAGGTCAGAAAGGGCTCGGTAGCTCGTTCTCTGGACCGGACATGGAAGTCGGAGAGGGCTCGGTAGCTCGTTCTCCGGACTAGATCCGAGAGGGCTCGGTAGCTCGTCCACTGGACCGGACGTGGGAGACGGAGAGGGCTCGGTAGCTCGTTCTCCAGACTAGGTCAGAGAGGTCTCGGTAGCTCGTTCTCTGGACCGGACGAAGTCGGAGAGGGCTCGGTAGCTCGTTCTCCGGACTAGGTCAGAGAGGGCTCGGTAGCTCGTTCTCCGGACGGGGGCGGAGAGGGCTCGGTAGCTCGTTCTCAGACTAGAAAGGCTCTGGGTTTGGGGTGCTCACAAAACCAGCGAGGCATTGGATCGATCATTGACGATCGGTGATACTTTGGTTGTGCGGATCGGTGCAGCCGATCGATCGATGATATAGTTATCGATCGGTCTCGTGGCCGATCGGTAACTGATAACTTCTGCGAGTTATCGATCGGTGCGGTGACCGATCGGTAAGCGATGGGATTCGAGAAACAATAGGGGATCGGTGCGTGGGCGATCCACTATCTTTGTCGGTCCGCAGGCCGTCGAGGCTCTACTGATGGTCGCGGACCGATCGGGGCCTAAACCAACTCTGTGAGAGTTGGGATCGATCTGAGGACCGATCAGCCTAAACTGATCGGTCCCTAGACCGATCGAGTTTCTGGACCGATCGGGCCATGCTTTGATCGGTCCGGCTGCTTAGATGATCGCGGCTAGATTTCTAACTTCTTCTTTGTCTTCTTCAGTTCGGGATATAAAGGGCCTCTACATCAGACGGTGCGAAAAGTTCTTCTTCTCCTCTTGCGATCGAGCTTTCTGAGCTCCCTATTCCTGAAGCTTAGTGTGAGCTTCCCTCATTGGGTGATCACTGTTGACATCGTGAAGTTCTTTGCTTGAACTCGATCGACGAGAAAGCAACAAAGTGTTTTTACATTGATATTGTTCTTGTTTTCTTTCTCTATTGGTTGTACTCCATTCTTGCTGTTGCAAGAGAGATTGTGGCGAGGTTTCTCCACCCAGAAGGAGTTCATATTAACCGGTTATCCGGGGTCTCATCCACCGACGGATTGATAGGCTTCGTCCACCTTACGGACACGCCGAGGAGTAGGAGTATCATCTCCGAACCTCGTTACATCATCGTGTTTGAGGTTTGATCTTCTCCACTTTCGTTTCTACATTGTATTTCCACTGCGCTAACCTAAATTGTAAGAAGAAACGATAATTTGAGGTCGGCTATTCACATCCCCCCTCTCTAGCCGCATCCGAAGGTCCCAACAATATGTGGCTGATAGATCACGTTTCAAGATATACTTATATTTATCACATTGTTGCATGGATGATGATCGTGTTTGAGTCATGTGTATTAGCATCTTACACATCATTACACTGTATGCATGCCCTGTTGACCATGTCTCCTACGAGAGGTTGACGATCATGTCTCCGCTACGATGTTGAGAGAGATGACAGTGGTTGGTATGTTCTGTTAACCATGTCTCCTATGAGAGAATGACGATCATGTCTCTACGATTTTAAGAGAGTTGACAGTGGCATGTTGACCATGTCTCCTACGAGAGGATGACGATCATGTCTCCTCTACAATGTTGAGAGAGTTGATAGTGATCGGTATATCCTGAGACCTTGCCTTCCTCTATAATGTTGAGAGAGTTGACAGAGACTGGTCTGTCTTGTCAACGATGTCTCCTACAAGTGGTTAAGAGTGTCGTCGGTAATGGTGATATGTTTGTTGTATTAATATCATTGGGCTGATATATCCTAGGCTACCCACAGGTAATTATGGTAGAGTGATCTCCCGCAGACAAGGACCCTAATATTTCGAACTGTCCACAGGTATTGTGGTAGAGTGATCTCTCGCAGTCCCTAGCTAGTAGCTAGATGTCTTGGTCATTTGTATTTCTGATGGTGGAATGTTGCTCCCACAGTTGATGATATTCCTGGTGGTGGAGCGTTACTCCCACAATTGATTTGTTTTCCTTATGGTGGAGTATTACTCTCACATATGATGATCTAGTACTATCTTGCACTTGTACATGCTTGTGATATGTAGTACTCATGTTGATCATTACTTAGCACTACTTATGTTATCATTTGCAGAGTAGGTTGATTATGTAGTAGATGCATATTTATGTCATCTTCAGATGGTGAGTATTTTCCTTTGAGACGGTATACTTTAATCTCCATATTCTTATTTTAACCGTGCACTATCACCGTTTATTACCCATTGAGTCATTTGGACTCACTACCCTATTTTTATCTTATTTTTCTCAGATAGCAAATAGATGATTGTGGAGTCGCTTGGAGAATCCTGGCTGCTAGTCCCACGTTACACTGAGATCATTTTATTTCTTTTATGCTATTTCTTACCTCTCTACTTCTTGTATGTAATAATTTGCCTTGCTCTTGGATTTTAGCCTTGTGGCTACTTTTACTCAGTTATGTGTGTTATTGTGTTATCTTGCGTGGTTTGTATCTGTACCGGCCGTATAGGTTGTGTATTATTATTATCTTCCGTTGTATTTGTTTCCAGCCGTGTGAGATATATTATGCTTTCTTATTCCAGTCGTGTGGGTTGTTATCATGTTGTATCAAATATTGTTACAAGGGGTACATACGTTCTGTCGGACATGTATACTTCCAAGGCGTGACATCTTTTGCCCAAAAAGGCGACTAATCTAAGGGTCAATTCATCCTCATAGGTTGTTCAAGAAAAAGGGACTATAACTTTCCTATTGATGCAAGTAACTAAACAATTTTGTTAAGATACGAATAAGCCTCAAGAACCATGAATGCAAAATAAAGAATCTCATTTTTCACTTCCTATTTCCCATTGTTCCTTCAAATAACTAAAGTCTTTACCCAATCTTTAAAGCGAAACCATCTTCAATTTTCGCACAATACATAGAGTCAACCATCAATAGTTTTCACTGTTTAGCCAGCTATATATATATATATCCCCCAGCTTACTCACCTCCCACTCTCACCCTTAACAAAGCTTTTGATTCCAGTGGTTCCATTCCCGTTCTAAGGAAAATTACTAGACTAGTTCCCATGAAAGATATAGAGCATACCATAGTTCTTGTGAAAAGCACCTTACATCTTTACATTTCCAAACGCTAAGCCATGCTGAAAACGGAGTAGTTACTCAAGATGAGGTAGTGAACCATCTTGTCTTCATGGGTCATTCAAATGTAAGTGCATCGTAGTGAGAAAAGTATAGTGCTAGTGGTTTTCATTTTCACGTAGTGGTGAAGAATGCCAAGCACAACGCTGCAAAAATCATTCATTCTTCAATGGGTCACGATGGGTCCCTAATTCAGTAGCCCCATGAGGGAAGGAAAGAGGGAGATGGGTGTTGGTTACTTCAAGAGGAAGGTTAGTGCATGAGAATAGCATAGCAGAATAGAGGCGTTTAAGATGGTCCGGCAAAGACTTGAGCGATTAATAAATGTCTCAATTAAGTCATGTGAGACCGTAACAAATACATATTAATTGAGGAAGGAAACTAAAGAAAACTTGGTTAGCAGCGATAAACAACAACAACAACCAAGTCTTATCCCACTAGGTGGGGTTAGCTATATGGATCTTTCTACACCATAAGGCAATCTCTTACTATATCATTATTTATATTTAAATAAATTTTATTTTATTTTATTGTTGCTAACTAAGTCTTTCTTCTGTCTTCCTTATTTGATGGGGCATCACCAAACAGGAGTATTTATTGGTCGTTTAAGTACATATTTGTATCATCTTAAATGTGTCTCGAGGAGTTTTCCCTCCATAAGTACAACCGACTTTCCTCTAATATTTTCGTTTCTTATCATGTTCATCTTTGTATATCTGCACATTCACCTTAATATTCTCATCTATACAACTCTCATCTCATACTCATATACTCGAGTTATAGCACTATATAATATAACAGATTTAATTGTCGTTTTACAAAACTTTCCTTATGCCCTCCTTCCATTTAACCATCCTGCATATATTATATGTAACGCACCTCTCAATCCCTCCATCTTTTTGGAAAAATTATCTTAAATATTTAAAGTTGTTTCAGACAACTCGTCATATCTTATCTTCACAATTGTCTCATTAGCTAAACTTAAATTTCATATTCTGTCTTTACTAAATGTAAAACCTTTCGCTTCTAGTATTTTAGCATTTACTCTTTCACATATCTCATATACCAAAACAATATCATCTACAAGCATGCATTACTGTACCATGTGTCAAGTGAATTCATCCGTAATTAGTGTAAAAAGATAAAGACTTAAAGTTGATCCTTGATAAATCTATCTATATGTGAAATGTTACATTTCATGCATATTCTTAATTAGTTCAATATACGCTATGCTAATACACCTCTTTTCTAGAATTCTCCATATAATTTTCCTTGGGATTCTATCATAAGCTTTTTCTAGGTTGACGAATATTTTATGTGAGTCTTGTTATTGTCCTGATACTTTTCAATTAGTTGTATGAGAAGATGTATAGCTTCTATTGTTGATCTTTTAGGCATAAATCCAAATTGATTTTTTCGTTACTATGATCTCCTTAATCTTTTTTTATTACTCTTTTCCAAAGTTTCATAGTATTACTTATTAGTTTAATACCTCTATAATTGACACAATTTTATATGTCTCCTTTGTTCTTATATAAGAGAACTAAAATATTTACCCGATCAAGTATTTTTTTCATTTTCAATATGCAGTTGAATAATTTTGTAAGTCATTCAATATATTGTTTCCCTGGACATCTCCATACTTGTATCGGAATATCATCTCACCCAACTATATTTTCATTTTGCATCCATTTAAAGCTTGTTCTACTTTTGAAATTTGAATTCTGTGATAAAAATTTAAATTTTCATACCTATTTGATTCATCACCCAAATCTTCATTAACAAGTTGATGATTCTATCGCTCTTTTATTTCCTCATCATTTAATAGTATCATATTACATTCATCTTTAATTATCTTATTTGGATAAGATCTCTTGTTTTTCTCTCGCGCGTTTTAGCTATTTTGTAAATATTCATTTCCCCTTCTATCCAATTTTTTTATATAAGCATTCAAAAATTTCATTCTTAGCTTTATTCGTGACTTTTTTTTGGCCTCTTTCTTGGCTACCAAATATTTAAAGTTTTCCTCATTTTTACAAGTATATAATACATTATAGGTTGTCCATTTCTCATTTATTTTCTTTTATACTTTCTCATTCCATCACCAAGATTCTTTACTTTGTATTGCACGTCCCTTTGACTCACCAAGTACACTCTTACCAACTATGTTCGACTTTAATATCATCTTATATCATGTCGTATTAGTGGTCGTATATTTCTCCCTCCTACCCTCTCCTTAAATATATTTTTTCCCATCCTTTAACTTCTACCACTTAATTCTATAAGTTGTGTATATTTTTCTTCTATTGATATTATGCTTGAGGCGTATATCCAATACTATTAACCTATGTTGAGTAGTTAAGTTTTCTCCCAGAATGACCTTATAATCTTTACAAATCATTGGTTAGCAACAATAAAATAAAATAAAATTTATTTATATATATATATATATATATATATATATATATATATATATATATATATATGATAATATAATAGGGGATAAAGCCTAATAATGTAGAAAGATATAGATGATTACATAATAGGGGATAGAGCCTCATAATGTAAAAGGATCTATATAATCGACCCCACTTAGTAGGATAAAGGTTTGGTTATTATGGTTGTTGTATGTATTATTTTCTAATAGCTTGATCCTTTAATCCATAAAAAATGCAATTCATTTCACAATCTTATACAAATTTCCTTAGCTAAAGGGGCGCATGATGAACACAAGATCCCAACAACATCTCTCCATTTAGACCACCAATTGTTACCCTATAAGTGATATTCTTCATCAATATCCCTTCTTATTAAATAATAGATCTAAAATAATTAGAACCCTTACAAACTCATAACAAAACTATGTTAAGAGTTATCCTCATTCACAAATTCACATTCTCATAAACTTAAAAAAAAATAATGCTACATGTGTATATATAAGGGATACTGGTGAATTGCCTTGTATGACAATGGCTTTTTTAATTGTTCAAAGTGATGCTATGATGTTTCAACATCTAGTAGATAAAGTATCCAACAAAATATGCTTATGTACCATCAAGGGCTAACATTGAATTTCTTTGACTTTGCCTAAAGATATGTTAATCCATGATAGACAATATATAAAAAAAAATCAAAGCACATCATACTTGCAAGTAGAATCATAACTTAAAGGATAGTGTACATGTTCATCACTTCAATATTCTTTTGATTCTTAGAAAAATAGAAATGATATAACAAATAAAATTATGTTAAGAGTTATCCTCGTTCATAAATTCACATTCTCATAATCTTAAAAAACTTAAATTAATGTTTTATGTGCATACATAAGGGAAACTAGTGAATTGCCTTAGATGACAATGGTTTTCTTAGTTGTTCGAACTAATGCTATGACATTTCAACATCCAGGAGATAAAGCATCCAACAAAATATGTTTGATGTACTATCAAGAGTTAACATTGAATTTCTTTGATTTTGCCTAAAGATACGTTAATCCATGATAGACAATGTAAAAAAAAAAAAAAAAAATCAAAGCACATCATACTTGCAAGTAGAATCAAAACTGACAGATCAATTCATTCAGAAAGCAGCCACGTAACAAGAAACAAGATCTGATTCACCACTCTTATCAAAAAGCACAAGCTAGGAAAAATTAGAATTGTGTTATCAAACACACCATTCCAACAACATGAAAGCACTTGAACACATTAAATAGAAAAATAAAGATAAATGGTACTAGGTATTAGTTGATTGGCCCACCAGCAAATAGAAATCATTATGAGGAATGATAACAGTACCTTAAGTCGTAGTTCTTCGCCTATGATCTCCAAGTCCCTAATAGGATCCACAGAATCATCAACATGAACTATGTCTGGATCTTCAAATGCTCCTTGAAAAGGTGAAAGAAACTTTGAGAAACTAATGCAAACATGAAACCTACAGTTCTATGATGAGCAAATATAAGAATTTTTCAAATATAAAATCCAAGACACCAAAAAGATGGAAGATTAACACTAATGAATATCTGAAACTGAACAATCTGATCCAAATATAAGAACACACAACCACACATTAGTATTGATGTAGTCAAATAAATATGTGCATCTTAAACTTCTTAAAACATCTGGTAGCCCTACTGTACTGTCATAAAAAAACACAATATTCTTCACAAATCAAGCAAAAAGGTATGTTTGCAAATGAAATACTTTAAGCCGAGTGATCCAATAGAACCAATACTAATATCAATATATGTGTTAAAACCTACATTTCATAAACAGGAAGAATTTTAGAACTGAATGAATCTAGGATGCAAAAAGATAATAATTTCAATCATAATGCCCATTTCCAAAAGAAAAAGTAATTAAAATGATAAAACTCACTTAAAACATGAAAAATTCCATCGACTGCACGAATATGGGACAGGAAGTTATTTCCTAAGCCCTGTCCCTCATGAGCCCCTCTCACTAGTCCAGCTATGTCGTGTATCTCTAGAAAAGCGGACACCTGCACAGGAAACACAAAACAATTCAGTGGACCTGTTATGTCTCTTAAAGAGAGGAGAAAAATGGGAAAATATGACTTCAGAGATGCTCTATTTAAAAAGAATTTGCCACATCCTAAGGAGATTTTTATTCTATACCAAGCAATCACCTAAAAGTAACACAATATCAAACTCAAACTACGGGGAAAACATCACAATGTTCATTAAGGATGTTTTTCTCTGCCAACAATAGAGCAAATACTGCTATCCCAAATGTTAATATCACAAGTGTTTGTAGTGACAGATTTTCATATTGCACACAGCCAACCGGCATACCTTTGTGTATTAATGCAAATATATATATTATGTAATTAAGGTAGCTTTGGAATTTTGGCTAGGCAAAAGTCACAAAATGCAAATCAAACTCACTATCATGGCAATGACCATTGCTTAGAGGCATACAAGAATGCTCCGAGTTGATCATCTAACTGTTGTAACTTATTGCATCAAAACAATTAACACAAAATAGTGCATTGCTTCCTACTACTATTCTGAAATCCTCAATCAGCATTTGATAAGTTTTGGAATACTATTCAAAGTACAGTGACTAAAGAAGCAAAAAAATTACATTCTGTGGTGAAGTTCTTCAATTAAGCTTACTATAATCAAAGTGGTTAATAGTATCTGAGGTTTAGACAAGGAAAGATTTTCAACAGCAATTACAATACAAGAAAATACACCTCACTCTTCGGCTTGTATAATTGGCAGAGCCAATCAAACCGATCATCAGGAACGTTGACCCTTGCTTCATTAGGTTCTATGGTGCAGAAAGGAAAGTTCTCAGCAGGGATTGACAATTTCGTAAGTGTGTTGAAAAGGGTTGACTTGCCAACGTTTGGTAATCCAACCTGCAAATAAAAATAGGTTGAATTACACTATCACAAGATACAACTCAAAGGTGTCTTCATTCTTCAGCCAGGCCAACACGTGAAATCATAACATAAAACGAAGAAGCTTATACTGTTTAAATAAAATAAAGATCAATCAAAAAGAGTCAAACGAAAATTAGTCAGCGACATATGTTTTTAAGCCACATAGAGAGATTCGATTATTGTCAAGTAAATGAAATCTAAATAAGAAATTTAATAAAAATGTTAGTTTAAACAGACAACCCACGCAACATATACACCTGTATCACAAACAACACTTTAATCTCCTTTTCCTTACAGAAGCGAGGAAACCATTTCTGAAAAACGAACGAGATCCAACAACAGAGCAACAAAGACGCTATGCTTAAATTTGAACTCGAAAGTTCCGAAGCTTACAATTCCAATCTTCAAGTGTGATGAGAAGCGCCCAAGAATCGGCCGCTCCGCAACAACATCCTTCGATTTTGCAGCTTTGGGAGGCATCACGAGGGCTAGCAATAACCTCCACTGTGGGTTTATCTAGGGATATTCGTGGCCAAAGATGCGTCCTTCTAATGTTTTAAGCTCGATTTCGCTCCCCAAGCTAGATCTGTTGTGAAGGCAGGGAAGAGATATCAGCGACACGAGAACGAAATGGAATCTGGCAATATATAGCGAACCCTAAACCGGTCATGAGACTGGCTCAAGTCACCAGCGCCGTCCAAAGCTTGATGGACGGTCTGCGGCCAAAACTTGGTTAAAAAACTGACGTTAAATTCAACTCGAATAAATTAATTTTTTTTTAATCAATCAAACTTTAAAAAAAAATAAACTGATGATAAAATATTAATTAATTTAATTTTTAATTAAAATAATTGAATTTCGATTAAAATTTAAATAATCAAAGTTCAATTAAATTATTATTATTAAAATAATCATGATAATTTTTAAACTATTTTAAAAATTAAACTAATCCGATTAAACTATTTTAAATAACTAAATAGTTAAAGTTCAGTTAAACTATTTTAAAATTTTAAATAACTATTATAAAAGTTCGGTTAACTTGAAAATATCAATTTAATCAAATTTTAATTTTTAAAACCGTAACCGAACTGATTAAATTTATATAACTGATATTTTAAAAAAAAATAAATTTTTGAATTAATCCAATTGAACTTTTAAGTTTGGTATAGATTAATTCAATTTAATCAAATTTTTACTAACCTTAATTCTACTAATATTTTTAAGATTTCTTAGAATAAGTATCTAATTTTGTAAAATTTATGCTCTGGTTATTTAGGAAGATAATTTTAAAAATTAAGGAAAATTTTTCGTAGAGAAAATTTTTCACTGTTTACTTCGTGAGAAATGATACATTACTCTTCATTTCTCATGTTTATTTGTTATAAAATAATGGGTGGATGGATTCCTAAATCCATTCATGGATCTTTTTATGCTATTTTCGTCTGTCTAAAATCAGGAGAAACGACCTTCTCTTCCCCCTCTTCCTCATGAAGAGGCATCGTGCGATTGTGCAGTGGCACCAAGCAAGTTCATTATGAGGTTCTTCATCTTGAAGTTCTTAAGGCTCACTCGCACTGGCCTCCGCCTCCCACACCTTCTTCCTCCACTACTGCTTTATTGACCATAGAGTTAAGTTACCATCATTTTGGGGAGATGCCTTTAGAGCATCGTCATTGGAAGCGACAAAATCTGCAAGGAACAAACAATCTGAGATTAAACGAGTCTCATCTTTATCTGAGTATCTACTACTAGGGAACTATTTCCTATGTCGTCATATGAAGAATGCAATAGCAACAATGGCAAGCACTTTGAGAGTGAGGACTAGGAAAAGAATTATGGTGATCGCAACGGTGCCGAAGCTATGTCAAGAACGAGGCGTAGAGTGTGAGGCAGGAAAGGTGAGGGAGGAGATGATGGAGGGGAGGAGTAGGAGGGGAAGAAAGGGGTGGAGGGAATTAGGTAGACTGACAAGCCGAAAGGGGGCTTAGCCGGAGAGATGGGAAAGAAAGGGATGTGGAGCACCCTCCGGCTACTAGAGGCGATTGGAGTTGACATCGCCGGTGGTGGAGGGAAGAGCAAAGAAAGGTGAGAGGCTAGTGTTGGTGTAGAGGATCTGCCCACCTCCAACACCATGCCAGTGTCGGTGCCAACAGAGCCAAGAAGCTTGCACAGTCGTTTGCCTCGCGTGTCTTCACCTTTTTTTTTCTTTTATTTAATTCTTTCTTTCCCTCTCCTTTCTACTGTCTTTCCACAAGATCCCTTTCTCGCCCCTTCTTCCTCTTTTCTTTTCTCTTCCTTCACTCGAAGGCATTTTTTCCCGCAGTGATTCCTTTCCCTCCTCAATCCACATCTTGAAGGAAACATAACATTAACAAAAACATGTTATTCTTAAATTACCATGACCAATATAATGGTGAGTAGTGGGACATAATTTTTAGACAACAAAAATTCAAATATCACGTAGGGTACATTATACATGAAAAGTTCAAATTACTTGTGATATTGAGTAGTCCGACAAGACTAATTTGTGCTTCTCGATTTATCTTAATGGTCGAAGAACAATTTGTGTCTAATATATCACAATTAATTGAATTGTAAGACTTGGATTATCCAAAAAAAAAAATTTACAATGACCAAAAGTCACTTCTATAAAAAACAATAAATTAAATAAATAAAAAAATAGACAGACTCATTTTCGTTATTTGCTTAGAATTAGGATATAGGTCCAAATAAGTTTTAAAGAAAATATTTTTAATTTTTACTAATTACTAGTACCAAAATTGCACACTATATATATATATATCAAACATTCTCCACTCCTGCTTATAAAAAGCCCTCAAACCCCTCATCTTAAGGCATTCACTTCTCGCACTGCCAACGCAACTGCTCAAATTTTCTAGTATGTTCTTTAGTGTGTTCAAGTGTGTTTATAAGTTTTCTTTGTGAGTTATCTTTATTACTACATGTAAATTTGTGAGTTGTCTTTATTACTACATGTAAAATATGTAAACGTATAAGTTTTCTGCTTATATTTCCCTGTAAAAAATCTCTATTAGTAAGATCCATGCTTGTTTTTATGATAAATTGAACTCTATTCCATCTATCTTTTCTTGATTCTTTTTCTTAGTCCTTATCTTAGTAACCGATAGGTGAGTAACTGTATCAGGAATAATCGAAAAAAAAAACCCTATAAAACACTTACCCAAAGTCTTACTCATTGTTAGCTAGAGCCCTAGAGTCAATCATTTGATGATTGTATTATGGACTTGTTGTATCATATTCTATATAAATAAAGACATTTGATTTTTGGTTATTATACTTACTTGTATTGGTGCCAAATAAACTAAGTATAATAACGTCTTTGAGTAGAAGGTTCTTACCTATATCAATCGATTAGTAGAATCGATAGTGAGATGATATAGGGAACACTACTCTTAATCATTCCTAGTCGAGTATTAACATTCAGGGACAATGTTAATGCAATAAGACTAGCATGTAGGTCAACTCGATGACTTAATCTCACAAGTCATGGATATAGAGATATCAAGTTGACACATGGGTATGCATTAGAGAATGTATACTGAATGACCCGCTATGAGAAAGTATCATGGATCATTATATGAGTGTCATATACTTTCTCATGTGGCTATTAGTATGACTATTAGTCCTTAGACCTGAAGTCACCATGGTTCCCTACATAAGGAGTTATGTACTTTGATTTCGTCAAACGTTACCCGTAACTGGGTGGACTATAAAGGCGATTACTGGATATATAACAAATTATGCGGAGGGATGTGAGTGATGTAGATGGGATATATCCCTCCTATATGACGGGAGCGACATCGTTATTCTTGATAGAGTGAGACCACGAAGTGCATGGCCATGTACAAATGAGTCAATATAGGATATTGAGCTCATTTGATTGAGTGAGTCTACTTGGAGTTCAAGATTTAGATTGATTAGAGGATGACACGGTCTATGCCTCACATTGATCAATCTAGATGTCCTGTCATATATTGTGAGGAGTCACAATTAGTAATCACAAGGTGATGTTGGATCTCAACATTCTTGTAATTTGGGTAGCAATGATGTATTGCTAGATGCCGCTCATTGCTTATGTTTCTAAAGGAGTTTAGAAACATTGCCGGCGTTACAAGAACCTATTGGGTCACACACAAAGAACAAGTGGATGAAGATTAGGTTCATATGATGAACCAATTAGATTAGGTTCATATGATGTACCAAACATTGGATTCGGATTAATTCAAATTAGACTTATTGAGTTAGACTCAATTAGATTCAATTGTTGAATGAGCCTAATTTAAATTTGATTCATTCAGTCAATTTATATTAATGAATTGAGATTCATTAGATTAAAATTGACTTGAACCAAAGATTGGTTTTAACTCAACAAGGAAGAGAATTGGTCAATTTTGACTTGACCAAATGGAAGTTGAAACATCAAGTTTGACTTGATGTATTGCCACATCATGAGGTAAAATATAAGCAAGCTAGATTTGAGGTTGAGCCTCTTTAAGGTATTTAATCCCTTCATGGCCGAAACCTTAAGGTAGGGTCCTACTAGTTCTAAGCAACATACAAGTATAAAACATCAAGAAAATATTCATATCACATCATAGAAGAGATCATAAGCATGGTAGTTTTTAGATTGAGCTTTCCTAGGATTTTAAGTCTCTTCATGTCCGAACCCTAAGGTAGGGTATTACCTAATTCCAAGCCACATACAAGCATGAAATATCAAGATCATATTCATAGCATATCATGGGGAAAAACTTAAGCATGTTGGTTTTGGTTTTAAGTTTCCATAAACCTTACAAGTGTCATGACCGAAAGTTCCCATAAGAAACTCTAGGTTGTTAATCCATCTAAACTTAAACAAAAAATCATATAACAACTTGTACCACAGGTGAGGGGATACTCACATCCTCTTGCTTGGTCTTTTCCTAAGAGAAGATACCCTTTGTGAAGAGAAAGAAGAGAGCTTCTCCTCCTAGTGCTCCTTTTTGCTTCTCTTGCTTGTGAGAGGTAGATCTTGAGGATTCCTTCTTGTGGTTTGATTTTCTTAGGGAGAAAACCTTAGTTGGATTTTCAGAAAAAGGAGAGGGGATGCTCTAGGTCACGGCAAAGGGTGAGGAAAGGGAAGAAAAATGAAATCCCTTCTTAGTTTTTCCTCTTATGCTAGGTGGGAGTAAGAAGCAAAAAGAAACTTTGCCTTCCCTTCTTCTTAACTCATCCTTTATTCTCTTAATGATGAAGAAATGTCTTCATTCATTCCCTTTTTGCTCTCCAATTCCCTCATCTTATCATCCCACGAAAATGAAAAAGAAAGAAGGAGAAGAAGATAATTTGTCATTTTCTTGTTTTCTTCTTAATCAAGAGAAGGAGGAAGAAAGCTAATTGAATCTTTTTCTTGCTTCCTTCTTTTTATCATGCTCTTAACTTTATCTAGAGTTTCCATTCCTCCTTTAACAATAAATTATGATGGCCTAGTGGTAATTCTATAATCCTTAGCTTAAAAGGTTCAAGGTTCAATCCTTGACCAATTCCTTTTCTTTTATATATATATATATACATTTTCTATCTTATTTTTTTATTCTAAGAGAAAATCTTCACATACTTAGCTTAAGAAATTCGTGGGTGTTACAGTACCCCATACCTCATAGAAAGTTCGTCCTCGAACTTTAGAATAGCTCCGGGTACTTTTGTTTCATATCGTCCTCACGTTCCCAGGTTGCCTCTTCGAACCGTTGGTTTTGCCATAGGACTTTTACTAAAGGTACTTCTTTGTTCCTTAACCTTTTGACTCCTCTATCCAGTATCTGGATGAGTTTACTTTCATAACTTAGGTCCTCTTGAACTTGTACTGTCTGTAGCTCAATCACTTGATCTGTACTGGAAATACACTTCTTGAGCATTGAGACGTGAAATACGTTGTGAATAGCTGCCATCTCCTGGGGCAGCTCTAGTTCGTATGCCACTTGACCCACTCTTTTCAGTATCCGATATGGCCCCACATATCGTGGACTTAGCTTGCCCTTCTTCCCAAATCTCATTATTCCTTTCATCGGAGCTACCTTGAGAAATACTGAGTCTCCTTCGCACACTTGTGTTGGAGTGTTCTCTTCTTTTCCTTTCTTCATCTTCCAATCCTATCCGAGAGCATCAAGAAGTGCTAGCACACTTGTGGTGTTCTCTTCTCCATCCTTGAGTGTTAGAGAACACTTCTTGTTCATGTGGATACTATTAGAGGTGTGTACGTTTGAACACACTCGAGATCCGGCGCACCTTGGACGAGCGGGATTCGCAAAAAGGCACGCAACAAGGGTAACCTTCTAAACATGTAGATCTAAGTGTAGATCTAGTTAGTAAACTCGTACATGTAAAAATTTTGTTCTATACTCTTCGCACGGATCCGTTGGCTAGGGAGTTTCGGGGTTTCCGCGACGCGAAAAAGCGATTTTCGCGTCCCGAAAAATCCAACACTCATAAGTCGGGGCAATGATTAAATAGTGAGATCCTAAACAGGTAAGACTTCTTGGAAAATAAATAAGAAAAGAAAAAGATAAGACAGAGTATTCTTAAATCCAAAAAAAAAGTATAAAAAATTACCGCATTATTACTATTGTTGTTAGCTACTTTTATTCTATTGCTACTATTTACTACTACTATTTTGTTCTACTACTACTGGTATTATTTACTATTTGACTTTAGTATTTACTATTCTATTTATTGTTCTACTTGTAACGCCCACCCTTCTTACCCAACCAAAGGTGGCGCTACGTTCTTATACTACTTACGTACATGCTTTAGTTATAACAGCGGAAGAATAAAAACTTTAAAGAATTTAATTTATTAAGCATAATATCACATATTCTGATTTGTTCAAATCGTCCTAGCCGAGCCACCACCACACACATCATTATCTGCTCCTCCTGCTGCTCCGTTGTACATCCAGCTTTCTCTTTTATCTGCGGTACAAGGAAAGTAAGCTATGAGCACTCATGGCTCAGTAAGTTCCTTTCCTACCGAGAATCATCGTATATCAAGAATGGATCAACATATCATCGTCTCAACTAATCATAACATAACATATCATTCTATTCAAACATATCATGCATATTTCTTATTCACATATCATTTCATAGAAGCATGAATATCATATCATAAAACAAATAAATCACAAGCATGAGACATACAAGGACATCATATTCATATCATAATATCATATGACATTATATCATATCATCATATAATTCAAGCACATATGAATGTAGGCAATGCATCGTGAATTTGAAAACTTATACTTAATAGTACTTGAAATTAATATCATCATCATTTGGGATCCCGGTTTGTACCACATACTTAATGTGTAGGTCCAAGGTAGCAAGTCTTGAGCCCTACCATGCATACATACTAGGCCCGAGTCTTACTCCATCGACCTAGGGCACTCAAAGGCCCATTACTGACGAGGCCCGAGTCTTACTCCATCGACCCCGGGGCGTTTACGGAGCCCACCCTTGGTACAAACCATAAAATAACTTATCATGCATAACTATCATATCATGTCCTTAACAATCTTTCATGCATTTATTCTTTTTCATTTCTTTTCATTATGTATAGCATTTTCTATGCTATCACATAACATAACTTCATTTCTTTTCATTATGTATAGCATTTTCTATGCTATAACACATCATGACATATTTCATAATATAACTTCATTATGCATATCATTTCGTAACTAAAGCAATCATGCATTCTAACTTATTATCATATCATTTTCATACAGCATGACATAGACATATTTAATTTTTGTTCTAGGGTTTCTAGGGCATCTATCCCTTCATGGCCGAACACATAATGATTCATTTAGGTCATACAAACATGTATCACATTCACACATTATCAAGTTTTCATAAGAAGTACTTTTAACCCCTTAGGTTTCATTTCCAAGGCCTCTAGGTCCTTTAAACCTTACTTGGCCGAAATTCATAGAATATAAACTTCCTTTAAGTGGCCTAAAGCATGGGAAACCTAAGTAAATTTCATAGCAAGATTTACTAAGAACATCATACACAAGGTTGGATCATAAACAAGCTAGGACTCTTGTGATCTTACATGTCATAAATCATGTAACTAATTTTCTACATTCCAATTAAACATGAGAGCATTAATCGTCTTTCATAACATAATATCACAGAGGTCATTGAGCATATTAGAATTTTGTTTAAGCTTCTCTAAACTATCACCTTACCATGGCCGAAATATTAAGAGTAAGGTTCATGAGTTTCTTTCAACATACAAGTATACAACTCTTAAGAACTTTATATCATGTCATATAAGCATAGTTATTTTAAATTCAAGGTCCTCCTAACCCTAAATTCTTTCTTGGCCGAAACATGAGAGTGGGGTTCTTTTGGTTCCAATCAACTTCCAAGCAAGAAAACCATAGGAAGGTCCTTAGCATTTCATAGAGGGAAACTTGCACTAGTTTGGTTAGACAATAATTTTCCTAACCTATTTACAATATTTTTGATTGAAATTCTAGGGTTACATACACCTCTGATCATGCATCATATATGTATACAAACATAGGGGAAAACTTTCTTTCAAGGCATAGAAAAAAAATCCGAAAATCACATGAAAGCCTTGTACCGCAGGTGAGGGGAAGCTTACCTTCTTTGCTTAAGTTTCCTAGAGTTGAGAACTTGCTTGTGGACCTTTCTTCCTTGCTTGCTTTGCTCGGCACCAATGGAGGAAGAAGTGGCTAGGTCTTTTGGTGGAGAGGAGGAGGAAGAGGAGGCTTCTTGTGTTGCTCGGCAACAAAAAGAAAGAAAGAAGGAGGAGAGTTGTTGCTCTCGGCAACAAGAGGAAAGAGGGAGGAAGAGTGCTCGGCACAAATGGAGGAGAGGAGGAGAGGGAGTTGAGGATGAAGCCCCCTCCATGCCTATTTATACTAAAGTGAGGGGATGAAAACTTGACTTGATTCATCCTCCCCATTTACTTCTCCTCTTAATGAGAAAGAATATGCTAGAGAAATGCTTCTTGAGTTTCTCTCTTTTCTTTCTCTTAATTTCTCTCCTTTCTTTCCTTTAATTATAATTCTCATCTCTCCTCTTACAATATTCACTCCTATCACACTTGGTTAACACATGCATGCATCCACAAGAGAACCAAGGATCAAATCCTTCTCCTAACATATTTTTGTACAAAATAATTCATGTATATGCATTATGCATAAATATTTCATACATGCATATATAATATCTCATATCTCTTTTGTTTACATTAATTCCTTGCATTATAAATCATGTATAGAACTTTATATTCTCAACTTTATTTTCTTTCATAAAGTTTTTAATCATCTAAATCCTTCCCATCGTAACATTCAACGTAGACTATCTACACATTCTTTTCATTACATTCGTACTCTCATTGCCCTTACTTTATCTAGGCTTTCTAGGGGTGTTACACTACTATAACTATTTAAAACTTAACTTCTAAGAAACCACTTCTAAGAAGCATAAAACCTTCTAAGAAGCATAAAAATATATATATTGAAAAAAAATGATCTACTACCACTATTTAAAACTTAACTTCTAAGAAATAACTTCTAAGAAGTATAAAATTTAATATAAGAGCCCTAAGACCCTCTAGGACCTAACACTTTTGTTGAGATATATACTATAAGTCTAGCTTTTGTATGAATATCTGTTTTGAAATATTTTGAAATGAGAATCACTTTGGTCAAATGTTTACATTTTATATTTATATATATATGTCAATGCAGTTGTTCATTTAATTTATATTGTAGAGAACATGGTGTGTGATGTCACACAGAAGATCATGTTATCGGTTCCTTATAAATTATAAATAGTATCTCACAACCAAGATGGATTGAGGCAAACCATTGGAACGGTTGTAGTGTAATTTGGTATTAGTCTGTCTTGACTATAAAATTACACTAGTACACTATGTGTGTATTGAGCAGGACCATTTGAGGTTGTTCAATTTGTACTGAGTACATAAAAGAACAGAACCTCTGTTATTATGGATGTGTGTTCTCTTAATCCCTATATAATAACAAGTACATATACTTAATATTGATTTTTTTAACTTATCAATGGATGAGATTTATTCGTTAAATCAATAGACCCGATGAGTTGGGAGATAGTATTATTTATTTGGTGTGTTGTTGATTATAGAATGAATCTGTGTCCTAATTATTTAGGTTGATGATATCCCCTTGAGGAACTCATAAGGATTATCATGTAAACTCTGCAAGTGGACTTAGTCCGACATGATAATAAAATTGAGTGGTACTACTCTTGGAATCAGATGTTAATTAATTGAGTTGTCAGTAACTCATTTAATCAACGGACATACGATATCTTAAATACAGGGAGATTAATGCACTCACGATAAGAAAGAACCCATATTTTAATATGGGATTGGTGTGGTAGTTCAATAATAACCCTTTAGTGGTATGGGTTATTATTGATGGACTTGGGTTGGGTGTTCGGGCCGAACACAGAAAGCCCAAGCCCGTCAGGAGGCCTAACTCAATTTCTCCTCTAGGTCCCTGTTATAGCATCTATATAAAGCCTCGCATCCACCCATTTATAACTTGGTTTGGTTTAACTTGATTTTGGTTTGGTTTTCTCCATCCTCCTAAGGTCGGCGACAAGGTTATAGAAAGGGAGAATTTTTTAAAAGAATTCTGTTATTTTTCTTTCTTTGTAACCGATGACAAAGGTTATAAAAGGAGAGGTGGCGCCCCCTAAACATAAGTTTTCCACAACTCTCTTGCTTAGGGTTGGCGGAACAAGGTTCTCCTTCTCTCTTGCTTAGGGTCGGCGACACAAGGTTCTCCTTCTCCACCTTAAGGCCAGCGGCACAAGGTTCTCCTTCTCCACCTTAGGGCCGGTGGCACAAATCTCTTCTAACTCCACCTTAGGGCCGGCGGCTTGAAGGAGAGGAAGAAGAGGAGGGGGCACCCATCCTAGAGCCTCCTTTTGGTGGTCGGCGGTTTGGAAATAAAAAGGAGAAGAAAGGTGGTTTTTGTCTTGGTAGATTATCACCCACACGACATCCAAGAAGAGGAGAGGAATATAGCAGAAGATCAAGAGGTCTTTAGCTACAAGGGAAAGGTACAACTAGTTCTTTGATTCTGTTGCATAATTAGTTTAGTTTTCTTTGTATCGATTTTGAATACCAACACAAGAGGTCAGCGATCTTGTACTTCGATCAAGGTGTGCTTTGATCCGTCAAGAACTTGCTTGATTGATCAAACACATGTCTGATCGAACATGCGGATTGCTAGGAAAAGTCCTGTACTTATATAATTTTTTTACAGGGAAATTGAAACAGAACAGAATTCCAGCGCCTTCAACTTTATGAACAAAATACAATTTAAGAACACTCAATACGAAGCTCTTTATTTCTCTCAACAATTCACTAAAACCAAAGACATTGGCTATAGTAATTTTGCTCTAGTAAGCCAAGGAGACCAAATACTAGTACAATAAAATAACATCATGTTAGCATTACTTACCTCATTACATTATAGCCTTATAGTATTAAAAACTCAACTCCTTACCCTTGAAAACCATATTTATAAAAACAACCACACAAATAATCTAAAAGAAGCCTTAGAAAACCTAAATAAAAACCTTGGTAAACTTTCTTTAGGAAAAATAATTATTATACAATCACCCACTACCTATAAGTTTCTTAAATGCAAAACCCAATAACTCCCTTCTAATGGATCTACAAACAAGAACATAAACTAAAAGCTTTTTTGGACCATCACAAACTTTAAGACAACCAAATAGAAATTTATCTATGATATCCAAAAGATCATCAACAAATATTGTTACTTATCAATTAGAAGAACTTATAGATATTGACTAAAATCTAGATACATTTTCTAATGAACAATTAAATACTCTAAATCTAAGAAGAATATATAATCAAAGATTATTATCTTTCTCCACAGCACTATATAGACATCACAGAATACAATCACTTCATCTACCAAACGGAGGTGAAGAGATATTCACACTTATGACTGAAGAATCTACACTAACACTTTTGCAAAGAAAACAACATTTAGGACTAATTATATTTGGCCTAAGAGGACTTATTAGAAAAAGCATAGGAGCCAAAGTATTTTTAGTCCTCTATAACTCAAGTTTTTCTGACAATAATAAAGCCGTTATCGAACTCATTGAAGGTGATATGAATAGCAATTTAGGAATTATATATTTCTGTCCCAACTTCAATATGACTATTTCAAACTTTATAGATCATATTAAAATCTGAGTTCAAGTCAGAAGATATGGAGACTTTCAAAGACATAATATCTAAATAGACATAATTTTTCTAAGAAAAACAATGACCAATATTAACAATAGTTTTAAATTTCAAGTTACTAATATTATTGAAACTTTTACTACAAAAGAAATTTATTTCCTCATACCTAAAGATTTTTCATCTAATCTACTTACCAGATTAGATTGGACTCTTAATTTGGAGTTAAGTACTAAACTACAAACTTTACAACCAATGGAATCCATCATTTATAAAGATAGACATAGTAGTTTCATAGTAAGATTTTATAATTACAAACCCTCAACATCACAAAAAGAGGATCATGAAGAAAATCAAATTAATATGAACTTGATGAATATAGAATATAACATATTGTCAAACCATATAAGCCAATATAATGAAGATAACTATTTATTTTATGATGACTTAAATGAATATGTTTATATCACATTTGAAATAGCTACCTATTTCGTTGAAGAAGATTTAATAGAATTAGAAACCTTTGATCTTTTGCACCATAAATTAGAACCTGATTGGATGTTATATTTTGATGAAGACCATAATATAGTTGCTAAAAAGAAAGATTACTTTTCAACAGTAAACCTAATAAATCTAGCAGAATCTAATAGTACTAGTAATTTCATACCACAACCCTTATAAGTAAGATATCCTGAAAACTCTATGAGAACTATAGATTATGGAGAAGGACATCCTCCAAGAACAAAGATTACTCTTTATATTAATAATAATCCTTTGTTGAGAACAATAAGAAAAAGAAGACCACTTGAAATAACTTACTTTGGCAAAAATTCAATCTTGCTAAATATTGGAGAATGTGATGATCCACAACTTTATGACACCTATTTAGAACAATGGATAGTCTCTGTAAAAAGAGGATAAATTTCACCCTGCCTGTACAGGCAGTGCCCCAACCTCTCACAATGAGGTGGTGGGACCCACTACTTAAGTGTGGGTCCCACTATCCCAATGTGAGAGGTTGGGGCACTACCTGTACAGGTAGGATCGAACTAACCTAAAAAGATATTATCAGTTATCAAGACTAAACATAAAAACATGATAAAACTTAATGCGTTTTAAAATTTTAAGGTTTATGACAAGTGATGCTAGGGAATCCTTATGCCCTTACGGGGAAGTGAATCTATCAATCAAAGTAACACCGAGTAAAATTTAACTTACATAAGGATCAATTCCGTTCCGATGCGATGCAGATAAAATCAAAGCGTCTATGAAGGCGCTGTAAAAGGTTTGACATTTTAGACACCGGTTTGTAATCGATGTAGTATCACTTAACAACACCGATTTTCGAATTGGCTATTAACCGGTGTAGTATCTTACTACACCGTTTTCAATAATGGTGTAAGATCGATGCAATATCTGTTAATAACACTAATTTTGGCAATGATTTTTGATCGATGTAATATTAACGACACTGATTCCAGCAATGGTGTAAGACCGATGTAATATCAGTTAATAACATTGATTTTGGCAATGATTTTCTACCGATGTAATATTAACGACACCCGTTTCAACAGCGATGGAAGATCGATGTAATATCAGATAATGACACCAGTTTGAGCAACGGTTAAAAATTGATGTAGTATTGGTTAATGACACTGATTTCAAAAGCGGTGAAAAGACGGTATTATCACTTAATGACAACGTTTCAAAATCGATGTCATTGAAGCTAAAACTGCTATAATTACACTTGTTTTTTTCCTCCTGTTTGTAAATTGTGATCGAGCAAGAATATAAAATTGATCTGATTCCCATTAGTACAAAATTAAGTTAATATTATAAAGTCACTAAGCAAATCATAAATAAAAATGTACCGATGTATTTAAGCACACTAAGTCAATATCCACCGATGTAACCAACATATAAATATTTTTCTTGCAACATAAAAAGATAATAGATATTGTAAAGATACACATCAAGTCAATATCCACAGATTATATTCCATGAAAATGCATGCATCCTCCAAAGCTTTCAAAAATCGAATATCTTTCCTACTCAAATGTAATCTAACATGCATTCAGTTCACTCGAACCGCACTTCATCAATTTCAACTGTAGAGTACTTGAAATTTGTAAACTATAGAAATACATAAATAATATATTAGTAAAACCAATATAATCTAATCCCAATAAAATGTTTAGACATTAGGTTATCAATCAAGCTTAAGTATTTGCACTGAAAATGCATAATTAAAAAAACACACAAGTACGATATATAGCCAATCAAAAGAAGCAAAATCTTGTAAGGAGGAGAGATTATAAGAAAAGTACATCTGATCCAATCAATAATTCAATGTAAAAAATGTAATGTTCCGACGTTACGATATCAACAAAGCTTAATTACTTGCACTGAGAAAGCATGATTGAAAAAAAATAAGAGTAGGATATGAAACCAATCAATAGTAGCAAAATATTGTACAGGAAGAGAAATGACGAGAAGATTATCCAATCCAATCAATAATCTATTGCTAATGAAATGTGTAGATATGAGGATATCAACCAAGCTAAGTAATTATGCCAGGAAGGCTTGATTAAAGACACAATAACAAAAATCATATATAGGAAGTGAGATTATCAGAAAATTATATCTAATCCAATGAATAATCTAACGTAGATATCATGAGAAAACATAGATTGGACAACCTAGAAACACTATTGTGCAAATATAATGGAACACAAATTAATCAAGCAACACCTATCTTGTTTTTCATCATCTGAGGAATTTGAATAAGATAGAAAGAAAATGATCCATGAATTGTGACATGTAAAACACATTACATTATAAAGAAACCAATTTGAAAAGATTCACATAGTAGAATCAACCACATTAAACAGAGAAAAGTAGACAGCAAAGTACTAATAACTTTGTAAAAAGATACTAACGAGTTAGTTTTCAAATCAAATATGCAAAATGGAAGATATTGTATTATTATCATTGATGGAAGTGAATCCATATGGTAAATTTCAAAATTTTTAATTATATCTTTCATATATCACATGATAGAAAAATCACATTGCTTTGCATTTGGTTGTCGAGGAGCCTATGTTAGAAAAGAAATATTTAAATAACTTTTTCGAGGACAATGAAGCAGTTGCTAATTATAAGGACATACCTTGACAACTTCCCATATTAGTTGTTTTTTCTCTCAAGGCCCTTCATGAATCTCCAAAAGAAAGATATGGAATGATAAATCTTTTTTAAATTAGGAATAAAAGAAAAGCAAAGAATTGTCTCACTTATCCATCAAAACCTATGTAAACATGACTTAAATTTTCCATCGACTTAAATTACTTCCTTAAAAAGCTCTCGCTGCAAATACTTCTATTCATTAATTGTAAATTCACCTTTCATATATTAAATGCCGGAGAATAAAAAAAACTCAATTATCCTAATTCTTTTTTCTCTACTAATTCCTTACACATAAAGTATTCCTCAATAAAACTTGAGGGATATTTATTTGATCCTTATCTTATTCTCCATGAATTTTAAGCACCATAAAATTTATTATGGCAAGAAGAATGAGGTGGTCTATAATGTGTTATTCCTCCTCACTTGGTGCCAAGGGAGGTCATCCAGTTCCTTTGAAGCAACAAAAACTACCTATCTTAAATAGTGTGATAATTTCTCGGGCTATGATTGTTGCCTCATTGTACAGTAGTACTTGCCTTAAACATTGATTTATATTTGGATTGTTGACATATACATAGGTTATTATGATAAGAATTACATAATAGTATTCAATACACTTGCTGTAAAGTTGCTAAGATATTACGTTACTTTGAGATGTTTAAGAGAATAAATCCATGTTTCAACAAAGGTAAGAAAAGAAACAAAAAAACTTACATGTTGACAACATATTTCTAATCTTCATCATGAATGCGATGACAAAGAGGATCCAACAAAAAAAATGATCTCCTTTTCAGCATTGATGATAGTCAAAATCCAGTGAAAACTACATAAAGAGATATAATTAGTGCATCCATCCTATAAGTTCTCAAAATATGCAAGTGAGAGTGATATATAATGTTATTCTTAAAATCACCCAACATTGCATGGCACAATAACCAATTGGCCAGTTGAGGTACCAATTAACCTACTGGTTAAGTAAGAAACGCTTTTATTCAGCTATTCTTGGATGAAATTTTTATTCTGATTTCTTGATGGTACATACTCCACAGGCACTGGATCCACTAATCTGAAATCCTACAACAACATCTTTTCCTGCATCTTTCTATATAGATGCCTACAATTGGAAAATATCCCAAAAAAATAATGAAATCTAAATTAATGAAACACATAAATAAAGTCCAATTCGATCGAAAGTTTACCATATATACACAAATATGCAAGTGTTTGTGATTGACATCAATTCACAAAAGGGAATTATGTCATCACAGTTAACATAGACTGTACGCTCCATGCCAAATTCATTAGGAATTAATTACAAAATCACATTTTCTGTTTCGTCAAGACACTAAAAATAACTATATAAAATATGTAAGGGTCTTGGCACATTAGACGATTGTAACTTGGGCTTCTCTTTTTTGTTGCCAACTTTTTTCTTCCTAGTCTTCTACATATGTTGATGCAAACATATATATTAGATATGTGACATACTTTAAAAGTACACAAAATTTAAACATCACTTTATCACTTTTACCTCATCCTGCATGCTGATCAAGCCACATGGCCACCTACAACATCACCAATACACTAACATGTAGTTGGGATTGAAACATGTAGTGCTGCTGCTTGATTAATTGCTTTATCAATGGCGATCCTCATGCAATTTACGGGTAACGGAACATCATCAATAAAGTTGTCAGGCCCATTAACAGAGACAATTGTCCCATACGCAACAATCTTTCCTTTAGGCTCCAATAACAACATCACTATTTTACCCCATAAGACAAACAATTCATGAATCATCAAGATATAGTGTTTTACAAGCCCCATTATATACTGACAATGAGATAATAATATCAACGTGAAATATATATTTCACCTGTAAAGCCGAACCCTTCTCAATAAATTTCACATCATCATCAAGGCCTTCATTTGAGAGGCCCTTTTGAAGTTCAACTTCAGGTTTTATATTGAGGGGGGTATTGGGGTTTGACTGAGCAACTATCCTTCTCCCCACTCTCAAATTCTCGTCCACATTGTTTGTACACCATTGCTTCCAATTTTTCTATTCTTTCACCTTGCTCAGAAAGCATAGCTTTTGCCTCCATAAACTCTTTCTGTTGCCTATCATAGACATCCTTATCAACTTGCACCTTCCCTCTAGCAACCTTGAAGAAGGATGACGGAGTGACATTTGCTCCTATGCCTCTCATACATCCACCGTGTTAGTAAGAATTGAAGGCCTTCGTGAGAATATCTTCAAATGGTTTGGTAAAGGACAACTTACCATTCTTCTTTTACACAATATAATCATCCTGTCATGCATCCAAATACAATAACTTTAAATATATACATATATCATATATGTACAAATAAACAATTTATGTCTACTTTTTCTTACAATCTTATTCACTGTTTGCTTCAACTCATCGTCGACAAATTCCCCTTCTTTGTTGAGTCATCCTCTCTTCTAGAGAATGACTCTATTTATCTCATCGTCATCACATAAGTCACTGGACTACAAGCAAAAAATCACATGAAGTCAACGTACTTAACACCAACTTCAACGAACCATAAGTAGGAATTTAATGTTTACTAAATATTTACTATTTCTTCAGACAAACCCGCATATCCTTTTCGAGAAAGTCGGTGATGGTATAAGTTTGCCTTGCCTCTTGCACTCTGTAGTTCACTTTTTTTTCTACAAAGTGATAGATGAATTATAACCACAGTTAAATAATTCACATATATCAACTAGAGTTAAAAAAGACCACCTTAAAAAACTTACTATAAAGTCTTTAGATATCCGATTAATCACAAAACTACTCTAATCTTCAAGTGAAATGCAATGCCCTTGAGGTACCTTGTTCAGAAGCTTCGAATTATTTCTATTTGGTTGGATGAATGTCCTAGTGAGGTGAGTTTTATACTGACGCCACTTTGAATTTGTAGAGCTCAAACACCCATTCCTTCATTTTAGGTCCAGTTTGTATGTCAACTACACAAAAAATATCTTCAATAAATAAATAAAAGAAAAAAATGCATCACATAAGAAAGTGTCATATTACTTACATTGACAGATTCCCATATCATATTCTTAACTTCATCCGGCACCTGCTTCCAAGAGTGGTAATTAATATTAACTTTTTCCCAAGCAAGCATGCCAATAAAACTCTGTAATTTAGAAGCCTTTTGCTCCACTGGCTGTCCATACTCATTAAATCTCATACTCTATTTAACTCCCTTAATCCTTTGAACAACAAGCTTATTCATTTGAGTATGACTTCTCTTTGATCTTGTTGTTTAGGTCGTCATGTTTGATCCTATCTCTTGGCTATCCTCAACACCCTCATGATCTGAAGCAACATACGTCATTTTACCTTTACCCTTATTGTCTTTTGCATTTTTTTGTGAATTCTTATCTTGGTCAACTATCTCATCACTATAATCATGCATTGATTTGACCTTTTTTCTAGTGGTCATAGTGTCCAAAAAAAACTAGTCATAACAGTAGAAATTTGAAATAGTTAGCACAAGCATCAAGCATATGCAGAAATAGTTAGCATAACTACAGAGCATATCATTCAAAATCACAACAAAGTAAACATTCATATATTCAACAAAAAAACTACTACCAAACAATGAACCAAAATTTTATATGAAATATTTTAGTATAACATTATTCAAGATCAGAAACTTGATCAAGTAAATAGTCATATATATAAACCATAAATAAAGTTACCAAACTAAAACTTCTCATTGTCAACCCAAATCCCATCACAATCTGCACGAATACAGGGTGGTTCATTGTCATCAGTTTCGTCAATATCCATTGATGTCATCCCTTTTGTGAAGCATGAGTAGTGGATTGAAGGATCTCCTAACTTATCATCAGTGAGGTATTCAAAATACTCTCTATTTGGAGTTGAAAGTACAATAGACCATGTGAGATCTTGAGGGTCTTCTACATAAAATACTTACTTTGCTTGAGTGCCCAAGATAAATGAGTCTGATTTGAATCCCATTCTCTTGATATTTACAGAGGTAAAACCATTATCATCTACTCTAATACCAGTGTTATTCTCTACCCAATTAAACTTAAACATTGGAACTCGAAAATCATGGTAATTGAGCTCCTATATTTCTTGTATCACACTATAATACATCATGTTTGTTATAATTGGATTTTTATCCTTTGCACTTGCAACTTGCATTGTTTGTGCGAGCAAGCTTACACTCGAGTTTTGAACAACTCGTGCATTATCACATTCTTTTGTGTAATAAGTGACCCCATCAATCATATAACTAGAGTATTTTAGCACTTGCTTGCTAGGTCCATGTGGCTTCACTTTTTCTAATAATTGATTGGAGGAAGAGGATGCTATATTTGTAATCTATAATTCATCATAAGTGGGGGTTAAATTATTAAATTTCTTAAAGTTGGGGTGTTCAATAATAAACATGCTAATATTTATGGTACTTGTATGTTCATGGAACCAAGAAATAAAACTTCGGTGGTACTTATCTTGTAACCACTTTGCACCATTAATAGGAAATTTTTACTTCAAGTGTGTCATATGTTCCCTAATGAAAAAATTATGAAGAAATTAATAGGATATTTTTATTAACAATTTCATGAGATTATTACTAAACTAGAGGGTTTACACAATGTAAGGATCAACCTTATCGCCATTTTCCAATAGATACAATATGCTTGTTCCCACTCCTCGTGATAACAAAATTGCACCTTGGTACTTGACAAGGACTTAGTGAGTACTGTTTTGTGATATTTTGATGGAATCCTTATCATGTTCATATTAGACAAAAATTCTGAGCAATACTTTACAGCTTCTTCAACAATATAACATTCAGCCATGCATCCTTCTGGTCGATTTCTATTCCACACATAACCTTTTAATGTTCTCATGTATCTTTCGAATGGAAACATCCATCTATACCAAACTAGTCCACACAACTTGACCTCACGCACGAGATGTACTATTAAGTGAACATATTATATCAAAAAATGAAAGTGGAAAATACTTTTCAAGTAGACACAACGTCATCACAATTTTTGTTTGTACATTATCCAACTTTAAGACATCTATCACTTTGTTACATAACACATTGAAGAAGAAACAAAACCTTGTGATAGCATTTCTGACATGCTTGGGCAGAACACTACGGATGGCAACTGGAAGCAATTATTGCATTAGTGTGTGGCAGTCGTGTGATTTAAGACCAACTAGTTTTAGGTCCTTCATTGAGACAAGGTTTTTGATGTTGGAGGAGTAACCCGTGGGAACCTAAATTCCGAACAATGAATTACAAAGTTTTCTTTTCTCATCCTTGCTTAATGTATAACATGCTGGGGGCAAAAAAATCCTCTTCTCCCCTTTTTGCAGGGTTAATTCTCCCCTAATTTTCATCTTCACTAGGTCGTTTCTTGTTGTAATTCCATCCTTTGTTTTTCCTTGCATGTCAAGTAATGTGTACCAATGTGTACCAATCAACCTTTCACATATTTTTCTCTATGTGCATCACATCAAGAATATGTTGAACATGCATATCTTTCCAATACTTAAGTTTAAAGAATATCGATTTCTTTTTCCACCAGGAATTACCATCATTTTTCTTTGATTGAATATTTGCTCTTATTTTTCCCCATTGGCATGTAATTCCTTCAACGTTTTTTAAAACTTCATCGCTGCTTAGTGGTTTTGGGATCGTAGTAAAGTCTTGTGTCCCATCAAATGCCTTCTTCTGCCTTGATAAGAATGAGCTCTACGAAGAAATTGTCTATGACCTGTAAATGACATTTTTTTACTATGCTTTAACTTTTTGCATAAGTTTTCTCAGTGCAAATAGGACATGCTTGATATCCTTTTACAGTGCATCCTGATAGGTTTCCATATGCCAGAAAATCATCAATTGTCCACAATAGGACATCTCTAAGCAAGAATCTTTCTTCTCGGTGTGCATAATATGCTTCAACACCAACTTCCCATAATTCTTTTAAATCATCAATCAAAGGTGCCAAGTACACATCAATGCCATTTCATGACTATTTAGGACCAGAAATCAACAACGTGAGCATTATATATTTTCTCTTCATACACAACTATGGAGGAAGATTGTAGGTGATCATTATAACTGGCCAATATATGTAGAAGTCATCAAACTATGAGGATTGATCCCATCAACTGCTATGACTAATCTTAGATTTCTCATCTTAGAAGCAAAATCTGGCCAATTATGATCCACAATTCTCTAACAAGGTGCATTAGTTGGATGTCACATATAGGCATCACATACTCTTTTTATCAGTATGCCAAGTTAACTCCTCGGATATTTTCTTGCTCCGAAATACTCTTTGAAATCTAGGAATAGGAGAAAAGTACTATAAAATCTTTGTAGGAACTCCTTTAATTTTCCTAGAATTCTTGGCCAACTTCTACCTTGACATCCCACAAGTAGGACAATCGATAAAATCCTCATACTCCTTCCAGTATAGGACACAATTATTAGGACAAGCATGTATTTTCTTATAAGTCATCCCCATCGCACATAATCGTTTCTTTGCATCATATAAAGATAAAGGCAATTCATTGTCACTAGGAAGCATTTATCTAAATAAAACAAGTAGTTCAGTAAAACTATTATCACTCCAGCTGTATTTCGCCTTCAAGTTATATAACTGCACAATTGCAGATAACCTTGTAAATTTAGTACACCTAGTATACAGAGGTTTCTTAGCATCCTCAAGCAATAAATTGATCTAGATTCTCTGAACTTTCATATGCAGTGTGTACCATATCTACAGGTTTATCAGTAGCAAAATAGTTTTCACATTCTCCAGCTGCATCATTCTCTTTCTTTAAATCCCCTAATTCAGATTCTTCCCCATGCCATATCCATTTTTTATATGTTAAGTCTATACCATTGCAGTACACATGTGCCCTTATGTTGTTAATATTGTTGTTCCATAGATTACCACATTTCATACAAGGACAAGGTATACTAGTACGATTAGTAACATTTTGCAATGCAAATTGCAAGAAAGATTCCAGTCTAAGTTCAAACTCATGTGATAATCTATCCTTTTGACATCTATGCTTTGTCTATTTTATTGTACCAATGAATAAAAAATCAATCAAAATATCAAGACAATACAACAATGAGCCATATTGCATACTATTTCATATTGCCAGAATCAACAATTAACTTAGTATGACAAACAAAATTTGCACTTCATCATTATACCAATAAATAAACTACAGTCATTCATAAATCATCAACAAAAGGCCCTATTTGGAGCTGTTCACATGCATTCAGAAACTCAAAAATCATAAATGTTAAAAATTTTTGGGAATTTGTTGATCAAGAATTCTTATGCTTGAAGATATCTAACTCAAAGAACATCGAAAGATCACATGATATGCTTATGAAACATAGTGGTCTATTAATTAACATGGTCATGAATCGATTTAACAAGGTCAAAAGAAAACACTCACTTAATGATCCAAGCCTTTAAGTTGTATATGTAGCTTGTTTAAGAAGCCCAACACACAAATCCTGTGGAAACAACAACAACAAAAAAGAGGCAAATTTATAAACTAGAAGACATGGTAGACAATATAACGTTACACGACAAGTTCACAACATAAGCATCCTTTATCTTAAGTTGGCCATACCTCCAGGTTACTACAGTCATCAAACAGGGAATTGGATGGAAAGCATGTTTTCCCCACCAACCCTGAATTTAAGTACTTAAATTTTGACGAATTGCATCTTCCATCCAACAAGTTTTATTTGGGTAAGATTGAATGCACATTTATAACAAATTCTCTATTTGCATACTAAGATGTATTAATTAGTATTTATTAAAAAAACATAGTTACTGACATATAACAAACCTAGTTGTTGGAATGATGTACCAAGCTTCACTTAGCTTGATCCTGCAGATGTACAATCAAGATAAATTTCAAGATGTTATATATAGTTACAGAATGAAAACAAAAGCATGTTATAAATTTCAAGATAAATTTCATGTAAGACAATAAAGATATCATGCCTGTATAAAAGGAAAAATATTGGTAGTATCCACTTGATCATGGTGGCTAATAAAGAAAAGTGTCAAATTTTCTATTAAGCAATTGATTTACTCTATAGATGAAAATACCATTATTGAATACCCAAATGGGGGGTTGCACCAATGTCCTCAACAAGCTACAATAAACCATCAAGATAATAAGATAAGAACCTTAGGTGAATTATGAAATTTCTTTCCTTTATATTGTAACTTCCAGTAGACCATCAAGAAATATCTTTAGCTTATGCTTTATACAAACTAGCGGTGATAGATGTCTCAGGAACTCATATTTTTTATTAACACAAGGAATACTTACAAAATCTCGGCCATAAAATAGAATAGCATCAGTAATGAAATCTAAAGTTTTATTCACATCGTGAAAGTTTTCTATAACTCAACAAGGGTTCTGAGAGTGACAAGAGAAACAAACAACCAAATGCATGTAAGGCCCTAGGAAAGATGGACAACCCAAGTCAAAAAGTTTGCATCTTTGAGACTCAAGACATAGCAAGAAAACAGAATCCAAGTCAGAAAATCAAAAGAGAAAGCCACCTTTTTGCAAGTCAATGGAGAAGCTAAGAAGTAGATGTAGTTGATATTCTTCTTCAGCGCTTCCTCCTCCGCCGTGATAGGCCGGATCCCTTTTCGCCCTCCATCAGACTCGATACCCTAATTCCCTCCCCTTACCAGAGAACAAGCACCGACGAATCCCAGCCTCCTCACCGTCAATCAAAGTCGAGGTGGACAAAGACAAAACCCTAAATGGAAAGTATAAATACAAAATTTAGCAATGAACCGAGGGGTTGAAGAATAGAGAAAGGATCAAGTGGACCGAAGGGGCCAGCCAAGACTAGGGTTGTGGTTGGTGGTTTAGGATGCAAAGTATGAGAGTGCTGAAAAGAGGGAAGAGAGGGCTCACGGGGTGCGAAGGTTTTGGCGAAGGAGGTTTTTGAGCGACGAAGGTTTCAACAAAAACTCCTTGAGTGACGAAGGTTTCGACGGAGTGGGTTTGGTGCGGAAGGCGCATTATAGGTTTAGGTTTGGAGGGAAGAGTAGTGTTGAAATTTTTGGAAGTATAAGTGAGAAAAATTAATTGGTTTTTGTTAATTAACATCACTTTTAATAACATTTTTTACTATACAATTTCATAGATAGGATAAGGGAAGTGCTCATAGACACTGGGTTTTAAAAAATATTGTTAAAATCGGTATCTATTATCGGAAAAGGGCGCCATATACATCGGCTAAAAAAACCTGTGTATATGAGTGAAGATATGCGCTTCATAGACACCATTTTCTTTGAAAAAATCCGGTTTAAAATACTCAAAGATACCCAAAATTGCTTAAAACTATTGTTGTTCCACCGGTGTCTATGAGTGTTTTTCTTATGGTGAACATAATTTTTTCTATACAATTCATAGGTTATTTACTGCTAGAGATGCTAATACTGGATTAGACATAAGACAAAGAGAAACTATACAGATTAAACTTTTTTATAATAACTTCTTAGTATTAACAGCTGTCTTAGGAAACTATTGTCACCCAAAATTAGGAGAAAGACTCTTTAGCAAACTTTCAGGAGACTTAAGAAAAGAAATACATAAAGACTGAATAGATATGAAAGGACCATAATATGATAATATTGGAGTAAGAATCCAACACATTATTTCCATACTTAAAGAAAAATATACCTACATCCACATATAGAAGCAGTTGAAAAATCAACAATATAGATTTTGTAGCCTAGACCTAGACCAATATATACTCCTCAATAATACGGTCTCCCTAGACCTAGACCAAGAATAAATCATAGAGACAGTTCTTCCAGAATACCAAAACAATTGATATCAAAACCCAAAACAATGAGACCTATGTTAGAAAGAGTAGAGAAAATAAACCATACCTAAATAAGGAAAAACATGTGCAAAAATTCAAGCTAAAGAAAATTTATGCTAATATAATTACATGTTTTGCTTGTAATGAACCATGACATCTATCTTCTACTTGCCCAAATAAAAAAAAATCTATATACAAGAGAAGCAAAGCTAGTTACCTGTACCAATCTTGATTTAGTAGAAGTATAATAAGATGTCTCTGATACATCCTCAATCTACTCCATTGCTTTGGAAGATGATGTGGAAGAAGTATCTCCTCCTTCTGACTATAGTCTTGTAAACTCATTGTTGCAACCTCCATACCAGCAGTATAACCTTCATCCTAACATACAAAAGTACATGCCATTAGATAATCTAGAAGAATTATGAGAAGAATTTTCAGATACAAATCTAATGTTTAAACAACTTATCTCTAAAACTATAAAAGAACATAACTGTCTGCATGATTGGATACTAAAAACAAATACTGATAATATTCCTTATTTTTTTTGTAGTTATTATCCATCTCTAGATAGAAGAGGTACCTATAAGTTATGTAAAAAATAAGTCTGTAATCTTTGCCTTCAGCAATTATTCTCCATTACAATACCCATAAGTCAGCTATCTAAGGGAAGTACTCAAATTTTTTTATTAGAAATAAGGATCTCTGTATTAGAAACACATATTAATCAACTAGAGATAGAACTAGATATCTTGGATAAAAAAATGACAGAAAGTCTTCCTTCATTTTCTTCACAGGCTTCTCCTGACAAAGGCAAAGGCTTACATGTAGGACCGTTAGATTCGATAGAGGGGGGGTGAATATCGATTCGAAAATATTGAGTATAAACGCAGCGGAAAAGTAAAATAGACACAATGGTTTTACTTCATTCGGAGCCTGTGACGACTCCTACTCGAAGGCCCGTGGTCCTTGACCACTTTCGTTGGGCAATCACTAGCAATTCGAAATGATGATTACAAAAGAACCGTACAGAGAATGCTAATGAAAACTGACAACAAATACCGACAAAAAGGGAAAAGAACGGAGCGTAGTGTCGGAGCTTTGTTGGCGTCGCACTGAACGTCGAGCAGCAAGACCCGGTGAGAAGAGTTCTCGACAATTGATTTCTGAAGCTCGCACGGGCTTCTTTGATTCCTTCCGGGCGCCTGGAATGTGACGTAGCTGCACAAACCATGATGCTCCACGTGGCGGCGACTCGGCTGGATGAAATTCGCCTTCCGGCGCCGGACCTCCGGGCGCCCGGACCCCTTTTCTCCAAAACAAAGTTAGTCTGAGGCAAATGTGTATCCTGTAAAACAGATTGTCAGCACAGTTAAAGTTCAACACATGGATAAAAAGAGTATGACTTAGATTCCGTCTTTCCGAGACCGGAATCTAGTCACGATCTCGACTTAGACATCCGAAATGGATCTAAGCCGGATCGACGCCTAATGTCCCCTTCCCGGGAACGTGTCCTCACAGTCACTCCCCTCCAGTGACTTACCTTACTTACCTGCCAGACGTCCGGTCAACCCGTCGACCCGTCTGGACTTCTCGCCAGCTATCCGGTCAGCCCGTCGACCTAGCTGGACTTCTCGCCAAGCGTCCGGTCAGCCCGTCGACCTGCTTGGACTTCTCGCCAGCTATCCGGTCAGCCCGTCGACCTAGCTGGACTTCGTGCCAGGCGTCCGGTCAACCCGTCGACCCGCTTGGACTTCTCGCCAGCTATCCGGTCAGCCCGTCGACCTAGCTGGACTTATCCTGCACACTCGATCAGAGTGTTAGATAACAACGAACCTAACTTAACCTGATTTGTCATTCATCAAAACCTGAGTTAGACCGTTAGTGCTAACTGCACCAACAATCTCCCCCTTTTTGATGGAATGACAACCTGGTTAAGTTAGTGATAAATATATGCAGAAATCAAGCATGATTTTCGAGGTTTTTAAGGTTTTAAGTTAGTTTTTCAAGTTGGCAATTAGTTGTTCTAACTTAACCACCTAACCCTCCCCCTTTGGCATTCATCAAAAAACACAAGGGTGAACAATCATAGTGTAGAGTTACTGTAAAAATCTGAGTTTGGTTCAAGAAAACAATTTTCAAAGTTAATCAAGCTAAATTTGAAAAAATGAAGGCTAATTTGATAAAAGCGAAATTTGGAAAGTTTAATTTTCAATAGTTAACTTTTAAAATCAGGTGTGAAAATTAGGTGGGATTAAACTTCCAAGTTTTTCAAATACTTAATTAAATTTTAACTCTTTGTAAACTGATGTTCAACCACAAGTTAGTTTTAAAAGGCATTTTTCAAACACATAACATTTTAATTAATTTCTCCCCCTGAACTTGATACTAAAATTTAAACAGCTGTCTAACCAATTAGTTACTAACTAATTATCAGAAAATAGTAGTTTTCACTTGGTTAGTCAGATTAAGTTGATTATAAGCAGTCAGTGTTTGACTTGACTGATGAACTTAATCTGATTACTGTCTGATTTGTATTTAATGTCCAGACTTATGCTGATGCACTGAGATAAGCATCTTAAGTCCAGACAGTTGGCCTATGCATCTCACCCCTTTCTATGTTTGTCAAACACAAGCAAGGTAAACCTAAGGTGTTGGTGAGATGCTCAAAAACTAGACCTATGGGTGCATGCTTTCTAAGGATTCAAAACTAGTCTAAGGCCAAAACTGTTTTTGTAAATCTAAAAATGGAAAGTTTTGAAAACATACAGTTTTAACTTATAAGTTAAAAAACATTACTTTAAAAATAGTTGTTTCTTTTTTTTTAAAAAAAAAAAATCCTAGTCTATTAGGCACATCCCTAATTTTCGTCGTAAGTTGCTAAATTCACTTTCAGGAAGTGGTTTTATAAAAATGTCAGCTAAATTTGATTTGGACTCAATGTACTTGAGTTCAATATCACCTTTAGTAACATGATCCCTGATGAAGTGGTGTCTAATTTCAATATGTTTGGTTCTTGAATGATGCACAGGATTCTTGGTTAAGTTAATTGAACTTATATTGTCAATTAATACTTTTACATTCATGATATCTAAGTTGAAATCTTTTAGAGTATGCATCATCCATAATAATTGTGCAACACATTCGCCTATAGCTATGTATTCTGACTCAGTTGTAGATAGAGCAACACAATGTTGCTTTCTACTAAACCAGCTAACAAGTGATGAACCTAATAATTGGCATCCACCACTTGTGCTTTTGTGGTCTAATTTGCATCCAGCATAATCTGAGTCAGAATATCCTATTAGTTCAAAATTATTTGTCCTAGGATACCAGATTCCTACATTTGTTGTTCCTTTAAGATATCTAAAAATTCTTTTAACTTGTGTCAAATGGGATTCCTTAGCACAAGTTTGGTATCTAGCACACATACTAACTGCAAATAAAATATCAGGTCGGCTTGCAGTTAAGTACAGTAGGCTACCTATTGCACTTCTATAGTATTTTAAATCAATTGGTTTTCCATTTGGGTCACTGTCTAAGATTGTGTTTACTGCCATAGGTGTTTTTATTTCTTTTGTATTTTCCATTCCGAATTTTTTAAGTAGTTCTTTGGTGTATTTATGTTGATAAATATAATTTCCTTCATTTGTTTGTTTGATTTGTAATCCTAAGAAATAGGTTAATTTTCCCACTAAGCTCATTTCAAATTCTTTTTCCATTAGATTAATAAATTCTTCTAAAAATTCTGAATTTGTTGAGCCAAATATTATATCATCTACGTTATTTGTGCAATAAATATGTCTGTATTTAATGATTTAACAAACAAGGTTGGGTCAATTTGACCTTATTTGAATCCTTTAGATGTTAAGTAAGATGTTAGCCTTTCATACCATGCCCTGGGAGCTTGTTTAAGTCCATATAGTGCTTTCTTTAATTTAAAAACATAATCAGGGTGTTCTAGACTTTCAAACCCAGGAGGCTGACCTACATAAACTTCTTCTTTAATTAGTCCATTGAGAAAGGCAGACTTAACGTCCATTTGGTATAGTTTGAATCCCTTATGGGCTGCATAACCTAGTAACATTCTAATGGATTCTAATCTGGCTACTGGAGCATATGTTTCATCATAGTCAAGTCCTTCAACTTGACTAAATCCTTTGGCAACCAGCCTAGCCTTATTTCTAGTAATTTCTCCAGTTTCACTTAGCTTGTTTCTGAATACCCATTTTGTTTCTATTATTTTCTTATTCTTAGGTGGTGGAACTAGGTCCCAGACATCATTACGCTCAAATTGGGCTAGTTCTTCTTGCATAGCTATGATCCAATCTGGGTCTAGTAGGGATTCATCCACAGTTTTGGGTTCAATTTTTGAAATTAATGAAATTTGACTTAGGTTTCTAAAGGATGATCTGGTTTGAACTCTTAAGTCTGGGTCACCAATTATTTGATCAATTGGATGACTTGGGTTAACCCTTATTGTTCTAGGAGGTTGATTCTCCTGATGTTGTTTCTCTTCTTCATGACTTAGAGTTTGGTTGGTTTCTGGAACAAACTCAGGTGTTTGTGTAGATCTTATGTCTTGCTTAGTTTCTTCAAACTTTACATTAGTGGTTTCTTCAATTTTTAAGGTAACCTTATTGTAAATTCTGTAGCTCTACTATTTAGGGAATACCCTACAAAAGTTCCATTTTCAATTTTAGAGGTGAATTTTCCTAAGTGTTCTCTTGTATTTAAGATGAAAATTGGGCACCCAAATACCTTAAAATACTTTATATTTGGTTGTTTATTATAAAACAATTCGAAGAACGTTTTGTTATGAGTTTTATTTATTGTTGTTCTGTTCTGGCTTCTGCCCAAAAGTATTTAGGTAGGTTATACTCATTTAACATTGTTCTAGAAGCTTCAAGTAAGGTTCTATTTTTTCTTTCTACAATTCCATTTTGTTGGGGGGTTTTAGGGCATGAGAACTCATGATGGTAACCGTTTTCTAGACAAAAACTGTTAAAGTGGTGATTTTTAAATTCTCTCCCGTTGTCACTCCTAATTCTTTTAATTTTAATGTTTTTTTCGTTTTCAATCTGTTTGCAAAAATTTGAAAAACTTTCAAAAGTTTCATCTTTATGTTTTAAGAATTTGACCCAAGTAAACCTGGAATAATCGTCTATAATTACTAAGCAATATAAGTTTCCATTTATAGATTTGACTCCATGGGAGTCAAACAGGTCTAAATGTAGACGTTCTAAGATTGAGTTAGTTTGTGATTGATTTGTTTGTTTGTGGGTTGATTTAGTTTGTTTGCCTTGTTGACAAGCATTACATATGGTTGAATCTAAGTTAGGTAGCTTTGGTAAGCCCTTTACAAGTCCATTTAGTTTACTTATATTTCTAAAGTTGGTATGAGACATCCTCCTATGCCATAACCAAGTTTCTTATTTTTGTGTTAAATAACACTTAATAGAAGAAATGGTTAGGTTGATGGCATAGATGTTGTCTCTTCTAAACCCTTTTAAGCTTATGATAGGATTATCTAGATGTTTGATTAAACATTCTGTAGATAGAAATTTGACCTTATACCTAGTATCACACAATTGACTTATACTTAGAAGATTATATTTAAAATTTTCAACAAGTAAAACATTTGTAATTATAAAGTCTAATTTTAATTCAATATTACCTATACCAATTACCTTGAGTTTGCCGTTGTTTCCAAAGGCAACTGTTCCTAGGCTTTTGTAAGTGAGTTGAGTGAACTTGGTGTGATCTTCAGTCATATGTTTGGAGCAACCACTGTCCAAAATCCACTTGGTTTCCTACAGTAAGTAGGATTTAAAGTTAGCCTTTTGAGCATGCATTATTTGAGTGTAAGTTTTAAATTTTGAAATTAAGTTAAAATTTAAATTTTGAAATTAATTTTTAAGTTTAAAATTGAAATTAATTATTAAGTTAGAAAAAATTTTGAAATTAATTTGTAAGTTTAAAATTAAAATTTTGAAATTAATTTAAGTTAAAATTTTAAAAATTTTGAACTTAATTTTTAAGTTTAAAATTAAAATTTTGAAATTAATTTTCAAGTTTAAAATTTAAATTTTGAAATTAATTTTTAGGTTTAAAATTAAAAATTTGAAATTAAGTTTAAAACTTGAAATTAATTTTTTAAGTTTAAAATTAAAATCTTGAAATTAATTTTTAAGTTAAAAATTAAAATTTTGAAATTAATTTTTTAAGTTTAAAATTAAAAATTTGAAATTAATTTTTAAGTTAAAATTAAAAATTTTGAAATTAATTTTTAAGTTTAAAATTAAAAATTTTGACTTTAAAATTTAAGCCTTATTCATCTCACCCGATCTATATTATCAATCAGGGAACCCTATGATTTTGTGAGATGAAATTGGTTTGATTACAGAGTTTTAGTTTAACTTGTGTTAGATTCAGACTTAGCTTTGGTTTCCACAAATAGGCATTCTTCGGATAAACTTCTAAGCTTGGTGAGTCACAAGGACATCATTAGAAGTAACCAACCTTTCGAGGTTTTCCGAATAGTCCTATCCACGGAACTTAGTACTAAATCTTGGTCTAACTGGTTAGGATTCGTTTAAGGGTAGCTTCGGTCAGTTCCACTTGGCCAAATGCACCAGATCAAAGCCATATCTTTCTAGACATGCGATGCCCAAGTTTCCCTAACGTACTATCATCCAAAAACTTCTCCAGTACCGTGATTGAAGTTAAACTTGGCCTCAAATTCTAATTACCCTGCCGGGTTAGTTAGTTTTGGATTACCTTGTCGGGTAAGTTAGTTTTGGAGGTGCCAGCTATTCTGGAGCCTCCCCCTGAATTATTTACATTTTGGTTTTAGGTTTGTGTCGATTCTTTTTATAGTTATGGTTAACTTGGTGATAATTTTGTTGGTTTTGAAACTGTTTAGATTTTGAATTTAATTTAGGTTTGTATTTTGGATTTTGGTTTGGTTTATTCGATTTTATATAATGTATTTTTTATTTAGGTATATAATATTGATTAAGTCCTACTTGCGTGGTTAGACACGCTTTCGGAACCCAGGCTAGATTGGTTGATTTGTATTGGGTTATTAATGATTTGAAGGTTTTATTTGAATTCGACTTAAATCCTAGTCCGGTTTTATTATAACATGCTTTTTGATTATTTAGGATTAAATCTAAATTTTTTGATCTTGTTGTAAATTTTTCTAGCATTTCTTTTAAATTTTTAACATCATTTTTTAATGATAGATTTTCCTCCTCAAGTGTTAGATCTTGAGTTGGATTCGAATTTTTTAATTCTTCCTTGAGGTTTTGATTTTCCTCAAGAAGTGATTTGTTTTCATTTTCTACTTTAGTTAATTTACTATTTAAACAGGAGATGATTCTAAAAAATTTTTTGTTTAAATTAAAATATACCTCATTCGAGCCTTCGGAAACGAGTACGGACTCGTGGCTTGTTTCGGGTTCATCTTTCAGTTTCGGCTTCGCGGGCCATCAGTGCGAGGTGGCTCTGATGTTTCTGTTCTTCTTCTTCTGATTCGTCCGAGGAGTCGTCCCACGTTGCTTTCAGTGCTTTCTTTTTGGTTGGCTTTGGTTTATCGAACTTCAGTTTTGGGCATTCGTTCTTGTAGTGTCCCTTTTTATTGCAGCCGTAGCAAGTCACGTTCTTTTGTTCTGAGGGAGAGCTGATCTTTTGAAGGTCCTTTTTGCTGAAGCTCCTCTTTCTCCTGGTGAACATTTTTCTTACCAAGTTCACCAGGTGTTCTTCGTCTTCTGAGTCTTGACCAGATTCTTCTTCAACTTCAGGCTTGCTTTTCTTTTCTTTGGAGAAACCTGCAAATAGAGCTATACCTTTCTCGGCTCCAGCATTAGTTTGTTCATGTAATTCTAATTCACAGAAAAGCTCATCTAATTTTAAGTTAGAATGATTCTTAGAAATTTTGTAGGCATCCACTATTGATGCCCACAAACTATTACGTGGAAAGGCGTTTAATGCGTACCTTATTAAGTCTTTGTTCTCCATCTGGTGGCCTATTGCATGAAGCCCGTTGAGGATGTCCTTGATCCTCGCGTGTAGTTGATTCGCTGTTTCTCCTTCCTGCATTTTTATATTAAAAATTTTATTTAAAAGCAGGTCTCGTTTTGTTACCTTAGCGTCGCTCGTTCCCTCGTGCAGTTCGATCAACTTGTCCTATAGCTCTTTAGCGTTTTTGTGTGGACCGACTCTGTTCAGTTCTTCCGCACTGTAGAGTGTTGATCGCTTTATTTTCTGTTGATGCTTTTTTCTTCAGATCTGCTGTCCAGTCTTCAGGATCCACTAGATTCCCGGCGTTGTCCACTGGAATTTTGTAGGGTTTCGTAATGCTCATCCACTGGTCGAAGTCTGTTTTGAGGTAGACCTTCATGCGCTTCTTCCAGTACGGGAAGTCGTCCCCGTTGAAGAGTGGAGGTCGCACCGTGCTAAATCCTTCTTGTTGAGACATTCTGTGCACAAAGTAAATAACCGGAAAAAATATCCCAAGACTTGGTCTTGGATTAGTAGTGCGGGAAGAGAAAAATACTAGATTGATGTTGCAAAAAAAATGATAAACAAGTTTTGAGTGTAAAACTGAAAACCAAAAAAATCACCCCCAGTCTGATTGGTGGTTGCACCAAATCAAAGCGGTACCTGCTCTGATACCACTTGTAGGACCGTTAGATTCGATAGAGGGGGGGTGAATATCGATTCGAAAATATTGAGTATAAACGCAGCGGAAAAGTAAAATAGACACAATGGTTTTACTTCGTTCGGAGCCTGTGACGACTCCTACTCGAAGGCCCGTGGTCCTTGACCACTTTCGTTGGGCAATCACTAGCAATTCGAAATGATGATTACAAAAGAACCGTACAGAGAATGCTAATGAAAACTGATAACAAATACCGACAAAAAGGGAAAAGAACGGAGCGTAGTGTCGGAGCTTTGTTGGCGTCGCACTGAACGTCGAGCAGCAAGACCAGCAGTAGAAGAGTTCTCAGCTTAATTGATTTCTCTGAAGCTCCTGCCTGGGGCTTCTTTTATATGCTGTTCCGGACTGATTCCAGGCGCCTGGAATGTGACGTAGCTGCACAAACCATGATGCTCCACGTGGCGACGACTCGGCTGGATAAAATTCGCCTTCCGGGCGCCCGGATCCCTTCCGGGCGCCCGGACCACCTTGTTCCAGAAAACTCCCTTTTCCTGCAAAACAAAGTTAGTCTGAGGCAAATATGTATCCTGTAAAACAGATTGTCAGCATAGTTAAAGTTCAACACATGGATAAAAAGAGTATGACTTAGATTCCGTCTTTCCGAGACCGGAATCTAGTCACGATCTCGACTTAGACATCCGAAATGGATCTAAGCTGGATCGACGCCTAATGTCCCCTTCCCGGGAACGCGTCCTCACAGTCACTCCCCTCCAGTGACTTACCTTACTTACCTGCCAGACGTCCGGTCAGCCCATCGACCCGTCTGGACTTCTCGCCAGCTATCCGGTCAGCCCGTCGACCTAGCTGGACTTCTCGCCAAGCGTCCGGTCAGCCCGTCGACCCGCTTGGACTTCTCGCCAGCTATCCGGTCAGCCCGTCAACCTAGCTGGACTTATCCTGCACACTCGATCAGAGTGTTAGATAACAACGAACCTAACTTAACCTGATTTGTCATTCATCAAAACCTGAGTTAGACCGTTAGTGCTAACTGCACCAACATTACAAACTACATCAGTAGATATAAACAAAGATCTAGTCTTCATAAAAGCCTCTAATATATGTAAAATAGGAAAGACTCTAGACATTAGACTCAAATGCCTGGTAGATATCCATGGTCATGAGTTTACTCTACATGCCTTTCTAGGTAGTGGAGCCACTAACTCCATAATAGATGAAAATACACTTTTTTTAGTCTTGCCAATTTTTTTTTTTATAAAAACAGCATCCAACCATTAATCAACACACAATCTGATGGTCAACAATTAGCTTGTACAAATTTCATTACTAATGTTCATCTTAGATTTTATGATAACTGTGGTAAATATAACACACCATTCTCACTCTCTAAACTTTAGATTAAACAATTATTACATCCTAATATTTACTTAATCTTAGCCTTAAATTTCCTTTTTGCATCAGATAGAGTTTCTTAATTTCTAACTAAGGATTATACTCTTTTCCTCACCCATAGTATCACCTATAGTCTCAGACTACCCATCTATTATCCATCCTTTAACCATCAAACCACAAATAGAAGCCATGTCACCTGATACTATGGATGATACTTCATCTTGTCAATATTTTCTAAAAAATGCATGTAAACAGGCAAGTAAGCCAACACCATTTAGTATTAGCCAAACTTATGCCATAACTCTTTCTGACTACCAAGATCAGGAAACCTAGCCTTACTTGGCTGGTCAAGCCTTATATCTGATCTTGATGACACCGAGATTCCACCTGATTTAATACTCCCAAAATAGTTGCTTCAAGTAATAAACACTCATAAACCAAATTTAGACTTTCTCATTTCTAGATTAGAAAAACTAGAAATTATTGAAGACAATCCTACTAAATATTAGGATCGAGACAAAGTCTACTACAAATTATCAATAATTAATCTAGGTCTCATAATCAAAGCCCAAGACTTAAGATATATAAATTAGGAAACTGAAGAATATAAAATGCATATCAATTAACTACTAACTTTAGGAGTCATTCAAAGATCAACATCTAGACATCGAAGTCCAATTTTCATAGTTAATAAAGGAGCAAAATAAAAACGTCGCCAATCTAGACTTGTCTTTAATTACAAAAGACTTAATGATAACTATCAAGAAGATGGTTATAAAATTCTTAATAAAGACCAATCTTAAATAAAGTTCAAAACTCTAAATGGTACTCTAAATTTGATATGAAATTAGGATTCTGGTAAGTAAAAATGCATCCTGAGTTCATTGAATGGACATCCTTTTCCTGCACTTAGGGACATTTTGAGTGGCTTGTTATGCCTTTCCGTCTTAAGGTAGCCCCTCAAATATTTTAAAGAAAAATGGATGACATTTTTCATGATTTTTTTTAGGATTTAAGAATACTCTATCTTATCTTTTTCTTTTCTTGTTTGTTTTCCAGGAGCCTCACCTGTTTAGGATCTCACCGTTTAACCATTGCCCCGACTTATGAGCAAGACTTTGGGTGAGATACCCTTCTTACTATAAGGATCTATGGTGCTAAACATGCAGAAAGTGTAGTGGAAAACTAACTAGATCATTCCAGGAGATCTATGCGAAGGAGAAAAACTACATATACTAAGTTAAATTAGAAGGAGTTATACCTTTATTGCATGCCCTTCACAATCCCGGCAGTAACTTTTCTTTGGATGCAGATCTCAGCACGATCAAGTGTTCGTGCCTATATGATATCCACATGAACACACCTTCTATCCGTCTCATGAACTCATGAAGTGAAGAAGAAAACCAACCCAAGTGTACTAGCAACCACAAGGATGGTTCGACCAAGAGCAAGAATTTGGCCAAGAGGAAGAAGAGGAGGAAGAAGGAGAAGAGTCTCACTTTTCATCTTATCAAAAATTCAATCAAAAAAACCTATTTATATTCATCTAATCAATACCAAGGTTTTTTTTATCTCTTTATATTCCTCTTAATGGGTTGAATTATTATATTAGATTAACCATTAATCTAATAACCCAATGAGTCTAACCCATTAATCCAATGTGTCTAATTTTGATTAGACTCAATCCAATGAGTGGATTCAATTAAGTTTAACTCAATGAGTAATCCAAAAAACTTAATCATCTCATAATTGGCTTCTAGGGCTAATACTAACAATTTGCTACTAGCACTAGTGTCAATCACCATAAATATGACACCAACACTTTGGATTAATCCATTATTCTTAAGGTCTATAGTATTTTAGTCAAACTAAAATACACTCGTTTCTAAATTAATATATTCTTTGTGTGTGACCCAATAGACTCTCATAACGTTGACAATGTATCTAAATTAATATTTTAGATACATAAGTAATGAGTGGCATCTAGCAATGCATCATTGCTACCCAAGTGACGAGAATGTTGAGATCTGACTTAATCTTTCCATGTCTATTTTCTTGTATGACTCAATCCTTCTATCCTTGATATCTAGATTGATCAATGAGGTATAGGCTGTGTTATCCTTTTATCAATCTTTGTATTTCTTGATTTCTAAGTAGACACACTCAAACAAATAAGCTCAATATCTCATATTGACTCATTTGAGCATGACCACGCATTCTTGTGTCATACTAATCAAGGGGCCCACAAATATTGCTTCCATCATATGGAAGGGATAGATCTCATCTACATCACTTACATCCCTCCACATAACTTATTGCATACCCAGTGATTAACTTTAGAATCCACCTTATTACAGGTGACGTTTACCGATACCAAAGTTCACAACTCCTTACCTTATATAGGGAACCATAGTAACTTCAAGTCTTAGGACTATTCATACTACTAGTCACATGAGAATGTTCATAACACTCATACAAATGATCTATGAAACATTCCCATGGCAAGTTATTCAATACATTTTCTCTAATATATACTCATGTGTTAACCTGATATCTCATATCCATGACTTATAAGATTAAGTCATCCGTTGACTTATATGCTACTCTCAACACATTAATATTATTTTTATATATTAATACTTGACTAGGAATAGTTAAGAGTTGTGTCTATATATATATATATATATATATATATATATATATATATATATATATATATATATACAGGCTCCCACTATCAATTCAACTAATTGATATGTTGTAAACTAGAACCTACTACCCCAGAACATTATTATACTTATTCATTCAGCACTGAACTAAAATAAATATAATAACCAACTTTGTCTTTTATTAATTAATAAAATATGATACAAAATTACGTTATCAATCATCTCATAATTAGTATCGGCTCTAATACTAACAATCTCCTTAGTCACTAGTGTTAATCACTAAAATATATAATATCCATTGACCTAGTGTGACCATCATGCTTCCTTTGTGCCAAAGCCTTAGTCAAATGATCCGTAATATTAGCATTGACCGGTGCTCTGCATATCCTCACATCTCATTTATCGATGATCTCTCGAATGAGATGGAACCGCTATAGTATCTAATACTCAGTACCACCATTTAAGTAAAATACATATCCTAACTGCGATCTGGAATCATCCTTATCAGTTTGGAAGCTAGTACCGGTGTAAACCTTTACAACAAACTCTTCATCACCTCCAAATATCAAGAAATAATCTTGAGTTCTCAAGTACTTAAGAATATTCTTGACTGCTGTCCAGTGACCTTTGACTGCTGTCCAGTGACCTTCACTTGGATCTTATTGGTATCTACTCATCATGCTTACCACATACGAGACATCTGGGTGAGTATAAAGCATGACGTACATGAAAGACCTTATAGTATATGCATAAGGAATTTGATCTATAGGGGTCCCTTTCTTCCTTAGAAGAGGGGCATTGAGTTTTCAAAAGACTCACACCATGTGACATCGGCAGGAATCCCTTCTTAGAATTCTTCATGGCAGAATGATTAAGCATCTTGTCAGTATATATACTCTGACTTATACTAAGAAATCTCTTAGATCTATCTCTATAGATCTTGAAGCCTAAAGTGTAGGCTGCTTCACCTAAGTTCTTCATTGAGAAATAATTCTCAAGCTACGTCTTTACTGACTAAAGAATAGGGATATCATTTCTAATGAGAAGTGTATCATCTACATACAATATGAGAAAGATGATTGTGCTCCCACTAACCCTCTTGTAGACACAAGATTCATTTTCATTCTTGATGAAACCAAACACTTTGATTGCATTATCTAATCAAAGATTCCAGCTTCTAAAAGATTACTTTCATCCATAAATATATCATTAAAACTTACATACCTTTTCAATGTGCTATGGATCAATAAAACCCTCAAGTTGTGTCATGTACACACCCTCAAGTAGATTTCCATTGATAAATACAGTTTTGACATCCATCTGCTAGATCTTATAATCATAGTAAGCTGCAATAATAAGTAAAATCTGAATAGACTTAAGCATCACAATTGGTGAAAAGGTTTCATCATAGTCTATACCATAAATATGCTCGAATCCTTTAGCTACCAATCTCCCTTTATAGGTATACAGATGACCATCCATGTCAGTCTTTCTTTTAAAGACCCACTTACACCCAATGGGGTTGATTCCTTCAAGTGGATCAATCAAAGTCTATACTTGGTTAGTGTACATAGATTCCATTTCAGATCTTATGACCTCTAGCCATTTCTTAGAATTTGGGTCCTATATAGCTTCCTGATAAGATGTAGGTTTGTTGAGACCAACAAGCACTACATCACCATTTTCAAACAAGAGAAAAGAATATCTCTTAGGTTGACGATGGGTCCTATCAAATATGTGTAGAGCTTGGGCTACTTGAATAGGTTGTTGCTCCACAACTTCTTGCGGTGTAATAAAATCATGATCCACAACATCTTATGGTACCTATTCAATTTTCATCAAGGTGTCGGTGCTAGATTGTGTATCTTGAATTTTTTTCAAGATCGACTTTACTCCCACTAGTTTTTCTAGAAATAAATTTCCTTTCTAGAAAGGCATAATTTTTGGCAATAAACACTTTGCCTTATATGAGATTATAAAAGTAATATCCCTTTTTTCCTTGAGAAATCCTATAAAATAGCAGTTGTCCTATTTGAGCCCTAGTTTATCTAAGACTTGTCGTTGAATGTAAGCCTCACAACCCTAAATCTTCATGAAAGGCATCTTGGGACTCTTCCCATTCCATATTGTATATGGTATCTTTATGACGACCTTAGATGGAATGCGATTAAGTGTGAAAGTGGTCGTCTTTAAAACATGTCCCTAGAAGAAAGTAGGAAGATCTGTTTGACTTATCATTGATCATACCATATCTAATAAAGTAGGTTTCTTCTTTCTAATACACTATTCTATTGTGGTGTTCTAGGTGGAGTGAGTTAAGATATGATCGCACACTCAACAAGATGGTCATGAAACCCTTGTCTAAGGTATTCCCCACCTCGATCTGATCAAAGCATCTTAATACGCTTACCAAGTTGATTTTGTACTTCATTCTTGAATTCTTTAAACTTTTCAAAGGATTCTCACTTGTGTCTCATCAGATACAAGTAACCATACTTACTAATATTATCAATAAAAGTAATGAAGTAATGATAGCCTCCTCTAGCTGCTATTCTGAAAGAGTCGCATACATTAGTATCTATGAGTTCTAACAAATTATTAGCTCTTTCATCGTGTCCACTAAATGGAGTCCAAAAGTTTATCCTTATGGAGTTGGGATATGTGACTCTCATTTATGTGACGTAAGAGATAATGCTAGAGATATGCTTGGTTCAAATCATTAGACTTGAACTATTTGGTATTTATGTTATAGATTGGGTTGTCAAAGTCTAGAATATAGAGTCCATTACAAGATGTGCACTATAATAGAACATTTCATTGAAATAAACAGAACAATATTTGTCCTTTATTATAAATGAAAAACCTTTCTTGTCTAAACAAGAAACAGAGATAATGTTATTAGTTAAAGTAGGTACATAACAACGCTCTTCAAATTCTAACAACAAGCGTAGTGGGCAAAGATAAGGAATATATTCTTACAGCTATAGCAGGAACTCTTGCACCATTGCCTACTCGTGGGTTCACTTAGCCCTTTGTCAATGATCTACTATTTTTTAGTGCCTACACATCACACCCGGTATCTAATACCTATGAAGAAGAAATAGATAGATTGACTTCTATAACATATATACCTGAGACAGAAGTCTCACTTCTCTTCATTTTTAGTTCTTCTAGGTACAACTTAGAGTTCCTCTTCTAGTGTCCAGTTTCATCACAATGGAAGTAGGTTCCTTCATTAGCAACCATACCTTTGGGTTTCAATGCATGAGTCTTACCATTGCCTTTGGCTTGAGTCTTACCCTTACCTTTGGGCTTTCATTTGCCTTTGTCCTTTAGCACCATCAAAATGGTACTTGGCTTTATCTTCTTAAGGTTGAGTTCAATAGTTCTCAACATGCTCAATATCTCAGGCAATGGTTTGTCAATTTCTTACATATTATAATTCATGATAAATTGACTGTAGCTCTCAGGAAGTGATTGTAGAATAAGGTCAATGGCCAATTCTTGGTCTAGTGGAAATCAAATCCCAACCTTTGTAGATTCTCTACATACCCGATCATTTTGAGCACATAGGCTCTACGGGACTTCCTTCTTACATTTTGCATTGAATCTAGCCTTACAGATCTCAAATCTCTCATGCCTTGCTTGTTCTTGATATAGTTGTCTAAGATGTTCAACCATATCATAAGCATCTATGTTCACATGTTGCTTCTGAAGTTCAGAGTTCATGGTGGCCAGCATAAGGCATGATACATCTAATGCATCATCTTGATACTTCTTATAAGCATTCTTATCAACTCTAGTGATAGTAGTGGGGGGATCAAGAATGAGTTGCTCTAGGACATACAGGTTTCTTTCTTGCTTGAGAACTATTCTCAAGTTTCTATACTAGTCTAGAAAATTAGCTCCATTGAGCCTGTCCTTATTAAGGACAAATCACAGAGATAGTGTATTTGACATACTAGATGACATGGTGATCTACAATAAATGCAGAAATAAGTATCATATTCAGATCATTTAATTAGGTCTTTAATTAAATGATTTACCCACTGAATTATAAATCTTGGTAGGAGCAAGTCATTGATGTGGTTTTACCCACACTACTAGCTCCAAATTCAATCGTGATGACATTTATGTGGGACAAGATCTATATTATACCATATCTTGAGTTATCTTTGGCTAATCGCCCATAACTTAGTATAACATAGGTGGACAACGTTTACTAATTAATCCTATGTAACTCTTGTATCATTAGATGAACAAGACTATTTATTTGTTTTCCCATTTTATGAAATCTATATTATAATTCATCTTAGTTTGCTTTGACTAATCACCCAAGACTAGTATAATTTGAATTATATCGTATGGGATATACCTTTAAGTTCTCAAGCCAATTGAGGTAACTTAGTTAAGTCACACCCAAAGTTTAATAGTCTGATATCACAATTGTCCTATCACACTCTACCAAGATAAAACGAGTCACTTTGCTTTGGCAAACCTCAACCTAGGTTAAAGCATCTTCTCCAAGTGCTTCTTTGGTCGCTGTGTGTTGTTGTCCTTCATCCTTTTTCACTATCATCCAGTAGACTGGTTCTTTCTATAATTTGTATATTACAAAATCTAAAGAAACTTTGGGTTACATTTAAGGGTAGTCTAAATTTACAACTAAAATAAAAAAGAAGAGAGGCACAACACGCAGGCCGTATTACGGTTAGTGGGCGGGCGTTAAGGGGGCAGCTCCCGAGATGCAAAATTATTTTGCATACTCATTGTATGAGTTACTTCTATACCCGAGACCCTGCTACCCATAAAACCTTTGGCTGAAATCTTGCTATTCATAACAGTTTTTAGCTGAGCCCTTTGGACGAAATCTAACTCATACTCATGCAAATCATAGTAAATATCTCATGTTATATTTCTATATCACATATAAAAAACTAACTACAACTTAGTATATACCTTTGCAAGTGGCTTTGATACCACTATAAGGATCTAGGGCGCTAAACATGCAAATCCTTCCAGAAGATCCATGCGAAGGAGAAAAATCATATATACTAAGTTAACTTAGAAGGAGTTATACCTTTATTGCGTGTCCTTTGTAATCTCAATAGTAACTTTTCTTTACAAATAGATCTCAGCACGATCAAGTATTCGTACCTCTATGGTATCCACATGAACATGCCTTCTGTTTGCCTCATGAACTCAAGAAGTGGAGAAGAAAACCAACCAAGGTTGTGCTAGCAACCACATGGATGGTTCGGCCAAGAGCAAGAATTCGGCCAAGAGGAAGAAGAGGAGGAAGAAGGAGAAGACGAAGAGTCTCATTTTTCATCTTATAAAAAATTCAATAAAAAAAACCTATTTATATTCATCTAATGAATACTAAGGGTTTTTTTTGTCTCTTTGTATTCCTCTTAATGAGTTGAATTATTATATTAGATTAACCATTAATCCAATAACCCAATGAGTCTTACCCATTAATCCAATGTGTCTAATTTTGATTAGACTTAATCTAATTAGTGGATTCAATTGAGTCTAACTCAATGAGTAACCCAAAATGCTTAATCATCTCATAATTGGCTCTTAGGGCTAATACTAACTTAGCCCTCACATGTCTTATATGTTTTTTTTTTCAGTTATTCCGGATACAGTTATTATTCACTTGTTGGTTACTAAGATAAAGACTGAGGAAAAGAACCAAGAAAAGATAGGTGAAATAGAGTTTAGTTCATCATAAAAACAAGCATGGATTTAAGAATATGTTAAGTCTAAAATCATTAATAAATTTTGGTCAAAACTTATTGATAATCTTAAACATATCTGAATCAATCCAAATCAAAACCAATACACTCTTAGTAGCTTCTTGATTCTCACTATGTTCTCAAACTTTAATTCCATAACCTGAATAACATGCTATGGGTTCCTAAAATTTAAACAACTTAGTGTAATTTTTGTACAACTCACTATTAGACTTAAGTCTATCATATTCATTTAATAATAACATCAATATATTCTTGGAACTCTTCTAACCCTATCCATGCCTAAAATTTGGACATTGTACAACCATTAGAGAGTTTTGATCAAAACTCACTAATGAACTTAACCACATCAGAATCAACTTTAACCAAGACCAATGCACTCATAGGAGCCTCCCTAAGTCTCATTATACGCTCAAACCATAATTCCATAACTTAAATGACATGTTATAGGTTTTTGAAATTTAGACCATTTTATGTAATTTTGACACAAGTCATTATTGGACTTAACTATATCATATTTACTCATCAATAACATCAATGCGTACCTAGAACTCTCTTGACTTTGACCATGCCTAAAAATTTTAAAATTTGGTTACTATACATCGATTAGTAAAATTTGATCAAAACTCATTGATGGCCTTAAAACACATCTAAAACAATGCACTATCCTGTGTAATATACGACAAATAAATAATAAGGTTAAATAGACGAATAACCTTAACGGAATTTTTCAAAATTTTTAGAAATTTTCTAGAAATTTTTTGGAGCTCGTACGACGAATTTGAGGGGATAAATCGGGGGTTCGAAGAAAAGCCTGTTTAGGCAACACTATTTTAATGAGGAAATGTTTATTTACTATATATTTTCCTTTTCCTTTTTTCCCCAACCCATCGCAATCCCAATCCCGAAGCCTTCTTCCTCTCTTCCCCCACGCGAACTCCCATTCTTCCTCTCTCTGTTCTCTCGCGGACGACTCGACGCCGACTGAGGATAATCGGCGTCGCCGACACGGAGCGATCTTGGAGAGTGGAGGAGGGAAACCTGTCGAGTCTCCGGCCTCCTTCATTCTTCGACTTCTTTCTTCTCTTCGGCCTCGACAAGCGGCAGTGACGGTCTTGCCATCGCCACCCCAATTGCTTCAGTCGAAGGGAAATTAAGGCTATCGGCGTCGGATCTGTCCAGCGACGGCGGTGTGGGTGAGGTAACAGCTCTTGTCTTCACTATTTTTGTTCAATCCTCTTCTCTGTTCACAGATCCTCCTCTGTTCTTGATCCTCCTCTTCTTTGCGGTTGATTTAGGTCATGAATTGGAGACGTTGGGGATCAGTGAGATGTATTGGTAGTTGTCGGTAGAGGCTAGAAGGGTGTGAACTGTTGATTGCTTCTATATCTTTAGGTAAGCATTTAACAGTAAGCTATTAGATTAGGTTCTTTATATGTCGTCTTGTGAATTCTTGATCTCTTCTCTTGATCTGATCAGTGAGGTGAGGTTCTGTTTTTGTGAAGCTAGAATTGTTTATAGTGTTAGCAAGAATTGTGATAGTGAGGTGTTTTCCAGCAGCAACCCTTTTTCCGGCAGCAACCTTTTTGGCTGTGGATCAAGAGCAGGGCTGTGAATTAAGGTAAGGAGTAGGGCTTTTGATCTTACTGTAGAACATGGATTGGTTTGAATTGGAAGTTGTAATTAGTTGTTGATTATGTGTAGATTAATTTAGGTTCGGATTTCTAGTCTAATGGATGATTAGGGATTAGGTAGCTAACCCTAATTAACCGTTGGATTTAGTTTAGGTAGGATAATGGTGATGTGATTAGGGTTTTACCCTAATTTATTCTTAAGGATTTTATTTAGCTATTCATTTGAATTTTAGCTAAATAAAAGCATATATATATATATATATATATATATATATATATATATATATATATATATTGTTTGACGCAGGACTTTGATTTGAGGCGAGCGTCTCGACGTCGGATTTGGCTTGATACTGCCTTCTATTTGAGGCGGGTACCCTTTGACTTATCTCTTGATAGTGTCTTATGATATATGTAGTATATACATATAACTAGTGGTAATTGGTAGATTTATCATTTCCCTAGTTTTAGACTTGTATGCTCTTATTTCTTGCCATGCGTATCTATGTTCATAGAGATAGATGATATATATATATATATATATATATAGTGCTCCTATATATTGGATTAGTTGCTAGACCTACTTGATATATGTTCTTGGATTCATATGGCTTGTATCATTGTTATATATGCTTTTACCTTTTTGGCATATATATTATGGATGAGGATATGGCTGGATTTTCATGCTGTAGCATCATGCATCATACTGCATGATTGCATGCTGAGTGGTTGTCGACTCCATTATTGTTGAGCACGTCCCCGACTACATGGGCCTATACACAATGTGACCACTGCATGGGTAGTGGCACAACACTCAGGGTGTGTATGGCAGGTTGCTCTGGCAGGCTCCGTTGGTCAGCTCATGGGTAGTGTGATGTAGCGTGGTAGCGGGCAGAGATCCCTCCTCATTATCGCATACCGGGAGATGAGAGCATTGCACTCCCTCACTATGTTTGAGGTAGGAGGATAGGTGTACTCCGATAGCATCCCGTCCACTCGGTCACTCAGGAGTAGTGATGACAGAGTGCACGATTGTCACAACCCTACCCACTCGGTCTCACCATCGCGTGTGAGATGGCTGACTGGCGTTAGGGGTGATCATGTCATATTGCATCATATGCACAGATTGCATTTTTGTGATTGTTGCATATTGGATGCTACATTTTGGTGACTGCATATGATTGACATGCATACAGGATACATTCTTATTTGGTTTGCCTAACTTTACCTGTTGTATATTCACAATTATATGCTCAGATAGAACTTGCTGGTGAGTATAGTTTATTTAGTTATGCATTTCTTATTACTGTTGCAGTGGACAGTATTACATTACTTATTACTGGTTATTACAGTTTATTCAGTTATGCATTACTCTATATTGTTTAGGAGACCATACTCTAGGTTATTGCTGGTAGTTATATGTTACTGTACATATCTATTGGTTACTTGCTGAGTTCATTGAACTCACCCCGTTGATATTACCATTTCAGGTTGAGGCCGTCAGGAGATTCCGGTCGCTAGCCCCTTATCGTGATGGATTTTAGATTTTCGACTTTATTGTTCCTTGCTAAGATTTGTTATACTATTGGACTATGTGGGTGTATTTGTGGACTTATTGTTGAGTATTTGGGTTTGCTATTCTTGTTTTCCACTACGGTATTTTCATTACTACGTGGATTTCATCTTTCTTTGTTGTAGTGGAGTAGGTTTACATATATCTGCGATGTTTTTCTATATCATCTTTTCCTTAGTAATATTTGTTGTCAGCTAGAGGCTGCATTATAAATTGTGTAGAATGTTTTTTTTTTTAATTCTGTTTGGTATATTGTTTCCGGCCGTGTGGGTCGAGTATGTGGATATATGTATCTTGGGTTTCATATTGTCATCGCTACAAGGGAGATGCTGTCGGATTTTCGTCTGACAAGGACTCCTCGGGGCGTGACATCCTGAGTCTCATCATGCCATCCAATCTTAATTTCATAGCCTAGATATGCTATGGGTTTTTGAAATGTAGACAATTTATTGTAATTTTCCACTTGAATTTAGGCATATCATATTAGTTCTTAGAACTTTCCTAACTCTGACCATTCCTAAAATTTTAAAATTTGGATAATATATAAAAGTGAGTTTTGACTAATGAGGGGCGAAATCCGCAAGTACATAACTATCGTCAAATAATAAAATATTGATCTCACGTAGACTATAAATCAAGTACCAGTTAGAATCATAAAACAAACTTTCTAGAATAATTGAAATCACAAGAAACATAAGAGAAAAAAATGAATTTAGAAAGCAAGAGGAGTCTTAGGAGAAAATTAGTTCAGGGGAGCAATTCTAGGATTTTAGTGTCACCACAATGACTGTTGACACTCTAAATATTATTCATTCTTTTACCTCAATGTTAACACTCATGAAGGTGGTATATCTTAAGTTAACTAATATTGATTTTTGGAATTATACCGGCATACTTACCAAAACACAATCTGTACTTTCAAGGTAGTCTTACTAAAGTGACTGCTTTCTTAGGGAGACTCTTGTTATGATGTCCTTTAGGTGCTATCCTCTACTTCGTGATGTTGAATCGAAGTAAACTCATTAAATTCTATGATAGTCAATGATGCCCTCATAAGGTTTTGGACTACTTTCATAAACAATCACTCAAGTCTCAATCCTTATGGGTTAGAGAGTTAGGTTTACCTTTCAGTCCTTCCCTGAGTCTCATGAGATATGAAGATGAACCTTAGTGTTATAATCATGTATGCATAATAAAGTCAAATCATAGATCAACATATCATATAGTAAAAGAAAGATGAATATACATAAATCAAATGTCAATAAGTCAATCAGGCTACTCCCTCATCCTATAATTTAGAGTATTACTATATAGAAATGAACTTACAATGCAAAGACAAGGAAGAAAACATTCTACAACTCAAAATCAAGGAGAAAAAGAGAAGAGAATGCTTAGTTGTATGTCGATAGTTGTCTTCGGATGAACCCCAAGCTCGATTGACTCCTTGGAAATGACTCTCCTAGGGATTCCTTTCATAGGGAAAAATCTCCTCCTTGTGTTATGAGCCTCTTGGGGCCTTTTATAGCTCTCCAAAAAGGCCAAATCTATTAGAACCTTTCAAAAATATCGAGTCACCGCCCACAAGCCATGGTCGTGCTGGGAAGTATGACCTAGTTATGTTGCTTCAAGTCGGCAGAAAAGGGGTCGGACATTGACATCCTAGGTGGCAAGATCAGATTGTGCCACTAGCTGAGTCAACAAACATGACGATGCTTGTGGGCATGACCTCTGCATGTCAAAGGTTGAACAAGATGGTTCTTAGGTAGGAGAGGGCATGACCGTGCTTGTGGGAATAGCCAACTCATGTCAGACTCTGTATGTTGGTGCAATGGGGGCCAACAAGAGGGAGGGCAAATTGCTTAAAAAAACCCCTCTTGTTCTTTTGATTTGATTAGACTATGACAACTAAAATAAATAGAATAATAAAACTGAACAATTAATGAAAAAGAGGCAATTTACTTGGTATTATCTAGGTGGTTGTTAATCCAAGATAATGAAGAAAGCTCCACTAGTTAATCTCATTTGTTGAAGGTGGAAAAATCTCTTACACTCTTTTTAAGCCTAGAAAATACTAAGAAATTGAATACAAGTTTTGTAGTTCAGTTGTTCTAGAATTCCTAGATCTAGGGGTATTTTTATAGCCCCTGAAAAATATTATCACAGCTTGAAGATGCCTTTAAAGTGGACTAAGGTGCCTTCCATCAGATAGATTTTATCCGTCGAGGATAAAATTTTATCCTCAACTAATGGCTAGTCAAGACGCCTTCCATATAATGGAAGATACCTTCCATGAGGCATTGAAGGTGCCTTCTAGCCCATTGAAAGTGCCTTCTAGCCCATGGAAGTCGCCTTCCACAAGGCAGACCAAGCTGGCCTCCTTTATGAGTGATTGCCCTTGAACCGAACCAAACTCTGACCTTCTCCTCAAGTAGTCTTCCTCCCTGACTTCTCATCCCTCGGACCATCATGTGCATCATTTTCGTCCGCCTGTGTACTCTTCCGTAGTACCTCATCCTTCAGATGCACCGAGCCTGTTGACTCCCTTCTCGTGTCATCCTTCTCACTAGTTGTATCTTTCGTTCGATTTCTTGTGTTTCTAAGTTCCTGCACATTTAGACATAAGGATCAAATACATAGGATCTAACTTAACTTGATTGATCACATCAAAACTAACCCAGATATTTTCAATCTCTCACTTTTTGATGTGTATTAACCCAATTTAAGTTAGAGTTAAGCCAAAATGAAATAACATAGTAAATTGCAATTATAACTAAAAAATTTCAATACAATGAATTAAATAAGTTAATAAAATTGTAAAATAAGTACAAAGTTAAAAATTTTAAAAATTATCCTAACTCCCTCTAAACTCCTTTTAACTTTTACCTATTTCTTGTTCTTTGATCCTATAAAAAAAATCAAGAAAAATAAAATAAATAGTTAGAAAAATTTGAAATAAATTTTTAGGGATACATAATAATAATTATTAATAGGCTAATATTTTTCAGAAATAATTTTTAAACATATTCTATTTTTAATAATTAAATTTCTATTTTAAAAAAATAATTTTAAAATAATTTTTGATTTAAAAAAAAATTAAATTTTTTTGTTAAATTTAAGTAGAATAAGTTAGACCAATAAAATTTCTTTTACAGAAATATATTATTTAATCTAATAGAAATGATTTATTTTAGTAAAATAACTCATTTTAAAAATAAATATTAAAAAATATCTTTTCAAGTCTAAAAATTTTGCTAATGTTCTTAGATATGTAAAACATATTGTTTAATATAAAAAAAATAAAAGTTTTAAAATTTTTATTTTCTTTACTTTTTAATATTAAAAATTTACTTTTTGTAAAATAATTCATAATAATTCAGTTAATATTTGAAGAAATTAAAAGTTTTTGTAAGATGGAGAATATCATGTTTTATCAAAAAAAAAATAAAAGTTTTCAAAAATGAGTCTGAAAATTATATTTAATTTTTAAAATTTCATTTTTATTAATAAATTCATAGAAAATAACTCAACTGAAAAAAATTTGAAAAATTTGCCCTTAACAGAAATATTGCTATTCTATAAGTATAAAAATTTTGAATAAGAAATTCAAATAGAAAAATTCACTTGAAAAATATTTTTTTAATTAAAATAATTTCTATCCTAATATTTCAAAATTTTTGGGAATTTAATCTAAAAATGATTTTGAAATCTAATATAAGTTTTCACGTACTAAATTTACTAAAAATTTTGGAGGTATATAATTTCTAAATATTTTCTGACTTTATCCTTGGTGATTTCTGACGTGCTAGTTAATTCTGCCATAATTTTTTAATTCTCATTTTTGAAACATATTTGAATTTTAACATACATAGTTAATTTCTAGTTTTTCTATTTGTACTTTTAATTTTTTATTTTCTACTCTTAGATTATCATACATTTTTAATGGGCATGAATTGACTATGGTCATTTTAATCTTAGCATTTTCATTTTCTAGTTTTACTATATTCTTAGAAAGCATCTTAATAAATTGAAATGACCTTTCAGTAGGTAGGGCACGTACCTCACTTACATCGTATTCTGATGCTCTCTGTCATGGCCCAAGAGGAATCCCTGCTCGGTAAACGGACAACATCTGTCCTATAATGGTGACAATTGAAATAAGTATACAATACCCTAAGGCTACTCACGAGTATCAACATTCCATACGGTTGGAATATTCACAACCACATAGTTATATACACGGTCCACACAGCTGGAACAAAAAGAACATAACCACGCAGTTGTATAATAAGCAGCTGACATGGTGAAAAACAAGAGGAAAATCCATATACCAAAAATGACAAATTGCTAGCCGGCTAGGCTTACACAACCATAACAAAACGAATACAAGACACCACATAGTAAAGCTCTCAAAAGAAAGGCGAGTTATACAATGGCAAGTTCACAAATCATAATGCAAGTAAAACAGGAAACAAAATCAGAATATGTCCTTGGATGTGACGTGGGACTGATAGACAGGATACTCCAAGCGACTCTACAATCATCTACCTGCTACCTAAGGAAAAAGACAATACACAAGTGGGGTGGTGAGTGCGGGCCACTCAGTAGGTAATAGACAAGATAGTGCATGGTCTATATAAAATATAGAGATCAAAGTATACAGTCTCAGTAGGAAAATAAGAACATAATCATATATGACATAATCAGCGAACCCTACCATAACTAACATAATAAATGTATATAACCATAACTGACATAATAAATGCTCATACCCACTCTAGATCCAACATACACGTATAAGGATTAGTAGACTCACCTTAAATCAACTACAGATCTGCTCGTAACACCTGAGCAATATAATTCACAGCATATACATGTATAATAAATGTGCACGAATGAAGCATGACAACTATATGCAACAATCATATCTCAAACAAATACCATATATCACAATCACATGTAGCTAGTAACTAAAAGATATGTATGCAGATATATCTCCACAGATGCACCGTGCATTATATGTAAATGCGCATACATGCTACATGGTCACCCCCGCCATCCCTCAAGATACCATGACCCCTGTATGGCTGAGAGACTTAGGTCCGTGACAACTGTATTACTCTCAAAATACCACTACAAAGTGACTGAGGTGAACAATTTGCTAAGTAGTTATCTAACTACATAACATCAGGGTCCTTAACTACTCACATCTCTAGCCCCCTAACTACTGTACCGTCTATTAGGACCCTTGGCGGTTGGCTATAGGGGGGGGGGGGGTGAATAGACCTTGCACAAAAATAAAGCAAAAAGACCTTTCTTGAACTTATAACTTAATTAAAACACTTGCATAAACATAGAAATAATAATAAACTAAAAAGACGAGGCTCAACATATTTACTTGATTACAATTGGGGAGGTTGTTAATCTAACGCAGATGAAAAAGTGCACTAAAAATCTCCTTTGGGTAGAGAATCCTCTTATAGTATTCAAAGCTCACAAAACAAAGCTAAACTCAGACAAACTCAAGCACAAGTGTTGTTACTCTGTAATTCTTGTTGTTTTTATCTTCTGGGAGCAGGGCTGCTTATATAGCCCTGCTCGGGCTGCTTGGAATGAGATAGAATTATATCCCCGACGTAACAGTACATGCCACATCAACTTTGGATAAAAACTAGGTTCTAGGTGACCCAAATTGGTCCGAGCGCCCCGACTAGGTTTTTTGATCCCGACCTCCTTCTTCGGTTTCGCTCACCTCGGCCCGGGTCTTCCGCTCAAGCTTCACTCGCTTGGGTGATTTCGGCCATCCAGAATAGGACTCGCCCAAACCCAACTTCTGGCCTTCTCAATCAAACTTCAGCTTCGACTTCTCGTCCCTCGGAATCACTACTTGCTTCCTTCTTGTCCGCCAGCGTACTCTTCCACAGCTTTTCGTCCCTTGGACAAGTTCCTGGACACTTAGACACAGGGTTAAACATAACAGAACCTAACTTAACTTATTTGATTACATCAAGACTACCTTAGGGTACCAACAATTTCTCCCTTTTTGATGTAAGAAACCCAGGTTAAGTTAGGGTAAACCAACATAAAGTAAAAGTAATAAATTTTGTAATAAAGTGCAAAAATTGAAAAAAGTTAAGCTACCTCCCCCTTTGATCACATAAAAAAATGGGGTACTTCAAAAGTCTAAGGGTAACTTGTCAAGAAATTTAAGTCATTTAACAAAATTCTAAATAAGGTTAAAATGACTTAAACAATTTGGTCAATCTTAAACACAAGTCTAAGAGAAAATAAATCGAAATCGAAAGCCTTAAAATCATTTTGGAAATCTTGAAATATTTTCTTAAAAATGTATAGAGAATGCATTTTGACAAAATAAAATATATTTTCAAGATTTATAATTTTAAAAATTCTTTAAAAAGTTGTATTTAGATAAATAACTCAAAAACTTTTCAAAAAAAATTTTCTTAGTTAGTAGAGATAACTCTTGCGAAATAATTAAAAAATTTTGAATAACAAAATTCAAATGTTACAAAAAATTGAGTTTTTTCTATAGATGAATATTGAATTCCTCTTTCTCAAAAAAATTGGGATCAAATTAATTTTGAACAATAATTACACTCAAAAGGGATTTTGTAGTTAAAAAAATTTCAATTGTAAAAAAAATTAATATAAGCATGATCTTGGAATCCAAAATAGATTCCTTTCTATCGGATTAACAAGAAAATTTTTTTGGACTTTGACAATTTTCTAATTTTCCCATTATGATATTTAAATTTTCATTTGAGTCTATAATAATTTCTAAAATTCAAAGCAGAGAATTTTGAACATGTAGAAATTTTTAAAGTTTGTATATGTTCCTTTAACATTTCATTTTTTATTTTTAGTCTGTCGAAATCCTCTAATCGACAAGCTATTGCTAGAATTCCTTTAACTCATTATTCTTTGTTAATAATTTTCTATTTTTTGATTTAGAAGAATATTTTGACAATATTTTTATCAAATTAAAAAATTGGTCAAGAGGTAGAGACCGTACTTGACTTATCTTGTTGACTTCTGATGCTCCCCTTGTAGAGCTGTTTTCCTCCAACGTTGTTCTCCCTTTATTGATGCTCTCAATACTCATTTTTGAACAACTTTCTTTATCTTTAGGTAGGTACTCAGCTATGAGAGCAGTTTCAGTAATTTTCTCATTTTTTGCTTCCGATGTCGACTCAGAGTTCATTGAGGAGTTGGATTCGGCTACTTTTGGTTCTTCATAGAGCTTTAAAATTTTTTCCCAAAGTTCTTTTGCACTCTTGTATTTTCCGACTCTGTCGAGGTCCTAGGCAGGTAGAATGCTCAGACGGCGGGACTCAACCTTACCATTTTCCATAAAATCATTACGTTGTTCCTCAGTCCATTGATGCTCATCGAGTTCTTCTCTTTCTTTGCTTTTGGGCATATCAAAACCATACTCAATTGTTAGATAAATATTAAAATTGGTTTTAAAATAAACCTCTATTTGACGTCTCTAAAAAGTGAACTCCCTCTCGAATACTGGTGGGTAGATGCTAATCCTCCTAAAGCATCCTAGCTCTGATATCACTTGTTAGGACCCTTGGCGACCGGCTAGACCAGGGGGGGGGGGGAATTGCCCCTGTACAAAAACAAAACAAAAAGACCTTTCTTGAACTTATAACTTAATTAAAACATTTGCATAAACATGGAAATAATAATAAACTAAAAAGATGAGGCTCAACAGATTTACTTAGTTACAACCGGGGAGGTTGTTAGTCCAAGGCAGATGAAAAAGCGCACTAAAATTCTCCTCTAAGCAGAGAAGCCTCTTACAACATTTAAAGCTCACAAAACAAAGCTAAATTTAGACAAGCTCAAGCACTAGTGTTGTTACTCTATAATTCTTGTTGTCTTTAGCTTCTGGGAGCAGGGTTGCTTATATAGCCGGCTTAGGGTGTCTGGAAGGGTTCCAGGCACCTGAAATGGGATAGAATTCTATCTCGATGCAACGGTACATGCCATGTCAACTTTGTATAAAAACTGGGTTTCGGGTGCCCAGAATGGTTTCGGGCGCTCCGAGTCCGGGCGCCCTCAGTCCGGGCACCCTGGGGCCAAAAATCAGCCCTTTGCTAATTTTTGGTCCCGACCTCCTTTTTCGGTTCCGCTTGCCCCGGTCCAAGTCTTCCACTCTGGCTCCGCTCGCTTGGGTGATTTCGGCCATTCGGAATAGGGCTCACCCGAACTCAACTTCCGGCCTTCTCAAGCAAACTTCCGCTTTGGCTTCTCGTCCCTTGGAATCATTGCTTGCTTCCTTCTCGTCCGCCAGCGTACTCTTCCACAGTTTTTCGTCCCTTGGACAGTTGCGTCTTTTGCTCCTCGAACAATCTTTCGCTCTGGCTTCTCGTTCCTTGGAAACACCACACACTCCATTCTCATCCGCTGGTATACTCTTCTGCAGCACCTCGTCCCTCATATGCACCGAACCCGTCAGCTCTCTCTCATGTCGTCCTTCTCGCTAGCTATGTCTTTCGCTTGACTTCCTCTGCTCCTGCACACTTAGACATATGGTTAAACACAACATGACCTAACTTAGCTTGTTTGATCACATCAAAACTATCTTGGGGTACCAACACCCTCTAGACCCACTACTCACAAGTTGTTGAGGCGGATAGAGTATAACATTGAGCAGCCAAGTGAGCATGATAGGACTAGCTCCACTCCTAGCTACCACTCTCCTACAGTGACTGAATGGGCAGCTATAAATGATTGACAACTCTCTCAACCATAAGGGAGACTTTGGTTGTCAGCATGTAGTGCAATGATAAATATAATATAAATAATTATGATATTAACACGATCATCATCAATGCAATATCCCAATCATCACAAATACCTCTAGTACCATGATCCATCTAATACCTATATTTATAGGTATGGGTAAATTCAACTATTGTCCCCTAAATAATAAACACAATAAGTAGCTACATCAGACACGTACTCACCATACATATATGCATCCTAAAACGTAGGTATAATCAACATGATTCCTCCAATATACACCAGATACATATGATTATCAACATAGATATTATCGACATGATTCCTCCAATAGTACAAATTAGACATGTGTGTTGGTGCAATCGGCCCAAGTTTGATCGGTATGATCATGGTTTTGATGTGTGTTTCAAAGAGTTTAAGTTAGACTTTCATATTGGTTTGATATGTGTGTTTAAGTTATGCAGGACTTGGTGAAACACACATGAGGAGCTTAGTGTGGCCAAGTGTGGGAAGCTCATCCAAGGGTTTAGATCCTTGAGTTGGCAAAGGGTGGTGTGGAAGACATCTGAGGGACCGTCGGACGAGGAGCAATGGAGTGGAGCCGTGGGAAGCAGACTTCAAGGCAATGTGAAGGATGACACAGAGAGGAGCCATGGGCTCGGGTGCATCTGAGGGACGAAGGCTGAGGAAGAGGGCTTTAAAGGTGACTCCGAAAAGGATGAGCATGAGTGAATATAAGGTACCAGTCGACTGGTACTTGGACCAGTCGATTGGTCCAAATTCACGAAGAGCATAGAATGCTTCTATGCTTGTGGGCTACGAAGACCAGTCGATTAGTGTTGGCACCAGTCGACTAGTACATAGCCGTTAGTAGGATCGCAGATTCTGCGGAGTACCGTTGGTTGTGTCCAATGATCACACCAGTCGACTGATGAATGGATCAGTCGACTGGTGTCAGGGTTGAGTTGATATGATGATCAACTCTCTTTTCTTATTTATAGGTAGCTTTGGGGCATAACGGAGGTTACTCATGCTTGTTGAATAACCCCTAAGTCTGCCCAAAGCTTCCAAGTCCACTCTTCCTCTCCAAACCTAAGTTCCATCTTGTAAGAGGAAGAGAGCTTTGTGAGAGGTTGTATCCACCAAGAAGGAGTAAGATTTAGCCGGAGATTGTTGGGGACTGATCCATCGAAGGATCAAGGGTTCATCCACCTCAAGGACACGTTGTAGAGTAGGAGCAAGCAATCTCTGAACCATGTAAAGGAATCATGTTAGCATTTGTATTCTCTCTTGTTTGCTTTCATTGTTTTAGTTTTCGTATTTCCTCTACACACTAATCTTTTGTAGAGAAGAAATCGAAGTTAGGGGTGACCTAGCTATCTAACCACCCTTATAGCCGGTCACCGATCTCCTTTAAGTGTATCAGAGCGAGGACGCCCTTCAACGGACTAATCGCTAAGAAGAGCAACATCATCAAATGGCCGGCTCAAGCATTCATTCACCCAAATTCGAACGAGAATTCTCTTGGTGGAAAAAGAGAATGGAGGTATTTTTTAAACCGATTTTGATATTATACTAATCATGGAAAATGATTTCTAAATGCCTAGGGATTAAAACAATGAGATATTAGAGAAAATAAGATGGAACAAGAAGCAAAGGGAAGAGCATCTAGCAAACTCAAAGGCCTTACATCATCTACTAAATGTCCTTCCCCAACAAGAAGTAACAAGGGTTGAGAACTACTTAAGCGCCAAGGAGTTATGGGAAAAACTAGTAGAACTTCATGAGGGGACATCGGAAGCAAAACTAGCAAGAAGGGATCTTCTCCAAACTCAACTCAATAATATCAAACTCGAAAAAGGAGAAAAGGTATCAATACTTCACGCTAGGATTAAAGAAATTTTGAATGGACTAACAAGTGTAGGTGAGAAACTCTCAAACTGAGATATCTTGATGAAAGCCATCAATGCTTTCCCAAGAACCACAACTTGGAGATCCATTGTAGATTCATTCTACATTTCAAAGGATCTAGAGAAGAGCTCTCTAGATGAATTCTTTTCAACCATGGAGCTTCACGAGACTCGAGTTGAAGGATTAGATGGAGAAGCCAATAGATCAAGAGGAGTAGCCCTTGTGGCAAACAAGGAAAAAGGTAAGAAGAAGAAGTTTTCATCCCTACCATCCTCCGACTCCGAAGAATCAAGTGCCTCAATGGATAGCGATCAAGAGGCGTATATGGTAAGGAAAATGAGAAGGGCATTTAAAATGTTTTCAACTAACAAATCTCATGTTAGGAAAAACTCAAGAAGCAAAAGTAGAACAAGGAGGGTTATTTGCTACAATTGCCAAGGAGAAGGGCACATGAGGGATGAATGCCCTCTCTTGAAGAAGAAAGAAGAAAGGAAGAAGGAAGAGAAGAGGAAGTCAAAAGAAAAGGGGAAGAAGGCCAAAAACCTAAAAGCAACATGGGATGATCCATCGTCATCGGAGGAAGAAGAGCACCATGTGTCCCATTTTGCTCTAATGGGAATTGACGATGTAGCCCCCACCTCATCCAAACAAGAAGAAGAAAGGAGCTTAAGTGAAGATAAAGAAGGGAGCTCAAGTGAAGGGGGAGGTCAAACATCGGATTCGGACGTCTCGGTAAGTGAGGTATACAATCTTCCTCCTCATGTTTTAATTAATATTATTAAAAGTACAAATGAGGATTTGTTCACAGCAAAAGGAAAAATAAAGTCCTTGAAAAATGATATTATTTGCCTTGAATAAAAATTAGAATCTATGTGTTCTAAGGACAATGATAGTATGCTTCTTCTACAAATTCAAATGATTCATGTTTAGTAGAAGAAAATAAGGTTTTAAGGGAAAAGGTAGAATACCTTACCAATGCCCTTAGAAAATTTAAAATTAGATCCAAAACCCTAAACATGATAATTGGGAGCCAAAGTGCAAGTTTCAACGAAAAGGGTTTAGGGTATAAGGAATCCAACAATGGAAAAGCCTATCATTGTCTAATTGCTAGGGGGCAACCCAAAACAAAGACCATAGATAGGAAATGGATTCCTAAGGAGTATTTGGTAAACCCAATTAAGAAGAACCTCTATCGGGAACCAAAATCAATCCTCAAGGGTTAGAGTATTTTAGGTTAAGTTAACCATCAAAATCATAATTCCAATTTTTATGGTTGACTTGAGACCTTAAGGGGGAGCACTTAACCTTGATAGAAATTCATGATCAAGAGGGCTAAGTAGAAGTTACCTTTATTCCATCTCACAATGACTTGCATTATTTTCTAAATATAAATGTGAGATGATAGGATGATACTAATATTTCACTTATGCTTGTGGCATCTTGATGAGTTATAAAATATATCAAATTTTTGAGTAATCATAGACCAACTATGGGGAAAACAAATGTTTAATTAATAGACATCTTGCTCATAGATCATAGTTGGACATTTCAAATGTTTTAAAAACAATTCTATGTTTTATTTGCAGTGAATATTTATATTGAAACATATGATTGCAAAACTGGGTTTAAAATTGATATATAATTACATATTTTTGAGATTTGGTTAAAATTTTAAAAATACTTTGACTTTTCATAAAAACATATTTTTCCTAGTTAAAGGACATTTCAAGAAATATGTTTTCCAAATTTCATGATTTTCAAATTTTCTAGATTTTTTATGCATTTTTGAAGTTGGCTGCAGAAGGTTGAAATTCAATTTCAGAATGTACCAGTTGACTATGTCAACTACCAGTCGACTGGTACCAGCTTTCTAGCATACTGTTGCTTTCTGAAATCAAAATTTTTTTTGATCAAAATTGTTAGTTAGAGCCCTAGAGCCAATCATTTGATGATTGTTCTATGGACTCATTGTATCATATTTCTTATGTATATAAAGGCATTTGTTTATGGTTATTATGCTTACTTGTATTGGTGCCAAATAACTAAGTATAATAGCGTCCTTGAGTAGAAGGTTCTTACCTATATCAATCGATTGGTTGAATCGATAGTGAGATGATATAGAGAACACTACTCTTAATTATTCCTAGTCAAGTATTAACATTCAGGGACAATGTCAATGCGACGAGACTAGCATGTAGGTCAACTCGATGACTTGATCTCACAAGTCATGGATATGGAGATATCAAGTTGACACATGGGTATGCATTGGAGAATGTATACTGAATGACCCGCTATGAGAAAGTATCATGGATTGTTATATGAGTGTCATATAATTTCTCATGTGGCTATTAGTATGACTATTAGTCCTTGGACCTGAAGTCACCATGGTTCCCTACATAAGGAGTTACATACTTTGGCTTCGTCAAACGTCACCCGTAACTGGGTGGACTATAAAGGCGATTACTGGGTATGTAACAAATTATGCGGAGGGATGTGAGTGATGTAGATGAGATCTATCCCTCTTATATGATGGGAGAAACATCATTATTCTTGATAGAGTGAGACCACTAAGTGCATGGCCATGCCCAATGAGTCAACATGAGATGTTGAACTCATTTGATTGAGTGAGTCTACTTGGAGTTAAAGATTTAAATTGATTAGAGGATGACACGGTCTATGCCTCACATTGATCAATCTAGATGTCTAACATAGAATGACACTTGTCACATATTGTGAAGAGTCACAATTAGTAGTCACAAGGTGATGTTGGATCTCAACATTCTTGTAACTTGGGTAGTAACACTACAACAAAAACCCTCATAGACATCGATTTTCCATCGGTGTCTATTACATTTTCGACCGATGTCTATGAAGGCGATGTAAAAGGTCTGCCATTTTAGACATCGGCTTAAAACCGGTGTAGTATCACTTAACAACACCGGTGTTCGAATCGGTTATTAACCAGTGTAGTATCACTTAACGACACCGTTTCATCAACGGTGTAAAACCAATGTAATATTATACGTTAATAACACCAGTTTTGGCAGCGGTGGAAAACCGATGTAATATCAATATTGTTTAACGACGCCGATTCGATTTTCAAAATAGTGAAAAACTGATATTATACAACATTTTAATAGTACAAAATTTAGTTAATATTATTATACATCGGTGTATCTAAACACACCAAGTCAATATCCATATAACCAACACATAACTATTATTCTTACAATATAAAAAGATAATAGATATTGTACACATCAAGTCCGTATCCACAAATTACACAAATATTCTTCTTACAACATCAAAAGATAATTAACTATGATGCCTAAATCGCATTGGCTGATGACAAATCACCGACAGAGGCTAAATCACCTTGAAAAATTATATGAAGCTTATAGTTGCGGGGAGCAGTGTTGCCATTTTCAGTCAACTTCTGTAAAAATCTTCTACCATTGTTGACTTTATGTTTGTAGTTGATGCCAAACGTATTTCATCAATTTCTATTGTAAGCAAGGCGTTGCATACAACCCGTCCAACTTGGAGAATTTTTAGGCAACCGATAGGATGTAGTTGTAATGAGCAAAAAGATCAACAACGAAAGATCAACTGCAATAGATAGGGCACTTACCTGCCAACTGGGCATCGAGGATGTGGTTTCTTTGTACTTATGTAGTGGATTACTGGTTCCTTCTCATAAATGTGCTTGCAGTCCATCCTGCTTGATGAAGAACAACAGACAGAAAGAACACGGTTTATGACTTTAATAATAATAATAATATACCTTTTGCTTGGGAAACAAAAAAAAAGTGAAACAGACTAGTCATAAGCTTCTTCATCACTTGATAAATAAATATACATCAAGCATTGTTCAAGGAACATGAACAATTGAATCAACAGAATCTGTTAAAAGGTTTTTTTGAGTTGTTAGAAGGAAATATAAGTAGAAAGCTATGGAATGTTGTCTACGGCATTAACATATCTTGGGAATACGCAATTACCAATGTTTAATTGTATATGATACCAATGTTTTATTGTATATGATATTCTCATTTTCTAAAAATGCATTATAAACGATTCTAATGTTTTTCCATTCATAATTTCCAAATGGCTTACTATTAATATTTTCTTCAAATTAACATTAACAAGTACAAAAATTTACTGCCTCCTTTGGTCTTGAGCACAGTAAAATGTTTTAAGGATCGAATATACTAATTACCATGATGTTGCAAATCAACCGGAAGAGAGCTAAATCACTACTTGGTACACTCTACACACTAACAGCATGATTCACAAACATAACTGCTACTAGCATTGTAGATCAACATTGTACAGCATATGATTACCCAGTATGTAATATTTTTATATTACCAAGATACAGAATATGAAAGAAACAATTGAACAAACCCAAATTCTAAGGTTTTTTCAGTATTAAGAAAAGAAAAAAAAGCAACATGCAAGGATGATCTGAACTTAACAACCATATAAAAAGCATAGAGATTTTTCTCTTAGTGAAAGATGGGACTTGATAAGAAGACAAACACAGTCCCAGAATATGCAATCAATGAGTTAAAGATCGATGCAATGAACTTGCAGGATAATCAGAACAATAAGATAAGATGACATTCATAATTGTATTATTATGCCATAACTAAAATCCATGATGAAGCAATGCCAACTGCATCAGATTCTTTCCTACTTTGACAAACACACTCATAATAGCATTAAATATAAAGTTGACCACAAAAGATTCAGCAACACGTACTTTATACATGAAAATGCATCCATCAATGAACTTGCCACAAATGAAAACAATATGAGGCATGCATGATAGCAAGGATACACTTTCCAGCATCTGAAGGAAGAAGTCTCATTTCAGTGACGTTTGACAATTCCAAATCATCATTACTTTCTGAATCTGAGCTTTCAGACTCTTCATCTTCGTCGCCTATCTCGATCTGATGAAGAATCCAGCAAACAGTACATAAGCAATAAAGCAAAAAACATCACAGGAGGCATCAACCAATCTGACTATCCTCAATGGTGTAACTAATATTTGCCCCTCAAATAATTCAAATCATTCAGGACATTATTACTATAAAGGACCATTCTCAGCTAGTAATCACCAACTCAAATAGGCAACCTCAAGCACCAACATGTAGCTATCCAAGAAACAGCTTACCGGTAGCCCCTTAATTCATGCTTAGAAAATTCAAGTCAGAGGCAACAAAAGTTCAAGTTGTTGGTAATTGAACAGCTTACCACAATGAATTATCAAGAAACAGCTTACCGGTAGCCTCTTCTCACCCAAATGGAGGAGTTGGAGGAGATGCAGTGTGGTTGGACGGAGAAGCAAGGACATCTTGTGTTGATCCTGATCGGGAGAGGAAGGGGCGTCGATCTAGGAAGGGGAAGAGGGAGATGCGGCGACGGTATACGATGGATGGCGTGATATAGGTTAAGATTTAGAGGGAAGAGTGAAGTGTTACAAATTTCGGCTAAGTATTGGTGGGAAAATTGTATTATTTTATTTTATTATAGACACCGGGTTTTAAAAACCGCTGTTAAAATCAGTGTCTATTAACGAAAAAAAGTCGCTCATAGACATCGGCTTAAAAACCGATGTCTATGAGCGAAAATCTGCGCTTATAGACACCGGTTTTTAGAAAAACCTGTGTAAAATACTCAAAGACATCGGTTTTTGCTTAAAATCGTTGTTGTTCCACCGATGTCTATGAGGGTTTTTCTTGTAGTGTAATGATGTGTTGCTAGATACCGCTCATTACTTATACTTCTAAAAGGGTTTAGGAGCATTGCCAACGTTACAAGAACCTATAGGGTCACACACAAAGGGCAATTAGATGGAGATTAGGTTCATTTGATGAACCAAGAGGATTAGGTTCATGTGATGAACCAAATTATATTAAGAGTAATCCAAAGTAAACTAATTGAGTTGGACTCAATTTGGTTCATGTGTTAAATGAGTATAATTTGGACTTAGACTCATTGAGCCAATTTAATTCAATGAATAGAGATTCATTAAATTAAAATTGACTTGAACCAATGGTTAGATTTGATCAACTATGGGAGAGAAGTGGTCAAGTTTGACTTGACGTGAGAGGAAGATGAAAGGTCAATTTTGAGTTGACCATTGCCACCTCATTTGTGAGTTGGCATTAAGTGGGCCAATGATGATGTTTCACATCATCAAGGTTGGCTTATGTGTGTGCCACATCATGAGGGAGATCAAGAGTTGTGACTCTTGATATCCCATGGAGGTATATAACCTCATTTCAATGTGGTCGACCACTTTATGTCATTGTGGGAGTTTCATTTTGTGTGTGTAACCTCCTTCTTCTTCCTCTCTACCTTTCTTCTCTCCCTCTCCTCCACCATTGCTGATCCTCTAAGGTTGCTAGCACATCTTTAGAGGTTCTCTCCATCGATTTGTTCGTGTGGATACACATAGAGGATTGTACACTTGACAACCTTGAGATCCGGCGAACCTTGGACGAGCGGGAAACGCGAAGGGCTTCGCTACAAAGGTATAAATCTCTTCCTTGTAGATCTAGTGTAGATCTAGGCTAGGAAACATGTACACGAAGTTTTTACGAAATTTTATAACTTCGCACGGATCCGGTGGCATGGGATTCGGGGTTTCCGCAACGCAAAAAGCGATTTTTGCGGCCCGAAAAACCCAACAGTGGTATCAGAGCCACGTGCGAAGCGTGTATATGTTTTATTTGTATTTTTATTTGCGAAGTGTGTACATGGCCCAAAGAACCCAATTTGATTGGAAATATGTATTGTAATTCATAATATGGTCTGCGCGCTATTTTGTGTGTTTATGCGTGTTGTACTTGATTCGCGACCTGCGCGTCGTGCCCTTCTATTTATATTCCTGTTGTAAAATAGTTTTTAGACTCAAACGTAACTCGAGTTTCACCTTTTGTAATGTACAAAATTGGAGCGGTGGAAGGTCCACTCGAGATGGAGTTATGAGGAGGGTGCGAGAAACACATGACGGTCAAAGGGAGGAGCTTGAGGAAGCTATTGACCCTAGGTTGACCAACCGATCTTCTCATTGATTGTGTGTGTATGTGATGCATGTTAGATTAGTAATTAATTAGTGCCTTAACGATTAGATTAGATCTAAATCACGTACATGATGCACCTCCACGATTAGATTAGAACTAAATCACGTATATGATACACATCGTCGATTAGATTAGATCTCAATCGCGTCAACTCGAAATGCCTACCATGCCGTGATACCCATCACTACCTTGATCACATGTCGTTGAATCTGCCAAAGCAGAGCAACACATATTATCTTGGTAGGGTGCGGAGGGACAATTTTGGTCCCGCCTATCAACGCATGGGTGAGTACAACTCAATTAGATTGAGTAACTAGTTAACTCAATTGGATCGAGTTTAACTATAGGAATTTTCCAATGGTTGGTAGATAGGTCAAAATCACATTTGTATTAATTCTTGGGCGATTTAGCCAAAGCTAACTCATGTTTTAATATACATGCGGATCTTGATCCTATAAACAAGAGTTGCATAGAGATGTAATTGGTAATTAGTTACCTACCGATCATACTAGGTCTTGGGCGATTTTGTAACGCCCCGCCCCTTCCTGCTTAAGCTGACGGGGGTTACTTATCTTTTCTTCTTAAACAGCGAAAGTCTTATCTATAGCATATATATATATATATATATATATTTTCTTTAAACCTTTTTTTTTTAAACACATCATCATCAACTACCTATCATATGAGTCACATAACATGCTTAACATAAGCTTAGACCATGATACTAAAGAGCATGATGAAGTGTCATAGAGTTATAAAGGAAACAACATGAACATAATTCTTATTAATTAAAAGCAGGTTTTCCTCTTTAGCCAAGTCACTACTACACACGTCCTTCTTGCCCCCTCCTGCTGCTCCCTTAGTACATCCATTCTTTGCCCTTATCTGTGGTACAAGGAAAGTAAACTGTGAGCACTCAAGGCTCAGTAAGATCCTTTCCTACTCACAAAAACCGTATAGCATAAATAAAACTTCAATGCATAAAGTGTAAACACAACTCATCATATCATGTATAGAAGCATCATATCATAACATAATCATATGGTATCATGGCATATCCTCATAAAGTCATAAAGTGCATTCTAGCATAACATGATCATGATCATAACCTATCAAAACATAATCATAAGGTTCATCCTAACATAACAAAACATAATCATAGGTATCATGGTATATCGTAACATAATCATAATGTGTTATGCAAGGTGACTTTCAAAAACATGATTCATGCACTAGTATATGCAACATGTCCTTTGAAAACTTATTTCATACATACTTAAACATAATCATAACATGGTTAGGGCCCCGGCTTGTACCACATACATAAATGCGCGTGTCCTATGTAGGTCTAAGGTAGCAAGTCTTGCACCCTACAAGGCATACATACTAGGCCCGTTTCTTAGTCCATCGACCTAGGGGCACTTAGGAGCCCATCCCTAACGAGGCCCGTTTCTTAGTCCATCGACCCCGGGGTGCTTATGGAACTCACCCTTGGTACAAGCCATATAAAGTAAAGTAGCATGTCATACATATCATGGTTCTTATCATTTCTTGCACATCGTATTTCTTATCATATCATACCATATAGAATTTTGGGCACACAGCTCATCATAATGGTATGTAAAATTTGGGCACACAGCACATCATAAATACATGCATAGTTTGGGCACACAACTCATCATAAATAGCATGTAAACTTGGGCACACAGCTCATCACATATATCATGTATAAATTGGGCACACAGCTCATTATAATATAACACACAGCATAGCATAAGAGTTTCCATCATGTATAGATCATAAGTGTGCATAATTAAACATAGAAGCATAGCAATCTCATAAACATGGCATATAAGGTACATGGGAAACATAATTAGATTTCAAACCCTAATGTCTTATAGTGGCCGAAACCTATAAATTAGGTTTTAGGTAAAAACTCCCTACCCACATGTGAACCCTAAACAAGTATTACTCCATACACCATAAGAAAACATCATGAGCATGTTTAGGTAGAGTTCTAGGTCTCTTAAGCTTACAACTTATCATGGCCGAATCTTATCAAGCATACATTGGGTTAAAAATTATCCTTCAAGGTTGTGAACCCTAAACAACTTCCATAGCAAACATTTCAAGGAAATAACATGTGCATAGTTGAGTTAGGTTCTAAGTTTCCTAGGCCCTTAAGCATGATATGGCCGAAACATGTAGGACTTAAAGCTAGGGTTCAAGTGTCCTAAAAGCATGAGAACCTTAAACAACTTTCATAGCAAATAATTCAAGGAATAACATGAGCATAGTTGAGTTAGGTTCTAAGTTTCCTAGGCCCTTAAACATGATGTGGCCGAAACTTGTAGGACTTAAAACTAGGGTTCAAGTGTCCTAAAACCTTAAACAACTTTTATAGCAAATAATTCAAGGAATAACATGAGCATAGTTGAATTAGGTTCTAAGTTTCCTAGGCCCTTAAACATGATGTGGCCGAAACTTGTAGGACTTAAAACTAGGGTTCAAGTGTCCTAAAAGCATGAGAACCTTAAACAACTTTCATAACAAATAATTCAAGGAATAACATGAGCATAGTTGAGTTAGGTTCTAAGTTTCCTAGGCCCTTAAACATGATGTGGCCGAAACTTGTAGGACTTAAAACTAGGGTTCAAGTGTCCTAAAAGCATGAGTACCTTAAACAACTTTCATAGCAAATAATTCAAGGAATAACATGAGCATAGTTGAGTTAGGTTCTAAGTTTCCTAAGCCCTTAAACATGATGTGGCCAAAACTTGTAGGACTTAAAACTAGGGTTCAAGTGTCCTAAAAGCATGAGAACCTTAAACAACTTTCATAGCAAATAATTCAAGGAATAACATGAGCATAGTTGAGTTAGGTTCTAAGTTTCCTAAGCCCTAAATCATGATATGGCCGAAACTTATCAAGCATATAACCAAATTTCCATGCAACAAATAAACCTAAAAAAACATTAAGTTAGTTTCATATCATTTCATCAAGAAGGTCATGAGTATCTTAGGCTTGTTTTAAACTCTCCTAGGGTTTCAAATCTAAACATGGCCGAACCTTCATAGACATGAAATAGAGTTCAACTTAACATACAATCATGGGCATATCATATCATAATAGCTTCATATCTTATCTTAGGGAAAACATGGCATGCTTAGTTTTAAGTTAAAGCTCTCCTAGGCCCTTAGTTCTATCATGGCCGAATATTCATGAGCTTGAGATGAAGTTCCAATCCACATAAAAAGTAGGAGAAAATGTTAACAATACCATTATCATAGGGCATCTATCATAAGAACAAAGGAGCATGTTTTAGTTTGAGGCTTAGACTTACCTAAACCTTTTATTCTTGCTTGGCCGAAAATCTAGGACCATGGATCTAAGTTCTACTAAACATTCTAGCATAGAAACATGGGATAAATCCCTACCATAAAATACATGTTTCAAGAAACATATCGAGCATGTCAAAAATTTAGATCTTTACATTTCCTAGGTCCTTCCTTTGGTCTTATCTTGATTTAAATTCTTCATGAGGTTTTCTTAGATTTTTTTTCTTTTTTATGTAACCGAATCTTCATAGAACAAACAAGAGCTATTGTACCACAGGTGAGGGAAACTTACATCCTTTTGCTTGTGGTTTTCCTTAGAGAGAAAAGTGTTCTAGGTGCCAAGGAAGGAGGAAACTTCTTCTTCTTGTACCTCCTTTTATTTCCTTTGCTTGGAAGGGCTAGAACTTGAAGGTTTCTTCTCGGAAATTAGCTTCCTTGGAGAAGAACTTAACTTAGCTATTGGAATGAGGAGAGGGAAGGGTTTCTTGGTTCAGTGAAGAGTGAAGAAGGGAGAAGGAGGAAGCAAAAAAAGAATTTAATCCCTTGTTTTTCTTCTCTAAACCTATTTATCCCTTTGCCAAATGAAATATGTCTTCATTCATTCCCTCAACTCCTCTTTTCCCCCACTCCTTTAATTCCCACGAAAATAGAGAGAGGGAGAGAAGTAGACAATTCTTCTTTTGCTTGCTCCTTTTCTTAACCAAGAGGGAAAAGAAGGTAAGCAACTTGGTTTTCCGTTGGTTTTTTTTTTTAATTAAATTTTTCATTCCTTTCTATCCAAATATTTCTCCTAATCCTAGTGGTTATCATTCATCAATTTATCTCCATCATTTGTGGGAGGTTCAAGGTTCAATCCTTGACCTCACCTCTTCTTATTCTATATTTTTGTTTTTATTTTCCCTTTTCCTCTTATTCTTTTCATTTCTATGCTCTAAGGAAAAATAATATTCATATACATATCCTATAATTTCGTGGGTGTTACAGTACCCCATACCTCATAAAAAGTTCGTCCTCGAACTTAGAACAGTGATGTTAGGTGGCACCGGACTTCCGGCTGAGTGCATCGGCCACCTTGTTCGCTTTTCCGGGATGATAAAAGATTTCGCAATCGTAATCCTTGACTAGCTCGAGCCATCTGCGTTGTCTCATATTTAGGTCTTTTTGCGTGAAGAAATATTTCAGACTCTGGTGATCTGTATAAATCCTGCACTGGGCTCCATATAAATATTGCCTCCATGTTTTTAGAGCGAAGACCACAACTGCTAGTTCTAGATCGTGAATGAGGTAACTTCTTTCGTGCTCTTTGAGTTGCCTGGAGGCATAGGCGATGACTTTACCGTCTTGCATGAGTACAACTCCCAGTCCTAATAAAGAAGCATCGCTATACATATCAAAGCCTTTGTTACTTTCCGGAAGAGTAAGGATCGGAGCACAGGTCAGTCTACGTTTTAGTTCTGTAAAACTCTTCTCGCATTCATCCGTCCACTCATACTTTTTATTTTTCTTGGTGAGATTCGTCATGGGGGCTGCAATTTTGGAGAAATCCTCTACGAACTTCCTGTAGTAGCCTGCCAATCCCAGAAAACTTCTGATTTCACTGGCATTCTTTGGTCTGTTCCAGTTACTTACGGCTTCAATTTTGCTTGGATCTACCATGACTCCATCCTTGGAGATGACAGAACCCAAGAATATTACTCGATCTAGCTAGAACTCGCACTTGGAGAATTTTGCATACAGTTGTTTTTCTCGGAGAATCTGCAGTACAATATTCAGATGTTCGGCATGTTCTTCCTGGGTTCTTGAATAGATGAGAATATCATCAATGAAGACAATCACACATTTGTCAAGATATGTCGCGAATACCCGATTCATCAAATCCATGAATACAGCAGGGGCATTTGTCACTCCGAAGGGCATAACTACGAACTCATAGTGTCCGTATCTTGTTCGAAAGGCTGTCTTTGGGATATCATCTTGTTTCACTTTCACTTGATGATAGCCGGGCCTTAGATCAATCTTTGAGAAGACAGTTGCTCCCTTCAATTGGTCGAACAGATCGTCAATCCGTGGAAGGGGGTATCTGTTCTTGACTGTCACGTTGTTCAGCGCTCGGTAATCTATACACATTCGCATAGTCCCATCCTTCTTTTTCACAAATAGTACCGGAGCTCCCCACGGAGAGTAACTAGGGCGAATAAGTCCCTTGTCGAGTAACTCCCGTCACTGTTCTTGAAGTTCCTTCAACTCAGTCGGCGCCATCCGGTAAGGTGCTTTAGAGATTGGTTTAGTACCTGGAACTAATTCAATTGTAAATTCTATCTCTCTATCGTGTGCTAATCCCGGTAGTTCATCAGGAAATACTTCCGGATAGTTGCATACTACCCTGACCTCTTCTAGCTTCTGGCTCCCGATTTGTCTTGTATCAACCACGTGCGCTAGAAATCCCGTACATCCTTTGTCTAACATACTCTGTGTCTTTACAGCTGATAAGAATTTTTCAGTTTCTTTCCCGGATTCCCCAACAAATTCAAACATCGGTTCAGCTTCAGGTTGAAAGACTACCTTCCTATTATGACACTCGATGGAGGCGCCGTACTTGCTCAAAAAGTCCATGCCCAGTATAATATCATAATCCTGCATGTCGAGTACTATCAAATTGCAGTAGAGTTCTCTGTCTGCGATTTGGATAGGTACGGCCCGCAGCATATGATCCGATGGCATAATTTTCCCGGATGGTAGGGTTGTTAAGAACGTGACATTTAGTGTTTGGGGTGGTATGTCTAATTTCTTGGTAAATGGTGCTGAGACGAACGAGTGTGTCGCCCCAGTATCAAACAATACTAAAGCATACTGACTGAAAATAGGCAGCTGACCTGTAACGAAAGTAGAGGCGCTTGCCACATCCTCCTTAGTAAGCGAGAAAACCCTGGCGTTCATCGTAGTTGGTGGAGCTTCCAATCTCCCTTGGCTAATCGGTGTTCCCTCAATAGTAGTTTGCATCTAATGTAGTTGTGAGGGGGTATTCTTGTTTTGGTTGTTCTGCTGGGGTGATGCCTGGAACCAGTTGGTGCAGTCTCTGGCTAGGTGTCCTTCCCCTCCGCAATTATAGCACCTTCTTGTGCCCTTATGACATACTCCGGAATGTAGCTTTCCGCAAATAGTGCACTGAGGGTACTTCGGTTGCTTATTCACTGAGCCACCTTTTGCATTGTCCAATTGTTTCCTTTTTCCAGTGGAGGTCCCTTTCCAGCTTGCTTTATTACCTGAGGGTCTCTGTCCTTCTGTTCGGGTCTGACTCTTATTCCCGTTCATTGCGTTCTGATAATGTTATGTGATGAGGGCACTGCTGACCAATTCCTCTGTAGTCTGAGATCTATTAATTCCGCCGGCCACATTCAGTACTATTTCGGGTCGAAGCATCTTCAACATCAGTCTGACCCTTTCTCTTTCTGTGCGAACCAATTCTGGACATAGGCGTGCCAAACGGTTGAAGCGTTTTACCGCTTCGTTCACTGATAGGTCACCTTGCCGAAACTCGGTGAACTCGTCATAGTGCCGGTTCGTCACTTGCATATGGAAGAACTCCTCGAAGAACTCTGTCTCCATCAGATTAATCTGTCTCTTTGCTTTCACTCTTTCCCACCACATCCTTGCGTCTCCGGAAAAACAAAATGATACACACTTGATCTTTTCCGCTACGGGCCAGTCCAGTAATTCCACTATGTTTTCCACTGTCTTGAACCAGGCCTGAGCGTCCCATGGCTTGCAAGTACCTGAGAAATTTTTCGGCTTCAGCCTTAGCCCCTGTACCAAGTAGGGGCTATCGGTGGTACGGGTGCAACTATTGGCACGACGGGCACTGCATTCTGATTTACTGGCGGGGTGGCAGGAGTTCCTTGTTGCCCCATTAACGTAGTGATCAGCTGTTGTTGTTCCGTGATCTGACACTGGAGATTGGTGACTACCTGGGTCAGATCTGGTGGAGTCGGTGTCTCGTCTGCACGGGTAGTACGTCTCCTAGCCATGCTTATCTTCATTATATAACAATAAATTATCGTTATTTCTATCCAGGCCAAAATAAGATCGTTATTATTCCTATCCTACCATCATGCATACCTAAACTAGGATTGTGACTTCCATCATAAAAACAAAATAAGAAATCATGCATAATATTAAAGCATCATAAAAGAATTAATTTTTAAGCATATAGATTCTTACTTGGAGCGGCAGGATGGAGGCTTGACATGTGTGTAGTGAAAAGGCTAAACCTGGCTCTGATACCAAACTGTAACGCCCCGCCCCTTCCTGCTTAAGCTGACGGGGGTTACTTATCTTTGCTTCTTAAACAGCGGAAGTCTTATCTATAGCATATATATATATATTTTTTTTCTTTAAACCTTTCATTTATTTATTTTTTTTAAACACATCATCATCAACTACCTATCATATGAGTCACATAACATGCTTAACATAAATTTAGACCATGATACTAAAGAGCATGATGAAGTGTCATAGAGTTATAAAGGAAACAACATGAACATAATTCTTATTAATTAAAAGTAGGTTTTCCTCTTTAGCCAAGTCACTACTACACACGTCCTTCTTGCCCCCTCCTGCTGCTCCCTTAGTACATCCATTTTTTGCCCTTATCTATGGTACAAGGAAATTAAGTTGTGAGCACTCAAGGCTCAGTAAGATCCTTTCCTACTCACAAAAACCGTATAGCATAAATAAAACTTCAATGCATAAAGTGTAAACACAACTCATCATATCATGTATAGAAGCATCATATCATAACATAATCATATGGTATCATGGCATATTCTCATAAAGTCATAAAGTGCATTCTAGCATAACATCATCATGATCATAACCTATCAAAACATAATCATAAGGTTCATCCTAACATAACATAACATAAATATAGGCATCATGGTATATCGTAACATAATCATAATGTGTTATGCAAGATGACTTTCAAAAACATGATTCATGCACTAGTATATGCAACATGTCCTTTGAAAACTTATTTCATACATACTTAAACATAATCATAACATGGTTAGGGCCCCGACTTGTACCACATACATAAATGCGCGCATCCTATGTAGGTCCAAGGTAGCAAGTCTTGCACCCTACAAGGCATACATACTAGGCCCGTTTCTTAGTCCATCGACCTAGGGGCACTTAGGAGCCCATCCCTAACGAGGCCCGTTTCTTAGTCCATCGACCCCAGGGCGCTTACGGAGCCCACCCTTGGTACAAGCCATATAAAGTAAAGTAGCATGTCATACATATCATGGTTCTTATCATTTCTTGCACATCGTATTTCTTATCATATCATACCATATAGAATTTTGAGCACACAGCTCATCATAATGGTATGTAAAATTTGGGCACACAGTACATCATAAATACATGCATAGTTTGGGCACACAGCTCATCATAAATAGCATGTAAACTTGGGCACACAGCTCATCACATATATCATGTATAAATTGGGCACACAGCTCATTATAATATAACACACAGCATAGCATAAGAGTTTCCATCATGTATAGATCATAAGTGTGCATAATTAAACATAGAAGCATAGCAATCTCATAAACATAGCATATAAGGTACATGGGAAATATAATTAGATTTCAAACCCTAATGTCTTATAGTGGCCGAAACCTATAAATTAGGTTTTAGGTAAAAACTCCCTACCCACATGTGAACCCTAAACAAGTATTACTCCATACACCATAAGAAAACATCATGAGCATGTTTAGGTAGAGTTCTAGGTCTCTTAAGCTTACAACTTATCATGGCCGAATCTTATCAAGCATACATTGGGTTAAAAATTATCCTTCAAGCTTGTGAACCCTAAACAACTTCCATAGCAAACATTTCAAGGAAATAACATGAGCATAGTTGAGTTAAGTTCTAAGTTTCCTAGGCCCTTAAGCATGATATGACCGAAACTTGTAGGACTTAAAGCTAGGGTTCAAGTGTCCTAAAAGCATGAGAACCTTAAACAACTTTCATAGCAAATAATTCAAGGAATAACATGAGCATAGTTGAGTTAGGTTCTAAGTTTCCTAGGCCCTTAAACATGATGTGGCCGAAACTTGTAGGACTTAAAACTAGGGTTCAAGTGTCCTAAAACCTTAAACAACTTTTATAGCAAATAATTCAAGGAATAACATGAGCATAGTTGAGTTAGGTTCTAAGTTTCCTAGGCCCTTAAACATGATGTGGCCGAAACTTGTAGGACTTAAAACTAGGGTTCAAGTGTCCTAAAAGTATGAGAACCTTAAACAACTTTCATAACAAATAATTCAAGGAATAACATGAGCATAGTTGAGTTAGGTTCTAAGTTTCCTAGGCCCTTAAACATGATGTGGCCGAAACTTGTAGGAATAAAACTAGGGTTCAAGTGTCCTAAAAGCATGAGAACCTTAAACAACTTTCATAGCAAATAATTCAAGGAATAACATGAGCATAGTTGAGTTAGGTTCTAAGTTTCCTAAGCCCTTAAACATGATGTGGCCGAAACTTGTAGGACTTAAAACTAGGGTTCAAGTGTCCTAAAAGCATGAGAACCTTAAACAACTTTCATAGTAAATAATTCAAGGAATAACATGAGCATAGTTGAGTAAGGTTCTAAGTTTCCTAAGCCCTAAATCATGATATGGCCGAAACTTATCAAGCATATAACCAAATTTCCATGCAACAAATAAACCTTAAAAAACATTAAGTTAGTTTCATATCATTTCATCAAGAAGGTCATGAGTATCTTAGGCTTGTTTTAAACTCTCCTAGGGTTTCAAATCTAAACATGGCCGAACCTTCATAGACATGAAATAGAGTTCAACTTAACATACAATCATGGGCATATCATATCATAATAGCTTCATATCTTATCTTTGGGAAAACATGGCATGCTTAGTTTTAAGTTAAAGCTCTCCTAGGCCCTTAGTTCTATCATGGACGAATATTCATGTGCTTGAGATGAAGTTTCAATCCACATAACAAGTAGGAGAAAATGTTAACAATACCATTATCATAGGGCATCTATCATAAGAACAAAGGAGCATGTTTTAGTTTGAGGCTTAAACTTACCTAATCCTTTTATTCTTGCTTGGCCGAAAATCTAGGACCATGGATCTAAGTTCTACTAAACATTCTATCATAGAAACATGGGATAAATCCCTACCATAAAATACATGTTTCAAGAAACATATCGAGCATGTCAAAAATTTAGATCTTTACATTTCCTAGGTCCTTCCTTTGGTCTTATCTTGATTTAAATTCTTCATGAGGTTTTCTTAGATTTTTTTTCTTTTTTATGTAACTGAATCTTCATAGAACAAACAAGAGCTATTGTACCACAAGTGAGGGAAACTTACATCCTTTTGCTTGTGGTTTTCCTTAGAGAGAAAAGTGTTCTAGGTGCCAAGGAAGGAGGAAACTTCTTCTTCTTGTACCTCCTTTTGTTTCCTTTGCTTGGAAGGGCTAGAACTTGAAGGTTTCTTCTCGGAAATTAGCTTCCTTGGAGAAGAACTTAACTTAGCTATTGGAATGAGGAGATGGAAGGGTTTCTTGGTTCGGTGAAGAGTGAAGAAGGGAGAAGGAGGAAGAAGAAAAAGAATTTAATCCCTTGTTTTTCTTCTCTAAACCTATTTATCCCTTTGCCAAATGAAACATGTCTTCATTCATTCCCTCAACTCCTCTTTTCCCCCACTCCTTTAATTCCCACGAAAATAGAGAGAGGGAGGGAAGTAGACAATTCTTCTTTTGCTTGCTCCTTTTCTTAACCAAGAGGGAAAAGAAGGTAAGCAACTTGGTTTTCCCTTGCTCTTTTTTTTTTTAATTAAATTTTTCATTCCTTTCTATCCAAATATTTCTCCTTATCCTAGTGGTTATCATTCATCAATTTATCTCCATCATTTGTGGGAGGTTCAAGGTTCAATCCTTGACCTCACCTCTTCTTATTCTATATTTTTGTTTTTATTTTCCATTTTCCTCTTATTCTTTTCATTTCTATGCTCTAAGGAAAAATAATATTCATATACATATCCTATAATTTCGTGGGTGTTACAGATTTAGCCAAAGCTAACTCAAGGTGTAGTATGATGTGGATCTTGTCCCACTTGAATTGTAGAATTCAGTGGGAGCATCATTTAATTAAAAACCTAATTAGATAATTAATTAGAATATGATATTTATTTTTCTACATTTTTCTGTTGTAGATTACCATGTCGTCAAACACGAACTCCTTCTCCCTACGTTCTGTCCTCGATAAGGACAAGCTCAATGGAGCTAACTTCCTGGACTGGTACAGGAACCTGAGAATAGTTCTCACACAGGACCGAAAACTGTACGTCCTGGAGCATCCCATTCCTAAGGCACCTCCTGCTATTGCCACGCGAGCTGATTGTGATGCTTACAAGAAGCATCAAGATGACGCATTAGATGTGTCATGTCTTATGCTCGCGACCATGAACTCTGAGCTTCAGAAGCAACACGAGTTGATGAGCGCTTATGATATGGTTGAACATCTTCGTCAACTATATCAAGGACAAGCGAGGCACGAGAGATTCGAGATATTTAAGGCACTGTTTCAGTGCATATGTACTCAAAATGATTGGGTACATAGAAAACCTACAGAGGTTGGAATTCCCGCTTGGCCAAGAGCTGGCTACTGACCTAATCTTGCAATCCTTGCCAGATAGCTATAGTCAATTCGTTCTAAATTATAACATGAACGAAATTGATAAGCCACTGCCCAAGCTACTTAGCATGTTAAGAACTGCTGAGCTCAACCTTAAGAAGGTTAAGCCTAACTCTATTCTGATGGTTCAGAAACACAAGGGCAAGGGCAAGCCCAAAGGTAAGGGAAAGTCCCAAGCCAAGGGTAAAGGCAAGGCACTGAAACCCAAAGGAGGGGTTGCCAAGGATGCTACCTGTTTCCACTGCGGTCAAACCGGGCACTGGAAGAGGAACTGCAAAGTGTACCTGGAAGATCTTAAGAAGAAGAGAAGTGAGACTTCCACTTCAGGTATATATGTTATAGAAGTCAATCTATCTATTTCTTCATCATGGGTATACCGGATGTGCTTCTCACATTTGTACTAATGTGCAGGCGCTGAGAAATAGCAGGGCATTGACGAAGGGCGAGGTGGACCTATGAGAAGGCAATGGAGCACGGGTTACTACTGTTGCTGTAGGAACTTATTCTCTATCTCTGCCCTCTGGGCTTGTACTAGAATTGGATGATTGTTGTTATATGTCTGCTTTGACTAAGAACATTATATCAGTTTCTTGTTTAGACAAGAAAGACTTTTCATTTATAATAAAGAACAAATGTTGTTCAGTTTATTTAAATGATATGTTCTATTGTAGTGCACCTCTGATGAACGGACTCTACATTCTAGACCTTGAAAACCCTATTTATAACATAAGTACCAAGAGGTTCAAGTCAAATGACATGAACCAAACCTATATCTGGCACTGTCGCTTAGGTCATATAAATGACAAACACTTATCCCAGCTCCATAAAGATGGTTTGCTGAACTCATTTGATTTTGAATCATATGAGACATGCGAGTCATGCCTACTGGGCAAGATGACTAAGACTCCTTTAGTGGACACAGTGAGAGAGCGACTGACTTGTTAGGACTTATACATAGTGATGTATGTGGCCCTTTCAATGTCACTGCCAGAGGTGGTTATAGGTACTTCATTACATTTACTGATAACTTCAGTAGATATGGTTATATGTATTTGATGACACATAAGTCAGAATCCTTTGAAAAGTTCAAAGAATTCAAGAATGAAGTACAAAACCAGCTTGGCAAGAGTATTAATATACTTCGATCAGATCAAGGTGGAGAATACCTTAGCCATGAGTTTCGTGACTATCTAGCTGAGTGTAGGATCCTATCCCAACTCACTCCTCCTGTAACACCAGAGTGGAATGGTGTATCCAAAAGGAGAAATCGTACCTTATTAGATATGGTATGGTCTATGATGAGTCACACAGATCTTCCTATGTATCTTTGGGGCTATGCTCTAGACACAACAGCCTTCATTCTCAACCGAGTTCCATCTAAGGCTGTAATAAAGACAGCATATAGGATATGGACTGGGAGAGATGCCCAGGTGTCTTTTATGAGGATTTGGGGTTGTGAGACTTACGTTCGACATCAAGTCTCAGATAAATTGGGACCCAAATCTGATAAGTGATATTTTATTGGATATCCCAAGGAAACGAAGGGATATTACTTCTACATTCCCAGTCAACACAAGATAGTTGTGGCTAAGACTGGAGTATTTCTAGAAAGGGATTTTGTTTCTAGAAAGACTAGTGGGAGTACGTTCGATCTTGAAGAAGTTCAAGATGTGAACCATAGCACTGAAGCCTTGATGGAAGTTGAACTGGAACCACAAAGTGTTGTGGATGATGTTGTTCCACAAAGAGTTGAGGAACAACAACCAGTTCAAGTAGACCTACCTCTTCGCAGGTCTGATAGGGAACGTCGTCAGCCTGAGAGATATTCATTTCTCTTGTCTGACCATGATGACGTTGTGCTCATTGAGGATGAGCCTACCTCCTATCAAGAAGCTGTGATGAGAGCAGATTCCGAGAAATGGCTAGAGACCATGAGATCCGAGATGGAATCCATGTACACTCACCAAGTATGGACTTTGGTTGATCCACCTGAAGGGGTCAAACCCATTGGGTGTAAGTGGGTCTTTAAGAGAAAGACTGACATGGATGGACTTATTTATAAGGGTCACTTGGTAGCTAAAGGTTTCAAGCAAATTCTTGGTATTGACTATGATGAAACCATTTCTCCAGTAGCGATGTTTAAATCCATTCGGATCATGCTTGCTATTGCAACGTACCACGATTATGAGATCTGGCATATGGATGTCAAAACCATGCTTCTGAATGGAAACCTGCTCGAGGATGTGTACATGACACAACCTAAGGGTTTTGTAGATCCACAGCATACTGGCAGAGTATGCAAACTGCATAGGTCCATTTATGGACTAAAGCAAGCTTCTCGGAGCTGGAATTTTCGATTCGATGATGCAATCAAATAGTTTTGTTTCATCAAGAATGAAGATAAACCTTGTGTCTACAAGAAGGTTGTAGGGAACACAGTTGTCTTCCTTATATTGTATGTGGATGACATACTACTCATTGGGAAAGACATCCCTTTGCTGTAGTCTGTCAAGACTTGGCTAGGGACTTATTTCTCAATGAAGGACTTAGGTAAAGAATCCCACATTCTAGGCATACAGATCTATAGAGATAGATCTAAGAGTTTGCTTGGTCTAAGTCAGAGTACATACATTGACAAGGTATTACTATGGTTTGCCATGCAGAACTCCAAGAAGGGATTTCTACCATTGTCACATAGTGTGAGTCTTTCGAATACTCAAGGTCCCTCTTCTAGAGAGGAGAGAGACCGCATGGATCAGATCACTTATGCTTCAGCCATAGGATCTATCATGTACGCCATGCTATGTACTTGTCCTGATGTCTCGTATGTTTTGAGCATGACGAGCAGATACCAGTCAGATCCAGGTGAAAGTCACTAGATAGCGGTCAAGAATATTCTTAAGTACTTGAGAAGGACTAAAATATATTTCTTGATATATGGAGGCGATGACGAGCTAGCTGTAAAGGGTTACAGTGATGCTAGCTTCCAAACTGATCAGGATGATTATCGATCGCAGTCTGGGTTCATGTTTTGCATAAATGGTGGTGCTGTGAGCTGGAAGAGTTTGAAGCAGGACACAGTTGCTGATTCTACAATAGAAGCCAAGTATATTGCTGCATCAGAAGCGGCAAAGGAGGAAGTTTGGATCCGCAAGTTCATTACTGAACTTGGGGTGGTTCCTAGCATAGCTAATCCCATAGAGCTCTATTGTGACAACAATGGAGCAATAGCACAGGCTAAGGAACCTCACACACACCAGCAGACCAAACACATACTACGGTGCTTCCATCTCATTTAAGAGATCATCGATAGAGGAGATGTGAAGATTTGCAGAGTACCCACTGAGACTAACATCGCAGATCCCTTGACCAAGGCTTTGGCACAGAGAAAGCATGATGGTCACACTAGGTCATTAGGCCTTAGAGCTTATACTGATTGACACTAATGCTAGTGGGAGATTGTTAGTTAGAGCCCTAGAGCCAATCATTTGATGATTGTTGTATGGACTCATTGTATCATATTTCTTATGTATATAAAGGCATTTGTTTATATAGTTATTATGCTTACTTGTATTGGTGCCAAATAACTAAGTATAATAGCATCCTTGAGTAGAAGGTTCTTACCTATATCAATCGATTGGTTGAATCGATAGTGAGATGATATAGGGAACACTACTCTTAATCATTCCTAGTCAAGTATTAACATTCAGGGACAATGTTAATGTGACGAGACTAGCATGTAGGTCAACTCGATGACTTGATCTCACAAGTCATGGATATGGAGATATCAAGTTCACACATGGGTATGCATTGGAGAATGTATACTGAATGACCCGCCATGAGAAAGTATCATGGATCGTTATATGAGTGTCATATGCTTTCTCATATGGCTATAAGTATGACTATTAGTCCTTGGACCTGAAGTCACCATGGTTCTCTACATAAGGAGTTACATACTTTGGCTTCGTCAAACGTCACCCGTAACTGGGTGGACTATAAAGGCGATTACTGGGTATGTAACAAATTATACGGAGGGATGTGAGTGATGTAGATGGGATCTATCCCTCCTATATGACGGGAGAGACATCGATATTCTTGATAGAGTGAGACCACTAAGTGCATGACCATGCCCAAATGAATCAATATAAGATATTGAGCTCATTTGATCGAGTGAGTCTACTTGGAGTTCGAGATTTAGATTGATTAGAGGATGACACGGTCTATGCCTCATATTGATCAATCTAGATGTCTAGGATAGAAGGACAATGTCATATATTGTGAGGAGTCACAATTAGTAGTCACAAGGTGATGTTGGATCTCAACATTCTTGTAACTTGGGTAGTAATGATGTGTTGCTAGATACTGCTCTAAAAGGGTTTAGGAGCATTGCCAACGTTATAAGAACCTATAGGCTCACACACAAAGGGCAATTAGATGGAGATTAGGTTCATTTGATGAACCAAGAGGATTAGGTTCATGTGATGAATCAAATTAGATTAAGAGTAATCAAAAGTAAACTAATTGAGTTGGACTAAATTTGGTTCATGTGTTAAATGAGTTTAATTTGGACTTAGACTCATTGAGCCAATTTAATTCAATTAATAGAGATTCATTAAATTAAAATTGACTTGAACCAATGGTTAGATTTGATCAACCATGGGAGAGAAGTGGTCAAGTTTGACTTGACTTGAGAGGAAGATGAAAGGTCAATTTTGAGTTGACCATTGCCACCTCATTTGTGAGTTGGCATTAAGTGGGCCAATGATGATGTTCCACATCATCAAGGTTGGCTTATGTGTGTGCCACATCATGAGGGAGATCAAGAGTTGTGACTCTTGATATCCCATGGAGGTATATAACCTCATTTCAATGTGGCCGACCACTTTATGTCATTGTGGGAGTTTCATTTTTTGTGTGTAACCTCCTTCTTCTTCCTCTCTACCTTTCTTCTCTCCCTCTCCTCCACCATTGCTGATCCTCTAAGGTTGCTAGCACATCTTTAGAGGTTCTCTCCATCAATTTATTCGTGTGGATACACATAGAGGGTTGTACACTTGACAACCTTGAGATCCAGCGAACCTTGGATGATCGGGATACGCGAAGGGCTTCGCTACAAAGGTATAAGTCTCTTCCTTGTAGATCTAGTGTAGATCTAGGCTAGAAAACATGTACACGACGTTTTTACGAAATTTTATAACTTCGCACGGATCCGATGGCATGGGATTCGGGGTTTCCGCAACGCAAAAAACAGTTTTTGCGGCCCGAAAAACCCAAAAAAAAATTAGGTCAGACTTGATGTCATAGAATGTATGATTGTTTTGTACAATTTTTTTGATGGTGTCAAAGGGGGAGAAATGGATAGGTTTAAGTTAGAAACCTTTATTTCCATACTTGTGTGCAAAACTTGAAAATTAAGGTTAACAGCATATGTTGTTGGGTTTTTCGGGCCGCGAAAATCATGTTTTCGTGTCGCGGAAACCCCGAAAGCCCCAAAGCCAACGGATCCGTACAAAGAAAATTTTCTAAAACTACGAATATGAGTTTCTACCGAGATCTACTCCTAGATCTACATGGAAAAAGGGTTATACCTTTGAAGCGAAGCCCTTCGCGTTCCCGCTCGTCCAAACGGTGCCGGATCTCAAGAGTATCAAAATAGATACTCCTCTAGAAGTATCCACACGAACTAATTAGGTGGAGAAAGACCTAAATGAAGGTGTGCTAGCACCTTTGATAGGTCACGGCAAGAGAGGAGAAGAGGGAGAGGGAGAGCTTGAGAGGAAGAAGATGGAGTGAATGAGAGTTGAATGAAAAATTCATTCCCATTCATTCTCTTGTATGGCCGGCCACATGAGTAACTCCCACTCATTTAATGTGGCCGACCACATTAATGAGAAAGGAGGCTTGTAACCTCCATGAGGTGGCACACCATGATGATGTGGAGCATCATCATTGGTCCACATCTTGCCATCTCACTAATGATGTGGCAATTAGTCAAGTCAAACTTGACTCTTCCTCTTCCTCTCAAGTCAAGTCAAACTTGACCAAATCTCTTCCATGGTTGATCTAATCTAACCATTTGATTCAAGCCAACTTAATATAATAAATCTAATTTATTAAATTAAGTTGATTTAATGAGTCATAATCTAAATTAGACTCATTGAATACATGAATCAACTTGAGTCCAACTAAATCAACCCAATTTGGATTACTCTTAATCCAATTTGATTCATCAAATGAATCTAATCCTCTTGGTTCATCATATGAACCTAATCTCCATCTAATTGTCCTTAGTGTGTGACCCTATAGGTTTTTGTAACGTTGACAATGCCCCTAAACCCATTTAGGAGCATAAGTAATGAGCGGTATCTAGCAACACATCATTACTACCCAAGTTACAAGAATGTTGATATCCAACATCACCTTGTGACTACTAATTGTGACTCCTCACAATATATGACAAGTGTCCTTCTATCCTAGACATCTAGATTGATCAATGTGAGGCATAGACCATGTCATCCTCTGACCAATCTAAATCTTGAACTCCAAGTAGACTCACTCAATCAAATGAGCTCAATATCTCATATTGACTCATTTGGGCATGACCATGCACTTCGTGGTCTCACTCTATCAAGAATATCGATGTCACTCCCGTCATATAGGAGGGATAGATCCCATCTACATCACTCACATCCCTCTGCATAATTCGTTACATACCTAGTAATCACCTTTATAGTCCACCCAGTTACGGGTGACGTTTGACGAAACCAAAGTACATAACTCCTTATGTAGGGATCCATGGTGACTTCAGGTCCAAGGACTGACATGGATGGACTTATATATAAGGGTAAAACCCATTGGGTGTAAGTGGGTCTTTAAGAGAAAGACTAACATGGATGAACTTATCTATAAGGGTCGCTTGGTAGCTAAAGATTTCAAGCAGATTCATGGTATTGACTATGATGAAACCTTTTCTCCAGTAGCGATGTTTAAGTCCATTCGGATCATGCTTGCTATTGCAGCCTACCATGACTATGAGATATGGCAGATGGATGTCAAAACCGCATTTCTGAATGGAAACCTACTCGAGGATGTGTACATGACACAACCTGAGGGTTTTGTAGATCCACAGCATACTAACAGAGTATGCAAGCTGCATAGGTCCATTTATGGACTAAAGCAAGCTTCTCGGAGCTGGAATCTTCGATTCGATGATGCAATCAAACAGTTTGGTTTCATCAAGAATGAAGATGAGCCTTGTGTCTACAAGAAGGTTGTAGGGGATATAGTTGTCTTCCTCATATTGTATGTGGATGACATACTACTCATTGGGAAGGACATCCCTATGCTTCAGTCTGTGAATACCTGGCTAGGGAGTTGCTTCTCAATGAAGGACTTATGTGAGGCATCCCACATTCTAGGGATACAGATCTATAGAGATAGATCTAAGAGATTGCTTGGCATAAGTCAGAGTACATACATTGACAAGGTACTCCTACGGTTTGCCATGCAGAACTCCAAGAAGGGATTTCTGCCGATGTCACATGGTGTGAGTCTTTCGAAGACTCAAGGTCCCTCTTCTAGAGAGGAGAGAGACCGCATGGATCAAATCCCTTATGCCTCAGCCATAGGATCGATCATGTACGCCATGCTATGTACTCGACCTGATGTCTCGTATGCTTTGAGCATGACGAGCAGATACCAGTCAGATCCAGGTGAAAGTCACTAGATAGCGGTCAAGAATATTCTTAAGTACTTAAGAAGGACTAAAGAATATTTCTTGATATATGGAGGCAATGATGAGCTAGCTGTAAAGGGTTACAGTGATGCCAGCTTCCAAACCGATCAGGATGATTACCGATCACAGTCAGGGTTCGTATTTTGCATTAATGGTGGTTCTGTCAGCTGGAAGAGTTCGAAGCAGGACACAGTAGCTGATTCTACAACAGAGGCCGAGTACATTGCTGCATCAGAGGCAGCAAAGGAGGCAGTTTGGATCCGCAAGTTCATCACTGAGGAGTCTTATGATACCTCTTATTACTAGAGAAGTGATTTAGAAAAACTTTCTTGAAATCCTTAAATTTTCGAATAGATTTTTCTGGCAATTTCTTGAACCAGCGTTGTGCAGCTCCTCCGAGTGTAATAAGAAACATCCGACATTTCACCCCATCAGAGAATTGTTGTAATAATGCTACATTCTCAAATTTCAATAGATGATCCTCTGGATCTGTAGTCCCAGTGTACTCACCGATCTGAAGATTTTGATACCGCTTAGGAAGCGGATCATCCAGTACACTTTGAGAGAAGGGAGAGATGATTTTTTCTGGTGAGCTATCTTATGTTTTTCTCTATCTGGTGCTTCGCCTGAAGATTATAGAAACACAGGTCTTCGACCCCCCTGCTCCATGGGTGTAACGACCACCCTTCTTACTACTACTACTACTCTCTAAGAGTGACCGTTACTTATCTACTAACTCTACTTAACCGGTTTATTAAAAATCTCTAGGAAAAACCCTACCGAAAAATTTCGGCAGAGTCTCCCCTGTACCGGTGACCATTTTCCATAATACAAGCATAATATACTCAGCCACAGGCGGCTGGAAATATATTTCAATCAACCACGCAGTTTAATAAGAAATGAAAACTAACCACAACCACGCAGTTTAATAATTCAAATCATGCAGATAATGAAAAACCGAAAATATAACTTCTTACTACATCCTTTCCTTATCAACTTAATAAGAAATCAAACTAATCACATTCTTAAACTAAATGAATTCCTTAGCTAAGTCCCAAGGACCTCCATAGTCCACACATCACACACTCCTCTTGCATCTCCTTGTCGCCTTCCTTCACTATATCTTTTCTTTCCCTTTATCTGCAGTAGGAGGATATGCAGTCTATAAGCATAAAGCTTAGTGAGCGCTATCTACTCACAAAAACTCGATATGCATGTATATAAATAAAAACATGCTAAAACTGAATGCTAACATATAAAACTACTCATGCTAGTATATAGCAAAGGAATCATGCTAACTGAAATACTAAACATGTATAGCTAATCATGCTCATAAGAATAAAACTATAACAGCATGCTGAAAGCAAATAAAACTAAACATGTTGAATAATCTAATAGCAAGAAACAAATAAAACTACTACTGAATGCTTCAAACAACAAGAAACTAAACTTTCTAATTCTAAACATATTTGAAGCTTGTTTCATTTGTTTCAAAACTTATACTTTAATAGTTCAAAATAATAATAAACTTCTTTTGGGCCCGACATAGTACCAATTTGCGCGCATCCTTAATAAGAGTCGAGGTAGCTAATCCCAAAACTACTAAGGTAATTCTAGGCGATCTTGTGCCTAGGGGCGATCTAGGAGCCCACCCAATGGACCTTGTGTCCTGGACCTCGTGTCCGGTACATGCCATTAAAAAGTAAAATACTTTCTTTTTAACTATAACTTCTTTATACTTGCCCTTACTTGGCATTTAAGCAAACACCTTGTGTGCGCTTTTGATATTCAATCTTCTGGAATTGAAATCAAGTCTAGACCTTAGTCTTTCTTGCTTATAGTTCTTAAAGACAGAAACTCATGCTTATGTAATAGCAAAGAAACTAATAATTGCATGCTCAAGATATTCTAATAGCAAAAGAGACTAGAAAGTATCGCCGTGCACATCTAATGGCAAAGGGAAATAAATCATCTTAAACCTGTTGTGAAAGTAAAGCTAAGCATGCAATTTAAGAAATGCTTAGAAATGCTATAGAAGATCAAACTGTGAAATATCCTAACTAAGCAAGTAGTAATGAGGACTTAAGCATGCTGTGAAAGTAAAACAAATTCAACTACCAGGCATGCAATGGAATCTAGAAAATCTGCTCATGTATATCTAATAATAAAGCACTAAAATTTGCATACTATGAGCATATCATCTGAATAATCTAGGGTATTTCCTGGAATACTAAATTTCAACTAAGCACATGGTTATGATTAGAACCTGGAAACAATTCTGTTCTCTGCTTGACAAGCTAGTAAGGAAATCCAAGCAAACTGAAATGCTAAATATAAGGGCTGTTCATGTTCATTAAAACAACAAGAAGAAATCAAAACTAAAATGCTGCCCAAGATCTCAACAGTTGGCTTAAGATGAGAGCTAATCATGCACGGCAGTAACTAAAAGGTACTGGAACTGCACACTTTAGCTTGAGGTAATTGGCTATGACTGTTATCAGCCCTATACAAAATTGTTCTTGCTTGCAAATATGAAGTTAAAGAAAAAGTTGTTCTAAACTCTAAACATGCTTCAACAGATTAGCAACAGAGCAAGCAAAATCTTAAATCTATTCCAAGATCCCTAACATCATGTTTCTCTACAACCAAAAATCCGAAAACCATGAAAACAAATCGAAGCTCGGAACCACTCCTACTGCAGGTGAGTAGCAACTCACCGTGATTTGCTTGGACTTACAACCAATCGGGATGAACTCTAGGGCTTCGGAAAGATGAAGTTCTCGGCTTCCTCTTGTGCTCACGCGTGCTCCTCTCTGTCGGGATGACCACCACGGATGAGGTTGGCCGGAAGACAGCTTCGCCGGCGCCGGAAGGAACCCTACGAGACGCTGCGGTTTCGCTTATGGGTTTGTCGCCGTCACGCAGCCGAGAAGAGAAGGGATTTTTGAGAGAAGTTTTTGATTTTCCGAAAAGAAACCTAAATTCCTTTTCTTATACTAGGGTTAAACCAAACTATACCTTAAATATAATCCATTCTTTCCTTAATTAACAAAAACTCGCCGGCACAGCTGGTCAATCGACTTTTAACCGAAGCAAGGGGTCTCGGCTTCAATCCCTCAGCCGCACACTCTTTCCCAATTTATTCCCTAATCATTAACTATGCTATAAACTTAATTCTCACCATATAAGGTTAACAAAACTGTGTAGCTCAGCTGGTTGGACCGGTTTTGCTTGGGTCAGTCCGACCCGAGGTCGTGGGTTCGAATCTCACCTTCAACATTTTTTTTAAAACTTCTTTCTTTTTGTAACCCTACTAAACGACCTCCAAAAATTACGTAAAAATACTCTAAAAATTTCTAAAAATCTCTAGAATATTTTAAAAGTATTTCCAAATATTTTTATGGACTTTTAGAACTTGAAATAGGGAAATTGGGTCGTTACAATTCCCCATACCTTATAAAAAGTTCGTCCTCGAACTTAGAATAGCTCTGGATACTTCTGTCTCATACTGTCCTCCCGCTCCCAAGTGACTTCCTCGTGCTTCTGGTTCTGCCAGATAACCTTCACTAGTGGCACTTCTTTATTTCTTAGTCTCTTGACTGCTCTGTCCACTATCTGTGTAGGTCTGCTCTCATAACTAAGATCCTCTTGGATCTGCACTGACTGAGGCTGAATCACTTGGCTCGGGTCATGGAGACACTTCTTTAGCATGGAGACATGAAACACATTGTGTATTGATGACATGTCTTGTGGTAAGTCCAGCCTGTAAGCTACTTTCCCAATCCTTTCTGTGATCAGGTAAGGCCCTACATAACGAGGACTTAATTTGCCCTTCTTGCCAAATCTCATCACTCCCCTCATAGGAGCGACCTTGAGAAAGACTGAATCCCCTATTTGGAATTCAAGTGGCCTATGGCGTGTGTCAGCATAACTCTTCTATCTACTCTGGGCAGTCTCAATTCTCTGTCTAATCTTCTGAATAGCCTGAGTAGTCTCATCTATCAGCTCTGTCTGTATGCCCAGTTCCACTTCCATCTCTCTTCTTTCACCTGCTTCTTGCCAGCAAATGGGCGATCTGCACTTCCTGCCATACAACGCTTCATATGGTGCCATTTTGATGGTGGCCTGATAGCTATTGTTGTAGGCAAACTCAGCTAAGCACAGATACTTGCACCAACTTCCCTTGAAATCTAGTGCACAAGCTCTGAGCATATCTTCTAGAATCTGATTTACTCTCTCTGTCTGTCCATCAGTCTGTGGATGGAAAGCTGTGCTGAACTTGAGTTTGGTGCCTAGTGCATTCTGAACACACTCTCAAAAGTGAGAGGTGAAGCGCCCATCTCTATCAGAAACAATAGATTTAGGAACTCCGTGAAGTCTGATCACCTCTTTAACATACAGCTGTGCCAACTGCTCTATAGAGTGAGACACCCTGATGGCTAGAAAATGAGCAGACTTGGTCAATCTGTCCACTATCACCCATATCGCATCATATCCATTTGTGGTTCTTGGGAGATCTGTTATGAAGTCCATGGATATGTCTTCCCACTTCCACTTTGGTATAGGAAGAGGCTGGAGAACTCCTCCTGGTCTCTGGTGTTCTGCTTTGACCCTCTGACATGTCAGGCAGGTACTGACATATTTAGCTACATCTCTTTTGAGTCCAGACCACCAGAATCTTTGTTTCACGTCTTGATACATCTTGGTAGAACCAGGATGCATGGAATAAGGTGTACTATGAGCTTCTTCCAAAATTTTCTTTCTCAGCTCTTCATCATTGGGACACAAAGGCGACTCCCCTGATAAAGAATTCCACTGTCTGATACTCGAAACTCTGAATTTCCTTCTTCCTGTATCCCTTGCTTGATCTTTTGGATATCAGGATCTTCACTTTGCTTTCTCTGTATATCCTCAAGTAGGGTTGACTATAAGGTCACTGCAGAGAGTTGCCCATAAATAATTTCCATACCAAAATCTGACAACTCCTTCTGCAGTGGTAGGGCTAATGATGACAAAGACATCAGGGATGCACTGGATTTTCTGTTTAGTGCATCTGCCACTTTATTAGCTTTGCCTGGATGGTAGAGGATTTCACAGTCATAATCTTTGACCAACTCTAGCCACCTACGCTGTCTCATGTTTAAGTCCTTCTGAGTGAAGAAGTACTTAAGACTCTGATGGTCTGTGAAGATTCTGCACTGGACTCCATACAGGTAATGTCGCCAGAGTTTCAGTGCAAAGACCACAGCTGCCAGCTCAAGATCATGAGTGGGGTAGTTCTTCTCGTAGTCTTTGAGTTGCCTGGAAGCATAAGCTATAACTTTTCCTTCTTGCATGAGTACAACTCCTTGGCCCATCTTGGAAGCATCACTGTAGATGTCAAAACTCTTGTCACTCTCTGGAACTGTCAGAATGGGAGCACTGGTCAGTCTCTTCTTTAGCTCTTGGAAACTCTACTCACATTTATCTGACCACTCAAACTTCTTGTTCTTTCTGGTGAGGGCTGTAAGTGGAGAGGCTATTCTGGAAAAGTCTTCCACGAATTTCCTGTAGTACCCAGCTAAACCAAGGAAGTTTTTGATCTCCCTGGCATTCTTGGGTCTCTTCCAATTACTGACCGCTTCTACTTTGGCTGGATCTACTTGTATGACTTCTCTAGAAACAATGTGACCTAGAAACGCTACCTGCTCCAACCAGAATTCACACTTTGAGAATTTAGCATAGAGCTGCTTTTGTTGAAGGGTCTGCAGAACTATTCTCAAGTGCGTGTCATGCTCCTCTGGGGTCCTTGAATAGATTAGAATGTCGTCGATGAACACAATGACAAATTTGTCAAGGTATTCTCTGAACACTCTGTTCATCAGGTCCATGAAAACTGCAGGTGCATTAGTCACACCAAAAGGCATGACTACGAACTCGTAGTGTCCGTATCTGGTCCTGAAAGCCGTTCTGGGTATATCCTTTTCCTTCACTTTCAACTGATGCTACCCAGAGCGCAGGTCTATCTTGGAGAACACTGTTGCCCCTCTCAACTGATCAAATAAGTCGTCGATTCTGGGCAGTGGATACTTGTTCTTGATGGTCACTTGATTCAAAACCCTATAATCTATGCACATCCGCATAGATCCATCCTTCTTCTTGACAAACAACATAGGAGCTCCCCAAGGTGAGTGACTAGGGCGGATGAAGCCTTTGTCAAGTAGCTCCTGAAGTTGCTCTTGTAACTCTTTTAGCTCTGCTGGAGACATGCGGTATGGAGCTTTTGAAATTGGACCGGTACCAGGAACCAGTACAATCTCAAACTCCACTTCTCTGTTGGGAGGTAGTCCAGGTAGCTCTTCTGGGAATACCTCTGGATACTCATAGACTACCCAAACTTCCTCCTACTTAGGTCTTTCTTCTTCTTCTGTACTCACAATGAATGCAAGAAAACCAGCACACCCTTTAGCTAGCATCTGGTGAGCTGTGAGGGAAGAGAGGAATTTCTGGGTCTTCCTCTTTGGTACTCCTGTAAATTCAAAGGATGGTTCACCTTCTGGACTAAAGATCACTTTCCTTCTGTGACAGTCCACTGAAGCACTGTACTTGCTAAGGAAATCTATACCCAAAATGATATCGAAATCCTGCATGGCGAGGACTACCAGATTTACACATAACTCACGGTCTGAAATTCTGACTGGTACAGACCGAAACCACTGACTAGATTCCATGACTTCCCCAGAAGGTAGGGTTGTCAGGAACTTGGAATTCATGCTTTCTGTAGGTACCTGTAATTCTTTGGCAAAAGGTATGGATACAAAAGAATGGGTCGCCCCAGTATCAAATAGTGCAGTAGCTTTATGCTGAAAAATAACTACTTGACCTGTTACGACCGTGGAGGCACTAGCAGCTTCTTCTTTGGTGAGGGAGAATACTCTGGCACTGGCTGGAACTGGTGGGGTTTCCAACCTTCCTTGACTGATTTGAGGTCCTTCCAGAGTTGCAGGCATATAATGTAGCTGAGGTTTGCCTCCATATTGTATCGGCTGTGGCTGAGGTGCGTTGAGCTTGTTAGGACACTCCCTAGCCATATGTCATTCCTGCCCACACGAATAGCATCCAGTCTTACCCAAAAGACAGACTCCTGGATGTATTTTCCCACATTTAGGATAGGGAGGGAACTTAGTCTGCTTGTTTGCTGGTCCTCCCTTCTGGTTACCTCCTGAGTTCCACTGCTTTCTCTTGTTACCCTTGCCTTTCCAGTTCTGCTTATTTGCTTGAGGTTTCTGATTACCAACTGTCTTGTCTTCGATCTTGACTGGCTTATGTTGCGCTCGTTGTGCCCTGATGCTGTCCAGATAGTGCTCAGCGACTAATGCTCTGCTGACTAGCTCTTCGCCAGTCTGAGGCTGATGAGCTCCACTACTCACATTAAGTGCTATCACTGGCCTCAGCATCCTGAGCATCAGTCTGACTCGTTCCTTCTCCGTGCTTACTAGCTCTGGGCATAAACGAGCTAGTCTATTGAATTTCTTCACTACTTCTTCCACTGACCGGTCACCTTGTCTGAATTCTATGAACTCCTCATAATGCTTATTGGTGATCCGCTGACGGAAGAATTCTTCATAAAACTCTGCTTCAAAGTCAGCCCAGCTCATCTGATTGACTGCTGTCTTGCTTTTAACTCTCTCCCACCACATACGAGCATCTCCAGATAGGCAGAAAGAGACACACTTGACCTTCTCGACTTCTGGCCAGTCAAGAAGCTCCATGGTGCTCTCCAGTGTCTTGAACCAAGCCTGGGCATCCCAGGGCTCAGTCGTGCCTAAGAAGCTCTCTGGTTTCAGTTTCAGCCACTGTATCAGTAGGCTTTTTGTCTTTGAGGTGCTGTGACGACTCCCAGGGCAGCTGGTGGAACCTCGGTTACCCCCGGAGTCTCCACAGTTACTGTTGGAGGAGTGGGAGGGACTGGCTGCTGATTCGCCATCAGATTGACGATCACTTGCTGCTGCTCTGCTACCCGTCTCTGAAGTTGAGCAACAACTTCAGAGAGATTCGATTCAGCTACTCTGGGCTCTTCATTCTCCTGTGCTCGGTCCGCAGTACAGACGGTACGGGGACGTCCTCTTCTTGACATCTAGTTATACAAATAAAAAGATTTGATATTTTCTCTACCCTTTCTATACATACATATTTGTATATGAAGAAAGAAAACAGCAAAAACTCTTATCTTACTTAAGCACTTATAAGCAATCACTCTATACTACAAATAATAATAAAGGAAAGCAGTAAAGAAAGAACTTAAATACTTTCTTACTTGAAGACGGCAAGGATGATGCTGATGTGTGTGTGATGTTGGAGAATGGGAACTGCTCTGATACCAACTGTAACGACCACCCTTCTTACTACTACTACTACTCTCTAAGAGTGACCATTACTTATCTACTAACTCTACTTAACCGGTTTATTAAAAATCTCTAGGAAAAACCCTATCGAAAAATTTCGGCAGAGTCTCCCCTGTACCGGTGACCATTTTCCATAATACAAGCATAATATACTCAGCCACAGGCGGCTGGAAATATATTTCAATCAACCACGCAGTTTAATAAGAAATGAAAACTAACCACAACCACGCAGTTTAATAATTCAAATCATGCAGATAATGAAAAACCGAAAACATAACTTCTTACTACATCCTTTCCTTATCAACTTAATAAGAAATCAAACTAATCACATTCTTAAACTAAATGAATTCCTTAGCTAAGTCCCAAGGACATCCATAGTCCACACATCACACACTCCTCTTGCATCTCCTTGTCGCCTTCCTTCACTGTATCTTTTCTTTCCCTTTATCTGCAGTAGGAGGAAATGCAGTTTATAAGCATAAAGCTTAGTGAGCGCTATCTACTCACAAAAACTCGATATGCATGTATATAAATAAAAACATGCTAAAACTAAATGCTAACTGATCCTGTCTAAGAAGCTGATCGTGAAGGAGATCCGGCAGAAGGAAACCCACCGTACTGATGAAGAATGATGCCGGTAGAACCTCGACCTGAGAAACCCAAAGCGGATCAGAAGAAAATCAGAGTCACCGAAGGAAATATGATAAGTAGGAAGAAATCCCCGTCCAGATAGGAGAAAGTCGAACTCCCAAGCTCCCGAGGCTCCCTGCGCACAAGAGGCCAACCAACGCTATCGTCAGTGACCTAAGACCGGGGTGGGAATCCCTGGCTAGGCCCTCCGTTGCTCAAGTTAGCGATCTCTCTTGATGTCAAGGAAGGAAAAAGAAAGAAGATGAACAGTAGCTAGAAAATTAGGGTTGTGAAAGTACACAATGATGTGAACTTACCTAGCCAATGGAGAGGATTCCCCCTTTTATACCACTTCATGTAACCTCCGTAGCCATGAAGTGGACCCTGGTTTGTTAGAGTTCGTTATGAGATGATGTCAGCTGCGCACTTGCGGAAGATAATTTTTAAGGAATCTTTTTTGTACCCCAGATGTACCTTCTTTGTCGTTTAGCGTCTGCAAGACAAGCTGAAAGCATATTTCCCGCCAAAATATATATTCTCTATCATGAATTATTCGATATATTCATGTATGATTCTTCCTCATGTGACTTCTATTTGTATCTTTGTTGTGTCAAAAAATAATATTTTATTCAACATGTTTCTAAGGTATTCATTGAAGGAACTGTGTGGGTTCTTTGCTCGAAAGAACCCTCTTGACCGATATTGGTCTATCTTTGCTCTGGAGTATATCTCGGTCATTATTGGATTACCTTCATACGGCAGGCATGTATCGACCGATATTGGCCTACCTTCGTTCGGTAGGCATGTATTGGCCGATATTGGTCTATCTTTGCTCTGGAGTATGTATCGGTCGTTATTGGCTTACCTTCATACGGCAGGCATGTATCGACCGATATTGGCCTACCTTCGTTCGGCAGGCATGTATCGACCGATATTGGCCTACCTTCGTTCGGCAGGCATGTATCGACCGATATTGGTCTATCTTTGCTCTGGAGGTATGTCCCGACCAATATTGGCTTACCTTCATACGATAGGCATGTATCGACCGATATTGGCCTACCTTTGTTCTAAAGGTATGTCCCAACCAATATTGGCTTACCTTCATACGGCAGGCATGTATCGACCGATATTGGCCTACCTTTGTTCTGAAAGTATGTTTCGGCCGTTATTGGCCTACCTCCTTTGACTCTTTCTTCCTTTTCTTTCCTCATCTGAAGACCCTTAAAACCTAACCCATATCACTAGCCTTCCCCTTAAGTCTAGTCGAAGGAGGTGTAGACGACTGACTAGACATAAGTATGGTCTTGTCTTTTCCTACCCGTGACTCTGCTCCAGATTTTGAAATGACCTCACAGATTTTGTGTACCACTGTCTTAATAAATTAAGTATAGCAATCCTGTGAGCCTTTTTCTCCTTTAAATAGGGCTACAACCTTCTCTTCACCCACAACCCCTCTCAGTTCTTTTTCTTCTTTGCCACTTTTTGTTGCTAAGGCCATGGTCGTGGATCCTCCTTTTTGGAGGCAACTTTTGTTGGACCAGGTGAGATCTATATATGAGTTTATTGGGATTTTTGCTCCGGCTACTCCAGGGGTTCAAGGGATTGTCTTAATAGAGGAAGCTTCACAGTTCAAATCTTCTATCCAAAGATGCAGGTGCTCTGAAGGACCCAAGAAGCTTCAGAGAAATTTTTACTACTTATAGGGGGTAGCCAAATGACCCATGGGTGTTGTGTGAAGGGCACAACACATGTTACCCTTGGGCTAAACTTGATTGCTCCACTCGCTGAGCTCATACGGCTTGAGAGGGGAAGTGGTTTTTACATTTACTTTTCCATCATGGAATGAATCAATGTTCCCCTGTCTCGTTGCCCTTGAGCTTTTTTGTTTTTTTTGTTGCTTTCTTCGTCCAGGGAAAAATATTGCCTCTTATGTGCCTTGGCAAGCTCGGACGAAGTGGGCTATTTCCATCTCCGCTCCATGGTAAGTTTGAATCCAGTGGTGATTGAAATTTTCTGTGTGCTATAAGAGTTTATGCTTGTAATATTTGTTTTCTATTTGAGGTTTGCTGTTCCTGAGGAAATGTGACGCTACATATTTGATCAGATTCTAAGTGTAAAGACAAATTTTTGTATCTAATCAAAGGCTTTTACTGAATCCCTATATTATTTACAATGTGGTGTTGTGTTCATCATTTCTTCATGTATCCTATGTATCATTTATCCTATCTGAGGTTATCTTATAGTTTGATATTATAACCAATGTTATATCAACTGGTGTTATCTTATTGATTGACGTCAATATCATACTTATCTAATATAACCACAATTGCCCTTGTTAATATAAAAAATATTTTCAATAAATACTAAGTCATATTCTACAAGGACAGAGGAAAATTTGTTACTCCTCTAAACTTTTACTCTTAAAATATTTTTGTCTTTAGCTCGGGTATGGTCAAAAAGTTATGTCTTTTCCAGTTTATTATGCCCAGCCGTTCATGTCTTCTTTCGAAACTTTCTAATTAGTGATTGGCTTTCCATCGGGTGAGAGAATGTTCGAGGCACTACCAACCTCCTTGCGATCTGGTCTGTCACATCCGATGTAAATGACCTGACACTTACCTTTTCCGGCCGCCACGTCGCGCGAACCACTCGCTCTTTTCCCCTGATCCTTAGCATCCGTTGGACTAGAAAGAATTTTATTTTGTCTATAGTGGTATATTTCTCGAACCCTAAACCCTTCATCTTCTTCTCAACCTCATTTCTCCTCTGGCACCATTCTCTTGTTGCCGTCTGCAACCGAAAAAACTTCGTATATGCTACTTCTTGACGTTCCTCTTTATTGCCCCCAGTAAGTAATCTATTGTTTCCCTAGCTTATACCTTTGTCCATGGCTGAGGAAGCTATTACTCCTTGGTATGTCCATATGTCTTCTATCTTTGATAAGAATGCTAGATTTGTTAGTGAGAGCCCTAGAGCCAATCATGTGATGGTTACTTTTTTGGACTCTTTGTATCATATTCTTGTACATATATTTCTGATATATAAATAAAGGCATTGTGATTATTATACTTGTGTGTATTTGTGCTATATAAATAAGTATAATAATGTCCTAGGGTAGTAGGTTCATATCTATATCAGTCGATTAGTTAAATCGATAGTGAGATGATATAGAGAACACTACACTTAATTATTCCTAGTCAAGTATTAACATAGAAGGACAATGTTAATGCATTGAGACTAGCATGTAGGTCAACATGATGACTTGATCTCACAAGTCATGGATATGAGATATCAAGTTGACACATGGGTATACATTGGAGAATGTATACTGAATGACCCGCCATGAGAAAGTATCATGGATCGTTATATGAGTGTCATATACTTTCTCAAGTGACTATTAGTATGACTTTAGTCCTTAGACCTGAAGTCACCATGGTTCCCTATATAAGGAGTTATGTACTTTGGTTTCGTCAAACGTCACTGGGTGGACTATAAAGGCGATTATTGGGTATGTAACAAATTATGCGGAGGGATGTGAGTGATGTAGATGGGATCTATCCCTCCTATATTACAGGAGTGATATCATAGTCTTGATAGAGTGAGATCACTAAGTGCATGGCCATGCCCAAATAAGGCAATATGTGATATTGTGCTTATTTGATTATAGTGAGTCTACTTGGAGTTCAAGACACTTAGATTGATTGGAGGATGACACGGTCTATGCCTCATATAAGATCAATCTAGATATCAAGGATAGAAGGACAATGTCACATATTGTGAGAGTCACAATTATTAGTCATATTGGTGATGTTGGATCTCAACATTCTTGTAACTTGGGTAGCAATGATGTGTTGCTAGATACCTCTCATTGCTTATGTCCCTAATTGGATTTAGGGACATTGCCAACGTTGACAAGAACCTATAGGGTCACACACATAGAGCAATAGATGGAGACTAGTTCATATGATGAACCAAGAGGAAAGATGAAGTCAAGTTTGACTTGGCTAAATATGGAAAGTCTATAAAAGGCAAGTTTGACTTGACCTAAATCCACAAGTTTGACTTGACTATGAGTTAGACTCAAGTATGATCCAAATGTTGGATAAATCAATTAAGGGAGTTAATTTGGTCATGTTTGACTTTGGCCAAATTAGGAAGGTTGAAAGTCAATATTGACTTGACTTGGATGCCACCACATTTGATGAGGTGGCATGGGAGAACCAATGGGGATGCTACACATCACCATGCCACCTCATGCTTGCCACCTCATGGGAGGTTACCCATGAGTGGCCGGCCACATTAAGGGGGCAATTAAGAGCATTAATTGCCCACTTAATGACATTTATGTGGCCGGCCACATGATATGGTGGATTGATTGAATTTTTGAATTCAATTTTTGATTCTTCTTCTTCCTTGGTGCTCTCGGCAACTTCTCCCTCTCTTCCTCCTCTTCTTGGCCGAAAACCACATAGGTGCTAGCACACCTTGTTTCGGTCATCTTCTCCACCTAATTGCTTGTGTGGACACATATAGAGGGGCTCTACTTTGTGCCCTCTAGATCCAACTTCAACCTTAGTCGAGCGGGATAAGCGAAGGGCACGCATCAAAGGTAGTTTTTCTTTAAACTATAGATCTAGGAGTAGATCTAACATATTCGGGTATTAAGCATGATATAAATACGTGGAATTTTTCGAATCGGATTTTTCTTTGCACGAGATCCTTGGCTAGGGTGTTTCGGGGTTTCCGCAACGCGAAAAGCGGTTTTCGTGGCCCGAAAAATTCTAACAAGATTATCCATCCGTCATCAATATGAAATCCCTAAGGAATATAGAATCATAATCCCAACATCGAATGATCGACCTCATCATCCTCCTGATAACTGTGTGACTTTTTTCAGGGATCAGTTGATAGGGGGTTTAAGGTTCCCTATCCCCTCTTTCTTGATTGAAATAAGTCAATATTTCGACATCCCCCTGCAACAATTTGCACCTAATGCTTTTCGTTATCTATGTGGCACTTACATGCTTTTCCGTTTACGAGACATTCCTCCTACTCATCAGAATTTCTTCATGTTTGCTTACCCCAAACTCTCTGAGCCTGGTGTTTTCTTGTTCCAGTCGCGAACTAAAATGGCTCTTTTTGGTGATATGCCATCGTCTCTCAAGGCCTGGAAATCCCATTTTTTCTTCCTAAAGTTTCCCGGACTCATACCTTGGTATCATGCTTGGAAATCCTTCTCACATCCTTTGCCCGATGTTAGAGAGCTTCATCTACTTCCCTCTTTTCCCGTTTATTGTGAGAAGCTACTAGGTCATCGGCTCTCTATTTCAAAATGGTTAAAAGTTGAACTTCTGTATCTATTTGGCTTAAGCCCCGTCAAACCTGATACCCCCATTTCCTTAGGTAACATCATGCCCCTTCTTTACTGCTTTTAATTACCTAAACCGTTTCTTCTTTTCATACAGTGGAGAACTTCTATGATGCTTTGATCAATGACGAACTACGTGTGGAGGAGGACCTACTTCGTGCTAAGGAGGCTGAATTCCTAGCTGCTCTGGCCCCTCCCCCTGTAAGTGAAGGGCCAACTATTTTGGCCGAAGTGCCTAGCTCATCGGGGCTTCATGAGGCTCCAGGAGGTTCTTCTAGGGATCTTGCTGCGCAGATCCTCTCTGATCCTGCTTCCACTATTCTGTCTCCCGCAGCTGTTGCTGTCTCCTCATCTGCCTCTATTCCTCTTATTGAGCTTACATCCCCTGGTAGCTCTGATAAACCCATAACTGAAATTTCTACGGGCAAGCGTCTGGGACGCAAGCTAACCAGGGCTCCTCCTCTAAAAAGGAGGCTCATTCTTTCTGCCGATGAGCTAGCTTCAGAAGTTTTTGTGTCAACTGGTCTTCTTTCCGATGAGCCCACATTAGCAGAACTTTATCCTTCCTTGAATTTTCCTACCTCTCCTTTTCCTAAAACTAGTACTTCTGGTGACGTTTCTTTTACTTTTCCTTTGTCTATTCCGACTTCAGGATCTTTACCCTTTTAGCCTTCTTCTTACTTGGTTTTTGCTCCACCATCTATCCCTACTTCTTCCTTCTCAGTTGGCTCTTCTACCATTCCTGTCCTCCCCATATTACTGGGGGGTTCTTTTGCTAATTCTTGGGATGAGGTTTGTCCCCTTTTTGAGGGGCTTTCCATCCCTGAAGCGATTGACCGCTTTTCTCAAAAAGAGAATAAGGTATGATTATATACTCCTGCTTTCTGTTTCTGAAAGACTATCTCACAGTTTTGAATATGCTCCCAGCGGTGGCTAGAGAACATGGGTTTCTCCCGACTATTACACATCTTATACACTGAGAACGAAAAATTGAAATCGGAGAACAAAAGGCTGCAACAGCAAGTTATCGAACTGTCTTCTGCCGAATTTTCTGCTGCCGGCAAGAAGCAACTTGAAACTCAAATTGAGAATCTTGAAGCCCAATTCAAATTGGTTACGGACCTCAATCAAGAGTTGACCTCAAAACTTGGCGAGTTAAAAGATAATTATGAAGCAGAGTTGAGTGAGAAGTTGAAGGCCTTGCAATTGAAAGAAAACGAGGTGGCATCTCTAAACAGTTCCCTTGATTTAACCAAAGCCGAGGTTGCTGCTAGGGAAAATGAATTGAAAACCTCTCAGATGGCGTTAGTGGTCTATAAGGAGCATGAAGATGTTCGTTACAAAGAACGAGCTACTGCCATGATTGAGTCTAATGAATTCAACCGACCGATTGTGAGATCCATCTTGTCTGCTTTTACTGCAGGGGCCAAAGGAGCAATTCGACAATTGGAAGAGGAGGGCTACTTAGCGCGCGTTCCTCCTCTCAATTTCCTGAACCATCGCAGACTCATTGAAGAAAGGCCTCCTGATTTGTACCCAAAACTAACTCTAACTTAATTTCCGGTCATTGTAAAAAAGGGGGATCGAGACTTTGCCATGATCCTCCGACAAACTTATGTAGTTCTGAACGGTATCTCTGGATTGCTAATCTGACTTTATCTTTAGATGATTTGTCGGTTTTATGTAAATGTACCAAATGTCACTTGGCGTATCCATGCTCAATCTTTCCCTACGACTAATTCTCCAATAACCTGGCCGATATATAAGTACCGCCCGATATTTCGATGAGACTTCCGATATCGGTCGATTTATCTTAATCGACCGATTTACCTCCTTGTCAGGTCTTATGGGTATTAACATTACGCATCCTATGCGATGGCTTATACTGAGTCTTTAGTCAACGGATCTGGGTTACTTTTTGTCTCGGTCGATTTATCAGGATGGTTCGATTTAACCCAGTTTCACCTATTGATTAATATCCGATGCTCCACTTATATTATACTACACCCATGCTTTGAGCCTATGCTTATAATACTAATTTTGGCTTTGTCTTTATGAAGTCTCTTCAAAAATTACTTCTAAGGAAACTTTACACCTTTTCCGAGGAAGTTTATTTGACTTCATCTCTTTCCCTTGATTTTATTCTCTGATATTATTACCTATTTATGACGATTGACATTCTAAGCACCTTTTATTCTCCTTTTCCCTTTCATCTCTTCTGTTTAGAGGTTTTAGCACAGGACTAGAAGAGGGACAAGGGTTTACGGAATCTTCTTCTGCTTCCTTCTGTTCATCTTTTCACTTCTCAATTCCTTTTCTTTTAACCCCTTCTCTCTATGGCGGTTTCTTCTCCGGCGTGGTTCCTCTCGTGTTCTTCCAACCTCATAGATACAGAAGAAGTGGACCTACAGGCAACTTATGGTTTTCCCTCTTACATTATCCGTCCTGCTCCTCATGAGGGTCCTCACCTTCCTCCCTTAGGATGCATCTCCATCTTCAGGGACCAAGTCTTGCAAGGTTTCAGATTTCCCCTTCACCCTTTCTTTTGTGAGGTTAGCCGTTATTTTGCTATCCCGCTCAACCAGTTCATCCCTCAATCCTTTTCCATTCTAATAGGCTTCGTTGGAGTATCCAAACTGTTAGATTTCCCGCTGTCTCCTCGTCTTTTCCATCACTTCTTCATCCCTCGTCGGGTAGATGTTGGTGTTTTTAAGTTTCAGTCTCGTCCCAAGGCCATTCTGTTTAATCACATTCCCCCTCAAGGTGAATGGTATAAAATTTTTTTTTATATGCGTCTTCCCTCTCCTCCTCCATTTCCTATTCAATGGATACATGACCTACCCCCGCTTCCTGACACTCATGGTCTTCTCAATGATCCCTCTGTCGCGTCTGCTCTACCTAAACTGCGAGGGGCAAAGTTCAGTTTGCCGCATCTGATCGAAGAGGGTTTGATGTTTCCTTTCGGGATAGGCCACATTGACACTCCCTTGGACAGTTCCTTTGGTAGGTATAATTATTTTGTCTTGCCTATACTAATTAGCGTATCCTTTTTTGATAATGGTGTTTGCTATCTATATTGCAGCTGATGCTCTTCTTCCAGCCTTCATGTATAAAAATTCTGCTATGACTAAGTCTTTTATCAATAGCCTTGGGGAAGAATGGTTACATACCCGCCGATCCGATCCTAATCCCTCTACTCTGGGATTGCTTTCAGAGGAAGAACGACGGGCAGAGGCTGCCTCACTTGCCGAAGAGGAAGAAGAAGAGCCTTTTGTTACCTTAGTTCAGAAGCCAAATCTTACTAAAACTTCTCCTTTTAGCGACTTCTTTGGTACTTTTGTGCAAACTCCTCTTATCCCAGCACCCATCTCTCTTGAGAGAGGTAAGGCCTCGACAGCTCCCACTCATCTTATCTCTAATCCTGCTCTTAGGATGATGAGACCTGGCCTGCTTATCCCTTCTTCTTCTATTGTTTCAGCTTCCCCGATTTCTGCTCCTGAGAAGGATGATATTCCTCCCGCGTTTTCTGCTCCTTTGGCATTGGCCTTGCCCCCCTTGGCCTCTAGGTCTCGAGCTAAACGGACGTCTTGTCGGAGATCTTCTCCAAATATTAGTCCTTCAGCTGTTGAATCCCCCTCCCCTGTCTTACCATCGATTCCGTCTACTTCTTTTTCTACTCCTCTTGTTTATGCTTTTCCTCCTATTGCGTCTTCTTCTTCTTCTCTACCTCCTGTGTCCTCCATTCCCCGACCTTTGTTCAGACAAGCTTTGGGTCTTCCTTCTCAATTGGGACAACCCTCTGAACCGTCTAGCTATGGCTCATTACAACTACAGGGCTTATTAGCTGAATCTTGGTCACAAGGTCAAGAGCAGCTAAGGGGCCTCAGTCTTCCTCATCGAGCTGATCGTCACAGTCGCTAGGCAATAGCGGTAAGCATTTTCGGTTACATGCTATCAATTTTGTCTACTGATTCCTAATTACCTTGCCTTTTTGTTTAGTTACTTGCCTCAAGTTTACAAATTGACCAGCTACTCGTAGCTAAAGATCAGGAGAACCAGAAGTTAAAAACTCAATTGGAAACATTGAGGGCCGCGCCTCCTTCTTCTACTAGTGACCTGCCTCAATTACAAGAGAAGGTGGCCTTACAGGATCAACAGTTGGGGATCCTAAAACAAGAGTTGGAAGAATGCCAGCAACTATTAAAAGACAAAGAGCTCAATAGAAAAACCTTAGAATTACAGGTGGATCGACTGCATTCCGGACTTCGATTGGAGATCGCTCTAAAAGAGAAAGCTCTCTTAGATGCTTCTCAGAAAAGTCTTATCTTAGAGAAAGTAGAGAAGCTTCATAATGCCTGTCTTTCTGACCAAGCTCAGGACCTGGCTTCTCATGATTTCACTATTCTACTGGAACAAGAGCTGAGGAAAGCTCAAGATAACGAATTATCACTGCTCCAGAAGGAATTGGAACAGCAAAGATCGGAGAAGGATGTTTTAAAAGAACAAAACACAAAGCTGCAAGCTGATTTCCAGAATTATAAGGAGTAGGAAAAGAGTTGGTGGGAAGAATGGTGGCAAGCTTACTTACAGTCCCCAGCATTTGCCCGGGAATTTGTTCGCAGGATAGTGGGTGCGCTAAATCATTCCGTATCGGGAGTTCTCCAACAGCTAAAAGAGGGTGGATATCTACCCAGGGAACCTCCCCTTTCTTTCATAAATCGCCGCAGGCTTAATGAAGAACTACCCTCAGATTTGAAAGGCCCTTTTCCAAATGTTTAAGGAAATTATTCATAAAAACTTGTAAAGTAAGAATTGACAGTGGGAAAAAGTGCAGTTGATACTGAGTAATTAAGTACTTGCAAGGTGTAAGAAAACTTTAACACTTACTTGCTTTTTCTTTATGCTAGTTTAAGAATACCCCTTCCTGACATGCTTTTGATTGCTAAATATAAACTTTATTAGAAAATCCCTTGTTCATCTTTCAGAGTTAAGCCTTGTCTTGATGGATTCTTCCTTAAGTAACATCCGGTATGCTTTGTATCTCCCCGAGGATGAATGATCTTAGTTGAGACTAGATACGGAATTGTATAAAATTATTGATCTTCAGGCTGAGTATAATATCCCAGCCAGATTTTTAATAAAGACTTTCATATATCTGGGCTCCCGTATAGAATCCCTTCTCAATTCCTGCTTAATTAGGCTTTGAAGCCAGGAGATTCCCTGATTAATTATGCCTTGCGCTAGTTTGAAATCTCTGATTTCTTCTGTGAAAACCTGCCTGATGTATTTCATAGAATTTCCCGATCGGCTCTGGTTTATAGTCTCCGGTTCCTCCTATGAAGACCCGACCGAATTACTTCATAGAATTTCTCGATCGACTTTGGTTTATAGTCTCCGGTTCCTCCTATGAAGACCCGACCGAATTACTTCATAGAATTTCCCGATCGACTTTTTCTCTGGAATAGTTTAGAGTCTCCGGTTCTTCCTATGAAGGCCCGTCCGGGTTACTTCATAGAATTTCCTGATCGACTTTTTCTCTGGAATAGTTTAGAGTCTCCGGTTCTTCCTACGAAGGCCCGTCCGGGTTACTTCATAGAATTTCCCGATCGACTTTTTCTCTAGAATAGTTTAGAGTCTCCGGTTCTTCCTACGAAGGCCCGTCCGGGTTACTTCATAGAATTTCCCGATCGACTTTTTCTCTGGAATAGTTTAGAGTCTCCGGTTCTTCCTATGAAGGCCCGTCCGGGTTACTTCATAGAATTTCTCGATTGACTTTTTCTCTGGAATAGTTTAGAGTCTCTGGTTCTTCCTATGAAGGCCCGTCCGGGTTACTTCATAGAATTTCCCGATCGACTTTTTCTCTGGAATAGTTTAGAGTCTCCGGTTCTTCCTACGAAGGCCCATCCGGGTTACTTCATAGAATTTCCCGATCGACTTTTTCTCTGGAATAGTTTAGAGTCTCCGGTTCTTCCTATGAAGGCCCGTCCGGGTTACTTCATAGAATTTCCCGATCGAATTTTTCTCTGGAATAGTTTAGAGTCTCCGGTTCTTCCTACGAAGGCCCGTCCGGGTTACTTCATAGAATTTCCCGATCGACTTTTTCTCTGGAATAGTTTAGAGTCTCCAGTTCTTCCTATGAAGGCCCGTCCGGGTTACTTCATAGAATTTCCCGATCGACTTTTTCTCTGGAATAGTTTAGAGTCTCCAGTTCTTCCTATGAAGGCCCGTCCGGGTTACTTCATAGAATTTCCCGATCGACTTTGGTTTATAGTCTCCATTTCTTCCTATGAAGTCCCTCCCGGGTTACTTCATAGAATTTTTCCGATCGACTTTGGTTTATAGTCTCCGGTTCTTCCTATGAAGTCCCGCCTGGGTTACTTCATAGAATTTTTCCGATCGACTTTGGTTTATAGTCTCCGATTCTTCCTATGAAGTCCCGCCCGGGTTACTTCATAGAATTTTTCCGATCGACTTTGGTTTATAGTCTCCGATTCTTCCTATGAAGTCCCGCCCGGGTTACTTCATAGAATTTTTCCGATCGACTTTGGTTTATACGAAAGTATAATATTTGGGCTAACCTCATGTTGGCTCGTAATTCCTTGAGGGGAGCTGAATAGGCCTTTAGGATTTCCCCTTATTTTACTGCTTGAAAAATAGAAAGAGGCTTCTCTTGATACTTATCAATTTGTATGAACCACATTTATTTCCTGTGTCAATATTTATCTTGCTTGGCTTTTATCAAAAGAAACAAAGTACATAAACTGCAAGTATCTCAATTCACCACTGTGAACATATTTAAAGCAGTAGGATCAAATCAGGCTCGATAGGGTTGCAAATGATTAACGCTCCAAGGGTGTTCCAACATTCTTCCTTCGGCATCCTGGAGATAGTATGAGCCTGACGCGAGCTTTTCTATCACTTTATAAGGCCCTCCCCATTGTGGTGCCAACTTACTGACATCTCCCACAGGCTTAACTCGTTTCCAAACCAAATCCCCTACTTGGAAGAATCTGGGGATGACTCTTTTGTTATAATTTTGTCTCATCCGCTGTCGATAAGATATAAGACGAGTAGCAGCTTTATCTCTTATTTCCTCGATCAGGTCCAGCTCCATAAGTCGTCGATCTCTATTATCCTCATCATACAATTGTCTTCTGTCAGACTCTACTCCTACCTCAATGGGGATCACTGCTTCTCCTCCATAGACTAACTGGAAAGGAGTGATTCCTGTAGCTTCATAAGGTGTAGTACGATATGCCCAGAGAACACTGGGTAACTCGTCTACCCAGCTACCTCCGACATGATCCAGCTTAGTTTTCAGTCCTCTAATAATCTCCCTATTAGTTACTTCTGCTTGACCATTGCTCTGCGGGTAAGCTACAGAGGTGAAGGCCTGGGTAATCCCATAACTTTGACACCAGTCTAGGATTCTATCGCCTTGAAACTGCCTTCCATTATCAGAGACCAACTTATGAGGAATGTCGAACCTGCAGATTATATTTTTCCATAAGAATTTAATGACCGCGTCTTCTGTAATCCTAGCAAGTGGTTCTGCCTCCACCCATTTAGAGAAATAATCCACAGCCACCAACAAGAACCTCCTCTGTGCAGCAGCCATAGGAAATGGACCCACTATGTCCATACCCCACTGATCAAAGGGACACGAGACTATAGAGGTTCTCAATAACTGGGTAGGGTGATGTAATATATTCTGATGCTTTTGACAAGAAATACAAGTTCTTACCAGTTTGGCGGCATCTTCATGTAGAGTAGGCCAGAAATATCCCGCTAAGAGGATTTTACGAGCCAAAGATCTTCCTCCTATATGACTACCACAAGAACCTTGATGCACCTCCTGTAAAACAAATTGTGTATCTTCTGTGCCCACACACTTGAGCAAGGGTCTGGAAAAATCCCTTTTATATAATTGCTCCCCCACCATAGTATATTGAGCAGCTCGTTTCTTGAATACCCTGGCTTGTTCTGTATCTTTCGGAAGAAGACCTTGCTGTAAATACAATATGATTTGAGTTCGCCAATCACCCTGAATTTCTATATCGGTTTGTCTCTCAATACAGGAAATTAACAGAGTCTGTTCCACTGGTCGATCAAGACTCCATGGCACTACAGCAGAGGCTAGTTTAGCTAATTCATCTGCCACCTGATTCTCAGATCGAGGAATTTTTTGTATGTTTATGTCTTGGAATTGAGACTTCAACTTATCGAATGCTTCAGCATATAACTTAAGCCTGTCATTATTGATTTCAAAATTACCTGCTAATTGTTGAGCTGCTAGCTGAGAATCAGAATATATAAGGACTCGAGCTGCCCCTACATGCCGAGCAGCTTGTAAGCCAGCTATTAAAGCTTCATATTCTGCCTCATTGTTGGTAGCTCTATAGTTCAACCTGATGGAAAGTTGGAGTCTATCTTCTTTCGGGGATATAAGGAGAATACCAATTCCACTGCCCTGTCTAGTTGTAGAGCCATCCACATAAACCTTCCAGGTATCTTCTTCTTCTGGGCCTTGAACCTCTATGATGAAATCTGCTAGAGCTTGCGCCTTGATGGCTGAGCGGGGTTGATATTGAATGTCATATTCCTCAAGCTCGGTTGTCCATTTAATTAAGCGTCCCGACGCCTCGGGGTTGAGTAATACCCGTCCAAGAGTGTTATTGGTTAAGACAATAATCTCATGTGCTAAGAAATATGGGCGCAACCTCCGAGCAGTCAATATTAAAGCATAAGCTAATTTTTCTAGTGTAGTGTATCTACACTCAGCTCCCTTTAATAAATGACTAGAAAAATATACAGGTTGTTGCTCTTTTCCTTCCTACTTGACTAATACAGAACCCACGGCGTTTTCATTAGCCAACAAATACACCCACAGAGTTTCTCCTGCTATAGGTTTAGCCAATACAGGGAGAGTAGCCAAATAATCTTTCAATTCTTGGAAAGCCTTATCACATTCTTCATTCCATTGAAACTTATTAGCCTTTCTGAGTATTTTAAAGAAATGGAAACTATGATCGGCTGATCTAGAAATAAATCTAGACAAGGCTGTGATTCAGCCTGTCAATCTTTGAGCTTCCCTCATGTTGCGAGGTGGCTCCATGTTGTGCCTTGACTTTGCTCGGGTTGGCTTCTATCCCCCTCTCGGACACCATATATCCCAAGAATTTTCCTCCCTTCGCGCCGAACAAGCTGTAACGCCCGCCCTCCTTGCTAACCCTAAGGGACGGGGCTACGATACTCTATGTACAATTTTTTTTTTTTAAAACAGCGGAAGACTTAAAATAATTCTCTTAGTTTAATAAAAACTTTTCTTTTGTTTTCTCTTTCATCAAATCCAAACTACACTACCATGGCCTCAATAACATGATATCAAAATTAGTAGAAAGATAACATCAAGTCACACATACGGTACTACAATTCATGATACCAAAGCATAGTTCTTTAAAAGTTTTTTTTTAAAGCAGGTTCTTATTTGGTTGCCTAGCCACTGCCACACACATCTCCTTGCCTCTCCTGCTGCTCCTCTAGCTCATCCAGCTTTTTCCTTTATCTGTGGTACAAGGACAGAAAGCTGTGAGCACTCATGGCTCAGTAAGTTCCTTTCCTACTCACTAAAACCGAAAATCATAGTATAATCAAAGAATGTCTCAACATGACATCATTTCAACTAGTCATGACATAATGTAACATACTCTTTTAAGCATATCATGCAACATGAAGAAATCATAACTAGTCATGGCATATCATAGCGTAAAGCATAGCATGAAGAATAACATAATCGTATTTAATCATGACATATCGTCATAAGGAGTCATGGCATATCCTACACATGGACATATCATGGAACATAACATAATCATATCTAACCATGGCATATCATAAATCATCATAAGGTATATGCAATATGATTTTGAAAAACATGTATCCGAAAAACATGTGTATGTCTCATGATCTTTAAAACCATTTCTTCTTACATATATACTTGAACATAATCTCAACTTAAAGGGGATCCCGGCAATGTACCACTTACATATTGCGCGCAACCTATGTAGGTCCAAGGTAGCAAGTCTTGAACCCTACAAGGCAACATACTAGGCCCGAGTCTTACTCCATCGACCTAGGGGCACTTAGGAGCCCATCCCTAACGAGGCCCGAGTCTTATTCCATCGATCCCGGGGTGCTTATGGAGCCCACCCTTGGTACAAGCCATATAAAGTAAAGTACATGTCATACTTATACATATCATACATCATAAAAGCATACATCACTTAGGCACACATCCTATCATAAAAATATGCATCACTTAGGCATACATCATGTCATAAAAGTATGCATCACTTAGGCATACATCATATCATAAAGGTATGCATCACTTAGGCATACATCATGTCATAAAGGTATGCATCACTTAGGCATACATCATACCATAAAAGTATGCATCACTTAGGCATACATCATATCATAACAATATGCATCACTTAGGCATAGATCATAAAAACATGCATATCTTAAGCATAAAGCATATCACCAAGCATGTATAATTTAACCACATAGCATATCATGAAAGCATGCATATTTTAAGCACTAAACATAGCATCAAAGCATGCATAATTTAACCACATATCATAACATAAGCATGCATATTTTCAGCTCATATCATATCATCAAAGCATGTAAAATTTACCCACATATCATAACATAAAGCATGCATATTTTGAACTCATAACATATCGTAGAAATTCTCATCTTGTATAGCTCACAAGCATACATGTCTAAGCATAAAAGTGTATCATGTGCTCATCCAATCATAAGGAACAATGTAACATGATTAATTTGGGTACTAAGCTTCTTAATCCTTTGGGTTCTTATCTTGGCCGAAACCCTCTTAGGTGCCAATTCAGGTTTTAAACAACATCCAAGCATGTAGAACCTAATTCATCCACATATCATTTTCATAGGAAGTATTATAAACAAGATTTACTTGGACTCTAAGTTCTCCAAGTCCTTAAACCTCATTTGGCCGAACCTTAACAAGTGTAAAACAAGGTTCTAAATGACATAAAGCATGGAAACCTTAACCATATTTATAGCATTTGTTTCAAGGAATATGGTAAGCACAATTGAGTTAGTTCCTAAATCCTTTAAGCCCTTAAAATTATGTCATGGCCGAAACTTACAAGTACTCATTTAGGTTTTCAAGCAAGCATACAAGCATGTGAACTTACTCTAACATCATGTATAAATTTATAAATGGCATCATACAAGTGGTCATGGCCGAAACTTCCCTTAGCATCAATTTAGGTCACTAACAACATATAGCATGTGAATTTTTAGCTTTCTACATTTCATATTCCATGGAGAGTGACATGAGCATGTTCAATGTAAGTTCTAGGGTTTCTAAGGCATGTATCCCTTCATGGCCGAGACTTTAAGGTGTCCATTTGAATCATAGTTAAATATATAAGCATGTGAACATAATCAACATGTTATCTCAATTTCATAAGAAGCATCTTTAACACATGAGGTCTAAATTTTAAGGTTTCTAGGTCTTTAAACCCTACATGGCCGAACCTCATCAAGCATGGAATTTGTTCAAATGGCATAAAAGCATAGAAAGTCATAACACATTTCATAACATGTATAAAAGTCAAGCACTATAAGCATACATTTAAATTGTGTCTTAGGTTTCCTAGGTTTTTCCTTTCTTTATCTCATAGCATATGTTTGGCCAAAACCTTCCAAGTCTTTAAACTAGGTTTTAGGTGGCCTAAAGTATGGAAAACCTAAACAAGTTTTATGGCAAAAATATCAAAGGAACTATACATATAAGTTTGGTTCACAAACAAGCTAGGACCCTTGTGGTCATAATTATCATATATCATGCAACCAATTTTCCTATACTCTAATTAAGCATGGGAGCATCAAACAACTTTCATATCTTATTATCATGGAGGTTTTGAGCATGTTAAAAAAAATCTGTTTAAGCTATTCTAAACCATCCACCTTACCATGGCCGAAACATTAAAAGTGATGTTCATGAGTTTCTATCAACATACAAGCATGCAACTCTTTAAGAAACTCTATATTCTATCATATAAACATGGTGAGTTTAAATTCAAAGTCTTCCTAATCCTAAACCCTTCCTTGGCTGAAACTTGTGAGTGGGGTACTTTTGGTTCCAAGTAACCTTCAAGTACGAAAACAATAATGGATCCTTAACCATTTATTTAGAGGGTTTTGTGCAAGTTAGGTAAACAAATAAATTCCCTAGCCCTTATAAAACCTTTTTGGCCGAAACTCTAGGGTTAGGTACATCTCTAATCCAGCATCACATATATATAAAAATATGAGAGGAAACCTTCTTACAAAGCATAGAAAAATTATCATGAATCAAGGCTTATATTAAACATTCCTAGGATCAACAAGTCCTTTCTTTGGCCGAATTTTCACAACTTTGTTTCTAGGTTTTAAAATCCTCATAAAATCCAAAAACACATTAAAACCACTTGTACCAAAGGTGAGGGTATACTTACTTCCTTTTCGCTTGTGGTTCTAAAGTGTGGTGATGGAAGAAAGGGTCTCTTCTTCTTGTTCTCCTCCTTTGATTTCCCTTGGTAGCCTTCCTTGTATCTTAGGAGGAACCTTGTTTTGGGGGCCGAAAATGGAGGAGAGGGGGATGAGGCTCTCGGTGGTGGAGAGGAGAGAATGAGAGAAATAAGAGAAAAATAAAATCTTCTCTTTACATGCTCCCTTTTATGTTAAGGGGGAAGAGGTAGCAAAATTGGTTTTTGCTTTCCTTCTCCCTTAGCCCCCTTTTTTTATTTTATTTTATTTATTTATTTATTTGTTTTCATTATTCATGATGAAACAAGGGGGAATGAATCCCCTTAATTGTCCTCTTTAAGTCACGGCAAAGGGAGAGGAAGAGGGAGAGAAAAGAAGGAAGGCAAGTTGCCTTTCTCTTGCTCCTTTCTTGCTTTCTTTTGGCTAGCTTTTACTCTCATCCTTATCATGAGTTTCCCTCCTTTGCTATCAATATATCATTCCTTTCCCAACTGGTTATTACCCATTAATCCTATCATTTACATCATGAGAGGTTCAAGGTTCAATCCTTGACCACTCCCTATTTTTATTTCTTTTTATTTCTTTTTGGTTCAACATTCTACTAATATTTTTCTAAGGCAATTCATCATTCTCATATTTATCTTAAAATCTTAGTGGGTGTTACAGTACCCCGTACCTCATAAAAAGTTCATCCTCGAACTTTAAAATAGCTCCGGGTACTTTTGTTTCATATCATCCTCGCGTTCCCAGGTGGCTTCTTCAAATCGTTGATTCCGCCATAGAACCTTTACTAAGGGTATTTCTTTGTTCCTTAACCTCTTGACTTTCGGTCCAAGATCTGAATAGGTCTACTTTCGTAACTTAGGTCCTCTTGAACCTGTACCGACTGTGGCTCAATTACTTGATCTGTGCTGGGAGTACACTTCTTGAGCATCGATACATGGAACACATTGTGAATAGCTGCCATGTCTGGAGGTAGTTCTAGTCTGTATGCAACTTGGCCCACTTTTTCTAAAATCCGGTACGGTCCTACGTATCGTGGGCTTAACTTGCTCCTCTTTCCGAATCTCATTATCCCTTTCATGGGGGATACCTTAAGGAATACCAAATCTCCGATGTTGAATTCTAGCGGCCTGCGCCGTTTATCGACATAATTCTTCTGCCGACTCTGAGCAGTTTCTATTCGTTGGCGGATCTTCTGTATAGCTCGGGTGGTGTCATCAATAAGTTCCGTTCAGAGCTCCATTTCCTTCTTTTCACCACTTTCATACCAGCATATAGGGGATCTACACTTCCTCCCATACAGAGCTTTGTAAGGTGCCATTCTAATAGTAGCTTGGTAACTATTATTGTAGGCGAATTCTGCCAGGTATAAATATCGGCACCAGCTTCCCTTGAAGTCCAGGGTACAAGCTCTTAACATATCTTCTAATATTTGGTTCACTCTTTCAGTTTGCCCATCGGTCTGAGGGTGGAAAGCTGTACTAAATAACAACTTCGTGCCGAGGGTCTTCTGAACGCACTCCCAAAAGTGTGAAACAAAACGACCATCTCTATCAGAAATAATGGTCTTAGGAATACCATGTAGCCGAATGATTTCCTTAACATATAACTGAGCTAGTTGTTCAGTTGAATAAGTCATTTTGATCACCAAAAAGTGTGCGGACTTCGTTAATCTGTCTACAATCACCCATATAGCGTCATATCCGTTTGTCGTCCTGGGAAGACCCGAAATGAAATCCATAGAGATTTCTTCCCATTTCCATTCTGGAATTTGGACAGGCTGTAGTAATCTGCCCGGTCTCTGGTGTTCAGCTTTTACCCTTTGGCAGGTCAGGCAAGTACTGACATACTGAGCCACTTCTCTTTTCATACCAGACCACCAAAATTTCTTTTTCAGGTCCTGGTACATCTTAGTGGAGCCCGGGTGTATTACATAGGGTGTTCTATGAGCTTCTTCCAGTATTTTCCTTCACAACTCTGGGTCCTCTGGAATGCATAACCGATCCCTGAGGTATAATATCCCGTTGTCCGCGATACGGAACCCGTCATTCTTCCCTTCCAAAGTCTCTTGTTTGATTATCTGGAGGTTTTGGTCACTGGTTTGCTTTTCCAGTATACTCTCAAATAACGTCGGTGTTATGGTGAGGGTAGAAAGTCGCCCGGACATAGTTTCGACCCAAGGATACGAAACACGTCTCGGTTCCTTGATGGATTCCCATATTGGTTCGTTTCCAGCATTAAGTAAAACTTTAGCATATTGATTGAAATTAGGTAGCTGACCTGAGACGATGGCAGAGGCGTTCGCCACGTCATCCTGAGCGAGAGAGTAGACTCTGGCATTGGTCATAGTGGGAGGGGCCTCCAATCTTCCTTGGCTGATTGAAGTCCCTTCTATGGCAGTATGCATCTGGTGAAGCTGTGCAGGGGTACTCCTATTCTGGTTGTTCTGCGGAGGTAGTGCCTGAGACTGAGTAGGGCAATTTCTTGCCAAATGTCCTTCCTTTCCGCAGTTGTAGCACTTTCTGGTGCTTAGGAGACATACTCCAGAATGCATCTTTCCACATGTGGCACACTGAGGGTACTTGGTTTGCTTATTGGCCGGACCACCTTTTGTGTTGTTCCACTGTTTCCTCTTTCCACCTGAGTTTCCTTTCCAGCCGGTTCTGGTATTGTGCGATTTTTGTCCTCCGGTCAGTGCTTGGTTCTTGCCCTCGTTCATTGCTTTCTGGTAGTGCTCGGTAATCAGGGCACTGCTGACTAGCTCCTCTGCAGTCTGCGGTCTATTAACTCCGCCGGCTACGTTCAGAGCTATCTCGGGTCGGAGCATCTTTAACATTAACCGGACCCTTTCTTTTTCAGTACTGGTCAGTTCTGGGCACAGACGTGCTAGGCGGTTGAACTTCTTGACGGCTTCGTTAACTGACAGATCACCTTGCCGGAACTCAGTGAACTCGTCATAGTGCTTGTTGGTCACTTGCATATGGAAGAATTCTTCTAATAACTCTGTCTCAAAACCCGTCCATTGCATCTGGTTTATTTGTCTTTTCGCCTTTACTCGGTCCCACCACATCCGGGCATCTCCGGTAAGGCAGAACGACGCGCATTTGACCTTCTCGTGTTTAGGCCAGTCCAGTAGTTCCAATATGCTCTCCACGGTCTTGAGCCAGGCTTGCGCATCCCATGGTTCGCAGTTTCCCGAGAAGGCTTTCGGCTTAAGCCTTTGCCACTGAATCAGATAGGCCTCTTGTCGGACCATCGGAGTAGGGTCTGCCGGGGGCACTGGCGCGGCTGTAGGTATAACCGGTAGTGTATTCTGATTTGCCGGTGGGGTAACTAGGTTGCCTTGCTGACCCATTAAGGTAGTGATCAACTGCTGTTGTTCTGTGATCTGACGCTGGAGGTCTGTGACTACCTGTGTCAGGTCTGGTGGAGTCACTGTCCCCTCGGTTCGGCCATTGCGTGTCCTAACCATGTTTATCTAAATAATGACAAATAGACTAGTGTAAGTGGTTATCGTTTTTAGCCAATCTAACGTACTGTTTTGTTTCTATCTATTTGTTCTGGTATTATTCCTAACCTACTAATATGTAATCCTAATCTAAATTATAACTAAAAGCATAAAATAAAGCATCAAACATAAGCAAGCAAAACATGAAACTAAAGCATAAGCAACATAAGGAAAAATAAAGAATAGAGTGACAAACAATATAACATAAGGAAATAAAGCATAAGCAATATAGCAAAGAAAATAAAGCATAGGCAAAATAACAAGGAAGAAAAATAAAGCATAAGTCATATAACATAAAACTAAGCATAAGCATATAACAAGAAAATTAAGCATAAACATTCTTACTTGGAGCGGCAGGTCGGAGGCTTGATGTGTGTGTAGTGAGCTGGCAAAAACCTCGCTATGATACCAACCTGTAACGCCCGCCCTCCCTGCTAACCCTAAGGGACAGGGCTACGATACTCTATGTACAAATTTTTCTCTTTTTCTTTTTAAAACAGCGGAAGACTTAAAATAATTCTCTTAGTTTAATAAAAACTTTTCTTTTGTTTTCCCTTTCATCAAATCCGAACTACACTACCATGGCCTCAATAACATGATATCAAAATTAGTAGAAACATAACATCAAGTCACACATATGGTACTACAATTCATGATACCAAAGCATAGTTCTTTAAAAGAATTTTTTTTTAAAGCAAGTTCTTATTTGGTTGCCTAGCCACTGCCACACACATCTCCTTGCCTCTCCTGCTGCTCCTCTAGCTCATCCAGCTTTTTCCTTTATCTGTGGTACAAGGACAGTAAGCTGTGAGCACTCATGGCTCAGTAAGTTCCTTTCCTACTCAATAAAACCGAAAATCATAGTATAATCAAAGAATGTCTCAACATGGCATAATTTCAACTAGTCATGACATAATGTAACATACTCTTTTAATCATATCATGCAACATGAAGAAATCATAACTAGTCATGGCATATCATAGCGTAAAGCATAGCATGAAGCATAACATAATCGTATCTAATCATGGCATATCGTCATAAGGAGTCATGGCATATCCTACACATGGACATATCATGGAACATAACATAATCATATCTAACCATGGCATATCATAAATCATCATAAGGTATATGCAATATGATTTTGAAAAACATGTATCCGAAAAACATGTGTATGTCTCATGATCTTTAAAACAATTTCTTCTTACATATATACTTGAACATAATCTCAACTTAAAGGGGATCCCGACTATGTACCACTTACATATTGCGCGCAACCTATGTAGGTCCAAGGTAGCAAGTCTTGAACCCTACAAGGCAACATACTAGGCCTGAGTCTTACTCCATCGACCTAGGGGCACTTAGGAGCCCATCCCTAACTAGGCCCGAGTCTTATTCCATCGACCCCGGGACGCTTATGGAGCCCACCCTTGGTACAAGCCATATAAAGTAAAGTACATGTCATACTTTTACATATCATACATCATAAAAGCATGCATCACTTAGGCACACATCCTATCATAAAAATATGCATCACTTAGGCATACATCATGTCATAAAAGTATGCATCACTTAGGCATACATCATATCATAAAGGTATGCATCACTTAGGCATACATCATGTCATAAAGGTATGCATCACTTAGGCATACATCATACCATAAAAGTATGCATCACTTAGGCATACATCATATCATAACAATATGCATCACTTAGGCATAGGTCATAAAAACATGCATATCTTAAGCATAAAGCATATCACCAAGCATGCATAATTTAACCACATAGCATATCATGAAAGCATGCATATTTAAGCACTAAACATAGCATCAAAGCATGCATAATTTAACCACATATCATAACATAAGCATGCATATTTTCAGCTCATATCATATCATCAAAGCATGTAAAATTTACCCACATATCATAACATAAAGAATGCATATTTTGAACTCATAACATATCGTAGAAATTCTCATCTTGTATAGCTCACAAGCATACATGTCTAAGCATAAAAGTGTATCATGTGCTCATCCAATCATAAGGAACAATGTAACATGATTAATTTGGGTACTAAGCTTCCTAATCCTTTGGGTTCTTATCTTGGCCGAAACCCTCTTAGGTGCCAATTTAGGTTTTAAACAACATCCAAGCATGTAGAACCTAATTCATCCACATATCATTTTCATAGGAAGTATTATAAACAAGATTTACTTGGACTCTAAGTTCTCCAAGTCCTTAAACCTCATTTGGCCGAACCTTAACAAGTGTGAAACAAGGTTCTAAATGACATAAAGCATGGAAACCTTAACCATATTTATAGCATTTGTTTCAAGGAATATGGTAAGCACAATTGAGTTAGTTCCTAAATCCTTTAAGCCCTTAAAATTATGTCATGGCCGAAACTTACAAGTACTCATTTAGGTTTTCAAGCAAGCATACAAGCATGTGAACTTACTCTAACATCATGTATAAATTTATAAATGGCATCATACAAGTGGTCATGGCCGAAACTTCCCTTAGCATCAATTTAGGTCACTAACAACATATAGCATGTGAATTTTTAGCTTTCTACATTTCATATTCCATGGAGAGTGACATGAGCATGTTCAATGTAAGTTCTAGGGTTTCTAAGGCATGTATCCCTTCATGGCCGAGACTTTAAGGTGTCCATTTGAATCATAGTTAAATATATAAGCATGTGAACACAATCAACATGTTATCTCAATTTCATAAGAAGCATCTTTAACACATGAGGTCTAAATTTTAAGGTTTCTAGGTCTTTAAACCCTACATGGCCGAACCTCATCAAGCATGGAATTTGTTCAAATGGCATAAAAGCATAGAAAGTCATAACACATTTCATAACATGTATAAAAGTCAAGCACTATAAGCATACATTTAAATTGTGTCTTAGGTTTCCTAGGTTTTTCCTTTCTTTATCTCATAGCATATGTTTGACCGAAACCTTCCAAGTCTTTAAAATAGGTTTTAGGTGGCCTAAAGTATGGAAAACCTAAACAAGTTTTATGGCAAAAACATCAAAGGAACTATACATATAAGTTTGGTTCACAAACAAGCTAGGACCCTTGTGGTCATAATTATCATATATCATGCAACCAATTTTCCTATACTCTAATTAAGCATGGGAGCATCAAACAACTTTCATATCTTATTGTCATGGAGGTTTTGAGCATGTTAAAAGAAATCTATTTAATCTATTCTAAACCATCCACCTTACCATGGCCGAAACATTAAAAGTGATGTTCATGAGTTTCTATCAACATACAAGCATGCAACTCTTTAAGAAACTCTATATTCTATCATATAAACATGGTGAGTTTAAATTCAAAGTCTTCCTAATCCTAAACCCTTCCTTGGCCGAAACTTGTGAGTGGGGTACTTTTGGTTCCAAGTAACCTTCAAGTATGAAAACAATAATGGATCCTTAACCATTTATTTAGAGGGTTTTGTGCAAGTTAGGTAAACAAATAAATTCCCTAGCCCTTATAAAACCTTTTTGGCCGAAACTCTAGGGTTAGGTACATCTCTAATCCAGCATAACATATATATAAAAATATGAGAGAAAACCTTCTTACAAAGCATAGAAAAATTATCATGAATCAAGGCTTATATTAAACATTCCTAGGATCAACAAGTCCTTTCTTTGGCCGAATTTTCACAACTTAGTTTCTAGGTTTTAAAATCCTCATAAAATCCAAAAACACATTAAAACCACTTGTACCAAAGGTGAGGGGATACTTACTTCCTTTTCGCTTGTGGTTCTAAAGTGTGGTGATGGAAGAAAGGGTCTCTTCTTCTTGTTCTCCTCCTTTGATTTCCGTTGGTAGCCTTCCTTGTATCCTAGGAGGAACCTTGTTTTGGGGGCCGAAAATGGAGGAGTGGGGGCTGAGGCTCTCGGTGGTGGAGAGGAGAGAATGAGAGAAATAAGAGAAAAATAAAATCTTCTCTTTACATGCTCCCTTTTATGTTAAGGGGGAAGAGGTAGCAAAATTGGTTTTTGCTTTCCTTCTCCCTTAGCCCCTTTTTTATTTATTTATTTATTTATTTGTTCTCATTATTCATGATGAAACAAGGGGGAATGAATCCCCTTAATTGTCCTCTTTAAGTCAAGGCAAAGGGAGAGGAAGAGGGAGAGAAAAGAAGGAAGGCAAGTTGCCTTTCTCTTGCTCTTTTCTTGCTTTCTTTTGGCTAGCTTTTACTCTCATCCTTATCATGAGTTTCCCTCCTTTGCTATCAATATATCATTCCTATCCCAACTGGTTATTACCCATTAATCCTATCATTTACATCATGAGAGGTTCAAGGTTCAATCCTTGACCACTCCTTATTTTTATTTCTTTTTATTTCTTTTTGGTTCAACATTCTACTAATATTTTTCTAAGGCAAATTCATCATTCTCATATTTATCTTAAAAGCTTAGTGGGTGTTACACAAGCATTTGTTTGGATTTAATTTGAGCCCATACTGTCTTAATGTCTTGCAAGTTTCTTCCACATCCCTGCACAGATCAGTAGCTTGAAGAGACTTAATTAAGATATCATCAACATATACTTCCATATTCCTACCAATCTGCTTCTGAAAGACCTTATTCATAAGCCTCTGATAGGTTGCTCCTGCATTTTTTAGTTTAAAGGGCATAACATTATAACAATAAGTGTCTTCAGATGTTATAAAACTAACCTTTTCTTGATCTTCTTTGGCCAAGGGGACTTGATGATAACCTTGATACGCATCCAACATAGAGATATATTCGCATCCGGCAGTGGAGTCAACCAGTTGATCGATTCTGGGTAGTGGATAATAGTCCTTTGGGCAAGCTTTGTTGAGATCCCGAAAGTCAATGCACACTCGCCATTTATTCCTGGGTTTAGAGACTAATACCACATTGGCCAACCAGCTTGGGAATTGAACTTCCCTGATGTATTCAGCCTCCATAAGCTTGGCTATTTCTTCCTTGATAATCTGATTTTGTTCCGCACTAAAACTCCTCTTTCTTTGCATGATTGGGCGGGCATCCGGGAAGACATGCAAGGAATGTTCCATGACAGCAGGAGAAATGCCCGAAACTTCTTTGGGAGTCCAGGCAAACACATCATTGTTCTTCTTCAAACATTGCACCAACTTAGCTTTAAGATCAGGATCAAGGTCGGCTGCAACATAGGTGGTAGCTTCTGGCCGCTCGGTCTGGATCTGAACTTCCTCCTTTTCTTCATAAACCAGGACGGGCTGCTTTTCCCGAATGGCATTAACTTCCATTCTTTGAATTTTCTGGGCGGTGTTAGCCTCAGTCCGAATGATTTCTACATAACATTTCTGGGCTGTCTTTTGATCGCCCCGTACTTCTCCGACCTGATCCTCCATAGGAAACTTAATCTTCTGACAGAAAGTAGAAACGACCGCCCTGAACTCATTCAGGGCAGGCCGATCCAATATTACATTATAAGAAGATGGAGCATCTACCACCATAAAATAAGATCTCCTAGTTCTCATCAGGGGTTCCTCCCCCAGAGAAATGGCCAACTTTATTTACCCCAGAGGTTGCACTTCATTGCCTGTGAATCCATACAGAGGAGTTGCAATCGGTTGAAGTTCCATTGGATCAATTTGCAGCTGATCAAAAGCCTTTTTGAATATAATGTTGACAGAGCTGCCCGTGTCTATGAAGGTACGAGCGATGGCGTAGTTAGCTATCACAGCTTTGATGATTAATGCGTCATCATGAGGTATCTCTACCCCCTCCAGATCTTTGGGCCCGAAGCTTATTTCAGGGCCGGCCGCTCTTTCCATGCTGCACCCTACTGCATGAATCTCCAATCTTCGGGCATGTGCTTTTCTGGCTCTGTTAGAATCCCCATCAGTGGGTCCGCCCGTAATCATGTTGATATTGCCCCTAGCAGCATTGTTTCTATTCTCTTCCTGACGGGTTATTGTGGTTTCAGAAGGTGCTTTCTCGGATACTTGGCTAGTACCCGCCGGGACCGGTATTGCTTCTTGACGGGTTCCATCCGGGAGATATTCCGGCTTGAGCGGACTCTGCTGCCTAGGGTACGGTTGCCGGTAATAGTTCTGTTTCTGATATCGCTCTTTATTGACTCGTCTATTTCTCAAAACAAAACAGTCATCAGTCTGATGACTGCTAGTTTTATGATAAGTGCACCATCTCCTTGGTGCCTCCGGCTGCATTTCTACATGCTGTATAGCTTGTGGACGATAATCTGGTTGTCGATGAGGTGGATGAGTTATTCTAGGCCCTCTTGGTGGGGGTACTGGGGTCGGAGCTTTCTCCTTAGCATGAGTAGGAGAAGAGGGAACACCTTCTTTCCTACGAGCAGCTTGGGCTTCTTCTACGTTAATGAACTCAGTAGCCCGCTCAATCAAGGAATCAAAATTAACAGGAGGATTTCTTACCAAATCTTTAAAGAAATCATTATCATTTAGACCCCGAGACAAAGCACTTACTAATATTTCAGTAGTAGCATTAGGTACATCTATAGCTACCTGATTGAACCTTTTAATATATGCCCGGATGGATTCTTTAGATCTTTGCTTAATTGAGAATAGGCTCCACGGGGTCTTATGATACCTTTTGTTGCTGGAGAAATGATGTAGAAAGACTTTCTTGAAATCTTTAAATTTTCGAATAGACTTTTCAGGTAATCTTTTGAACCAGCGTTGTGTTGCTCCTCCAAGAGTAGTGAGGAACATCCGACACTTCACTCCATCGGAGAATTGTTGCAGCAAGGCTACATTCTCAAATTTCAACAAGTGATCTTCCGGATCTGTGGTTCCGGTATATTCTCCAATTTGAAGATTCTGATATCGCTTAGGAAGTGGGTCATCTAATACACTTTGTGAAAATGAGGAGATGACCTTTTCTGGTGAACTATCACTAGTTATCATTTTGACTTTACGCTTCTCTTTGTCCGGTACCTCGCCAGAGGACTCTTGGAACACAGGCTTCTTACCCCCTGAATCTAAGGGAGTGCGAAGGAAAGCTCGCGGACGCTTGGTTGTAGAAACAGTAGCTGGAGGAAAATACAAATGTTCTTCTTCTTCTATCTCCTTTTCTTTCCGAGGTTCAGTAGTTGATATCGCCGGATGATGAGCCGTCGGCGGAGTGGCCCCAGTATGAGCTTGCAGTTGTTGCTGCTGTTGTTGTAGGGCTTTCTGAACATGAGAATTAATGAGGAGATCCAAATCCTCGCGACTGATAGTAAGTAGGTTTGACTTCCCAGCTTCTTCCATCATGTAGTCTCAGATTCAGGTGAAGTTTCCCACAGACGGCGCCAAATTTGATCCTGTCTGAGAAGCTGACCGTGAAGGAGATCCGGCAGAAGGAAACCCACCGTACTGATGAAGAATGATGCCGGTAGAACTTCGACCCGAGAAACCCAAAGCGGATCGGAAGAAAACCAGAGTCACCAAAGGAAATCTGATAAGTAGGAAGAAATCCCCGTCCAGATAGGAGAAAGTCGAACTCCCAAGCTCCCGAGGCTCCCTGCGCACAAGAGACCAACCAACGCTATCGTCAGTGACCTAAGACCGGGGTGGGAATCCCTGGCTAGGCCCTCTGACGCTCAAGTTAGCGATCTCTCTTGATGTCAAAGAAGGAAAAAGAAAGAAGATGAACAGTAGCCAGAAAATTAGGGTTGTGAAAGTACACAATGATGTGAACTTACCTAGCCAACGGAGAGGATTCCCCCTTTTAAACCACTTCATGTAACCTCCGTAGCCATGAAGTGGACCCCGGTTTGTTAGAGTTCGTTATGAGATGACGTCAGCTGTGCACTTGCGGAAGATAATTTTTAAAGAATCTATTTTTTGTACCCCAGATGTACCTTCTTTGTCGTTTAGCGCCTGCAAGACAAGCTGAAAGCATATTTCCTGCCAAAATATATATTCTCTATCATGAATTATTCGATATATTCATGTATGATTCTTCTTCATGTGACTTCTATTTGTATCTTTGTTGTGTCAAAAAATAATATTTTATTCAACATGTTTCTAAGGTATTCATTGAAGGAACTGTGTGAGTTCTTTGCTCGAAAGAACCCTCTTGACCGATATTGGTCTATCTTTGCTCTGGAGTATATCTCGGTCGTTATTGGCTTACCTTCATACGACAGGCATGTATCGACCGATATTGGCCTACCTTCGTTTGGCAGGCATGTATCGGCCGATATTGGTCTATCTTTGCTCTGGAGTATGTATCGGTCGTTATTGGCTTACCTTCATACGACAGGCATGTATCGACCGATATTGGCCTACCTTCGTTCGGCAGGCATGTATCGACCGATATTGGCCTACCTTCGTTCGGCAGGCATGTATCGGCCGATATTGGTCTATCTTTGCTCTGGAGGTATGTCCCGACCAATATTGGCTTACCTTCATACGACAGACATGTATCGACCGATATTGGCCTACCTTTGTTCTAAAGGTATGTCCCAACCAATATTGGCTTACCTTCATACGGCAGGCATGTATCGACCGATATTGGCCTACCTTTGTTCTGAAAGTATGTTTCGGCCGTATTGGCCTACCTCCTTTGACTCTTTCTTCCTTTTCTTTCCTCATCTGAAGACCCTTAAAACCTAACCCATATCACTAACATATAAAACCACTCATGCTCATATATAGCAAAGGAATCATGCTAACTGAAATACTAAACATGTATAGCTAATCATGCTCATAAGAATAAAACTATAACATCATGCTGAAAGCAAATAAAACTAAACATGCTGAATAATCTAATAGCAAGAAACAAATAAAACTACTACTGAATGCTTCAAACAACAAGAAACTAAACTTTCTAATTCTAAACATATTTGAAGCTTGTTTCATTTGTTTCAAAACTTATACTTTAATACTTCAAAATAATAATAAACTTCTTTTGGGCCCGGCATAGTACCAATTTGCGCGCATGCTTAATAAGAGTCGAGGTAGCTAATCCCGAAACTACTAAGGTAATTCTAGGCGATCTTGTGCCTAGGGGCGATCTAGGAGCCCACCCAATGGACCTTGTGTCCTGGACCTCGTGTCCGGTACATGCCATTAAAAAGTAAAATACTTTCTTTTTAACTATAACTTCTTTATACTTGCCCTTACTTGGCATTTAAGCAAACACCTTGTGTGCGCTTTTGATATTCAATCTTCTGGAATTGAAATCAAGTCTAGACCTTAGTCTTTCTTGCTTATAGTTCTTAAAGACAGAAACTCATGCTTATGTAATAGCAAAGAAACTAATAATTGCATGTTCAAGATATTCTAATAGCAAAAGAGACTAGAAAGTATCACCGTGCACATCTAATGGCAAAGGGAAATAAATCATCTTAAACCTGCTGTGAAAGTAAAGCTAAGCATGCAATTTAAGAAATGCTTAGAAATGCTATAGAAGATCAAACTGTGAAATATCCCAACTAAGCAAGTAGTAATGAGAACTTAAGCATGCTGTGAAAGTAAAACAAATTCAACTACCAAGCATGCAATGGAATCCAGAAAATATGCTCATGTATATCTAATAATAAAGCACTAAAATTTGCATACTATGAGCATATCATCTGAATAATCTAGGGTATTTCCTGGAATACTAATTTTCAACTAAGCACATGGTTATGATTAGAACCTGGAAACAATTCTGTTCTCTGCTTGACAAGCTAGTAAGGAAATCCAAGCAAACTGAAATGCTAAATATAAGGGTTGTTCATGTTCATTAAAACAACAAGAAGAAATCAAAACTAAAATGCTGCCCAAGATCTAAACAGTAGGCTTAAGATGAGAGCTAATCATGCACGACAGTAACTAAAAGGTACTGGAACTGCACACTTTGGCTTGAGGTAATTGGCTATGACTGTTATCATCCCTATACAAAATTGTTCTTGCTTGCAAATATGAAGTTAAAGAAAAAGTTGTTCTAAACTCTAAACATGCTTCAACAGATTAGCAACAGAGCAAGCAAAATCTTAAATCTATTCCAAGATCCCTAACATCATGTTTCTCTACAACCAAAAATCTGAAAACCATGAAAACAAATCGAAGCTCGGAACCACTCCTACTGCAGGTGAGTAGCAACTCACCGTGATTTGCTTGGACTTACAACCAATCGGGACAAACTCTAGGGCTTCGGAAAGATGAAGTTCTCGGCTTCCTCTTGTGCTCACGCGTGCTCCTCTCTGTCGGGATGACCACCACGGATGAGGTTGGCCGGAAGACAGCTTCACCGGCGCCGGAAGGAACCCTACGAGACGCCGCAGTTTCGCTTGTGGGTTTGTCGCCGTCACGCAGCCGAGAAGAGAAGGGATTTTTGAGAGAAGTTTTTGATTTTCCGAAAAGAAACCTAAACTCCTTTTCTTATACTAGGGTTAAACCGAACTATACCTTAAATATAATCCATTCTTTCCTTAATTAACAAAAACTCGCCGGCACAGTTGGTCAATCGACTTTTAACCGAAGCAAGGGGTCTCGGCTTCAATCCCTCAGCCACGCACCTTTTCCCAATTTATTCCCTAATCATTAACTATGCTATAAACTTAATTCTCACCATATAAGGTTAACAAAATCGTGTAGCTCAGCTGGTTGGACCGGTTTTGCTTGGGTCAGTCCGACCCAAGGTCGTGGGTTCGAATCTCACCTTCAACATTTTTTTTTAAAACTTCTTTCTTTTTGTAACCCTACTAAACGACCTCCAAAAATTACGTAAAAATACTCTAAAAATTCCTAAAAATCTCTAGAATATTTTAAAAGTATTTCCAAATATTTTTATGGACTTTTAGAACTTGAAATAGGGAAAATTAGGTCGTTACAATGGGAGTGCGAAGAAAGGCCCGCGGACGTCGTGTCGGAGAAACTGCGGTTGGAGGAAAATATGCATGTTCTTCCTCTTCCGGTTCTTTTCCCTTCCGATGTTTAGTAGTTGAGATTGCTGGATTATGAGCTACTGGCAGAGTAGCTCTAGTATGAGCTTGAAATTGTTGTTGTTGTTGTTGCAAAGCTTTTTTGTACATGAGAATTAATGAGGAAATCTAGATCCTCTCGGCTAATGGTGAGTAGGTTTGATTTTCCAGCCTCTTCCATCTTGCAGTCTCAGATTCAGGTGAATTTCCCACAAACGGCGCCAAATTTGATCCTGTCTGACAGACTTGATGAGACGGAGAGCCGGGAGAAAAACCTACTGTTGGTGAAGAATAATACCTATGGAACACCGATCCGAGAAACCCAAAGCGGATCCAAGAAGATGAAATCCCAGAGTCTCTTTCCGATGCAAAGTACCAGTGGCGATAAAGAGATCCGTTCGAAGAAAACTCCTGCGCACAAGAGACCAACCAACACTATGTAGGACCGTTAGATTCGATAGAGGGGGGGTGAATATCGATTCGAAAATACAGAGTATAAGCGCAGCGGAAAAGTAAAGTAGACACAGTGTTTTTTTACTTCGTTCGGAGCCTGTGACGACTCCTACTCGAAGGCCCGTACTCCGTGAGTACTTTCGTTGGGCAATCACTATCAATTCGAATATTACAAGGTTAAGTACAAGAATTGACAGATAAAGAAAATACCGACAATAGAATTAAAACAGAACCAGCACTGAGTCGGAGAGCTTTTCGTGGCGTCGTAAGAGCACAGAGCAGCAGATCTTGGATTCTAAGTTCATATCGAAGCTCTACCCTTGCCCCTTCTTTTATATGAAGCTCAGGGCACCCCGGATCCCTTCCAGGCGCCCTGGTGAGACGTGGCAGGTCCAACCAGTGAGCTCCACGTGGCGACGCGCAATCAGGATAAAGTTTGCCTCCCGGGCGCCTGGATCCCTTCCGGGCGCCCGGACCTCCGGGCGCCCGGACCCCTCTTCTCCAGAAAGTCCTTCTCCTGCAAGAAAAGGTTAGTCCAAGGCAAATGTACCCTGCAGCAAAGATTGTTAGCACAGTTTTATAGATAAGCAAAGTATGACTTAGATTCCGTCTTTTCGAGACCGAAATCTAGTCACGATCTCGACTTAGATATCCGAAATGGATCTAAGCCGGATCGACGCCTAATGTTCCCTTCCCGGGAACGCGTCCTCGCAGTCACTCCCCTCCAGTGACTTACCTTACTTACCTGCCAGACGTCCGGTCAGCCCTTCGACCCGTCTGGACTTGAGCCAGCTATCCGGTCAGCCCGTCGACCTATCTGGACTTCTCACCAAGCGTCCGGTCAGCCCGTCGACCCGCTTGGACTTCTCGCCAACTATCCGGTCAGCCCGTCGACCTAGCTGGACTTCTCGCCAAGCGTCCGGTCAGCCCGTCGACCCGCTTAGACTTCTTGCCAGCTATCCGGTCAGCCCGTCGACCTAGCTGGATTTCGTGCCAGACATCCGGTCAGCCCGTCGACCTGTCTGGACTTCTCCTGCACACTGGATCAAAGTGTCAGACAACAACAAAACTAACTTAACCTGATTTGTCATTCATCAAAACCTAGGTTAAATCGTTAGTGCTAACCGCACCAACAATCTCCCCCTTTTTGATGGAATGACAACCTGGTTAAGTTAGTGAAAACATATGCAAGAAAAAATAAGCATTTAAAGGGTTTTTAAGTTAGTTTGTATTTTCAATTCTGGTTTAGCTAACTTAACCACCTAACCCTCCCCCTTTGGCATTCATCAAAAATAAGCATGGATTAAGTAAGCATAGACTTGAGACAAAAAAAATGTTAAGATAATCTGGGGGAGTTTAAACTTTTTGAAAACTTGTTTAAAGCATTAGCTTTTAGATTTTAGAAAAATAGCTAAGTTTAGATAAACAAAATCTCAAACACAAGTGTATAAGTTCTAAATTTCAAGATCAAATTTTAAATTTTCAAAACAAGTTTCAATTTTGAAATGCTTTTCAAATAAGTTTTCAAAAATTCCAAGACTGAGTTTGAAAAATTTATTTTTCAAAACTGATTGAAAAATACTAGAAAAATTCAGTTTTCTAGAATACTAGAAAAGTACTAGTTTCAAAACCATGGTTTAAAATACTAGAAAAGTTCAGTTTTCAAGGACTAAGTAAAAAGGATAAAAAGTTTGTGATTTAAAACAAACAATTGTGAGTTGATTTAAGAAATTTTTCACAATTTTAAACAGGTTGATTTTGAAAATTGATTTTTAAACTTTGATTTTCAAAATTAAGTTTAAAATTCGATTTGAAAAACTGAATTAGTTTTATTTCTCCCCCTAAACCTGACATAAAATTTTGAAAATATTTGCTAAATATATTCAAAGTAGAAAAAAAATTGAGGTAGAATTTTATAGAGAGATTTTAAAGAGAAGATTAAAAAATAACACTTAAGGAGATAATTAAAAACCTCCCCTGAATTTGATACTCCTTTAATTTATTAATCCTCCTTATTTATTACTCCCCCTTAATATAAAATTTTACAACCGTAACATATTTTCGTACCTAAGTGTTTTAGGCGATTGTATAATTATCTTTATAAAATTGTTCATTTAAATTTGACTAAACGTAATTAACGTTAGATTCAGTTGAAATGAGTTAACCTTTAGTGTAATGTTAAGTAAGATAAGTTGTTATTAATTCAATAATTAATCAATAATAATAATTTATTGATTAAATTTTGCTTGATTCAATAATTTAATATAATCTAAATTTTGTATTAATTGATGAAGGTGTTAGTTATAATTTAACTTTTCATTTACTTCCTTTTAAGTTGGATTAACTTAGGTTAAAGTTGGTAGTAGTTTGAAGTTAAACTCGTTATTAAACAAGGTTAAGTAAGGTTCAATTTAAGTCAAAATTTAATTATGTTTTAATAAAAATAATTAATATTTTAAAGGTTGAAAAAAAAGAAATGACTTAGAGTAATTTTAATATTTTTACTAAGGTTAAACCTAGGTTCTAATCAAATCAAGCTTAGTTCTCAAATAAAGTAAAACTTAAATAGTTAAGTTCTACTTATTAATTACATAATTAAGTTTAAAGTTAAAGTTAACGGAATTTAAGTTTTTAAGTTAGGTGTCTAAGTTTTAAATGAATTTAAAAGAATTATAATTATTATTATTTTTAAGGGATTTCTAACAGGATTTTAAAATGATTTTTATAATTATTTAATGACAATTAATATACGTTCAATTCAATTTTGATTTTAGATTAAAATTAATATCAGTGATTAATTTAGGTTTAAGTTTTCAGTTTAAGTTAAATTTTTAAGTTTTAATTTAAGTTTTAATTTTCAGTTAGATTAAATTAAGTTGAAAAGTAATGTTTAAATTAAGTTTTAATGAATTTTAATTTAAGATCTAATTTTCAGTTAAGTTAAATTAAAAAATAATTTTAAGGTTAAAATGATGTTTAGGATTGAAAATGAGTTTAAAGTCAAAATAATAATTTTTAAAGTGAAAATAGTCTATAGAAATAATTTATTATTATTACTATTTTTTTAAGTTAAAAGAATTTTATCATAGTGAAAAAATAAGAAGAATTTTTTAAAATGATACATAATTTTTAAAATAGTTTTAAAATAATTTTTAAAATATTTTTTAAATGATTTTTAAAAGTTTTTTTTTTAAATAATTTTTAAGTTAAATAATTTTTAAGTTAAAATAATTTTTAAAATAACAATAATTTTTAAAAATGTTTTAAAAGAATTTTTAAAATAATTTTTTAAAGTTTTTTAAAATGATTTTTAAAATAATTTTTTAAAAATGTTTTAAAATAATTTTTAAAAGAATTTTTTAAAGTTTTTAAAATGATTTTTAAAAGAGTTTTTAAAATAATTTTTAAAAGAATTTTTTAAAGTTTTTTTTTTTAAAATGATTTTTAAAAGAGTTTTAAAAATAATTTTTAAAATGTTTTAAAAGAATTTTTAAAAGAATTTTTAAAATTTTGAAATTTATTTTTAAAAGAGTTTTTAAAATAATTTTAAAAGAATTTTTTAAAGTTTTTAAAATGATTTTTAAAAGAGTTTTTAAAAGAATTTTTAAAATGTTTTAAAAGAATTTTTTAAAGTTTTTAAAATGATTTTTAAAAGAGTTTTTAAAATAATTTTTAAAAATGTTTTTAAAGAATTTTTAAAAGAATTTTTAAAAGTTTTTAAAATGATTTTTAAAAGAGTTTTTAAAATAATTTTTAAAAATATTTTAAAAGAATTTTTAAAAGAATTTTTAAAAGTTTTTAAAATGATTTTTAAAAGAGTTTTTAAAATAATTTTTAAAATGTTTTAAAAGAATTTTTAAAAGTTTTTAAAATGATTTTTAAAAGAGTTTTTAAAATAATTTTTAAAATGTTTTAAAAGAATTTTTAAAAGTTTTTAAAATGATTTTGAAAAGAGTTTTTAAAATAATTTTTAAAATGTTTTAAAATAATTTTTAAAAGAATTTTTAAAAATTTTTAAAATGATTTTTAAAAGAGTTTTTAAAATAATTTTTAAAAATGTTTTAAAAGAATTTTTAAAAGTTTTTAAAATGATTTTTAAAAGGGTTTTTAAAATAATTTTTAAAATTAATTTAATATTAATTTTTTTTAAACTTAATTTAGTTTTAATTCGAAATTTAATTCTTAATTAATTCGAAATTTAATTTTAATTTGGAATTCAAAATTTAATTTTAATTTGAAATTAAATTTGAAATTTGAAATTTAAATTTAATTTGAAATTCGATTTAAAATTTGAATTTTAATTTTAATTAATTTTAATTTAATTTGAAAATTAATTTGATCCTTATTCATCTCACCCGATCTAGATTATCAATCAGGGAATCCTATAATTTTGTGAGATGAATTAGATTTTATTATAGAGTTTGGTTTAGCTTGTGTTAGATTGAGGTTTAGCTTTGGTCTCAACAAATAGGCATTCTTCGGATAAACTTCTAAGCTTGGTGAGTCACCTGGACGTCATTAGAAGTAACCAACCTTTCGAAGTTTTCTGAATAGTCCTATCCACGGAGCTTAGTACTAAACCTTGGTCTAACTAGTTAGGATCCTTTTAAGGGTAGCTTCGGTCAGTTCCACTTGGCCAAATGCACCAGATCGAAGCCATATCTTTCTAGACATGCGATGCCCAAGCTTCCCTAACGTACTATCATCCAAAAACTTCACCAGTACCATGATTCAAGTTAAACTTGAACCCTCTTTAACTAGTCCTAATTACCCTGTCGGGTAAGTTGGTTGGGGTTACCCTTTTCGGGTAGGTTGGTTAGGGTTAGCCTGTCGGGTAGGTTAGTTTTGGAGGTGCCAGCTATTCTGGAACCTCCCCCTGAATTATTGGCCATTAATTTAGTTTTTAGTTCTGGGTTTATTATAGTTAAGTTTTGGTTAAAATCTAATATTTAATTTATAATTTAGATTCAAGTTTTTAATTTTGAATTAATTAAATTAGTCAAATTATCTTTCTTTAAGAGAATGCATTTAATATTTAAATTTTCTTTTAATTTCAGTTTTATTAGGTTAATTGAATTATCTTTCTTTAATAGCTTATTTTTAAAGTTTAAGTTTTTATTTATTTTTAACTTTGAATTAATTAAATTGTTTGAATTATGTTTACTTAAAGGTTTATCTTTTAACCTTTTATTAATTGTTAATTTTGAATTTTTTGGATTATCTTTATTAAATATGTTATTTTTAACATTTAATTTTAATTTTGTTAAATTTAGTTTTGATTTTATCAAAGTGTTTGATTTTATTCTTATATTTTCTTTATTTTTTAAGTTGATATAATTAGTGGAATTTATTAGATTATTCTTATCGTTAAAATTTAATTTTTTATTAATTAAATTATCTTGAGTTTGGATAGGATTTCCTAGATTAATATTGTCTAGATTATTAAATAATTTATTAATTTTATCTAGATCAATATTGACCTTGTCATCTCTATCATTTGAGTTTTCAGATTTGTTTAGGTTTAAGTTTGAATTTTTAAAATTAATTGGATTTGTTTTATCAGATAATATCCAAGGGGTATTTTTGTAATTATTGTCAACTACATTATTTTCACATATATTTTCAGAAATAACCAGATCAATGCTCATATTTTTTAAACTACTATTAGCAGGGGTATTTTGATAAATATCACTAACCTTGAGCGCAACCCCTAATTCAGTAGGCTTTTCGATTGGATCTAACCCGAGTTCGGATTCAATTTTTACTTGATCCTCGAGCTCCATCGGCTCCTCGTGAAGTTTGATCAATTGGGTCCAAAGGTCATGTGCATCTTTGTATTTTTCTAGTCTGCATAAAACATTGTTAGGTAAAACATTACAAATGATTTTACTTACATTTGTGTTTAGTTCTGAGTTCTGAGAAGGTTTTCTCAATATCAGCCAATAATCAAAGTTTACGCTTCCTAAGAAGCATTCCATTAATCGCTTCCAATAGTTGAAATCTTGATCGTATGGTGGTGGTTCGTGGGGGTTTCGTCCTTCTTGAAGAGTCATTATTCTTGCACACAGAGAAACAGAAAAAAATCCCAAGACTTGGTCTTGGATTAGCAGTGCTGGAAAAAATAATATTTCACTATTTTCGGAAAAAATAATAAAATATTATTAAAATATTAATAAAATATTTGAAAAAAATATTATTTCAAAATTTTGAAAATGTAATATTTTTTAAATACTAAACAATGGTGAAAAGATGGCGATGTATTTTTCAAAAACCGTTTTGGAGGGAAAAAAATGAAAGGCGTAAGGTTTTATTTAAAAAAACAAACGATATCTAATTTTTCTTTAAAAAAGTCTCCCCTTTGCCTGATTGGTGGTTGCACCAAATCAGAGCGGTACCTGCTCTGATACCACTTGTAGGACCGTTAGATTCGATAGAGGGGGGGTGAATATCGATTCGAAAATACAGAGTATAAGCGCAGCGGAAAAGTAAAGTAGACACAGTGTTTTTTTACTTCGTTCGGAGCCTGTGACGACTCCTACTCGAAGGCCCGTACTCCGTGAGTACTTTCGTTGGGCAATCACTATCAATTCGAATATTACAAGGTTAAGTACAAGAATTGATAGATAAAGAAAATACCGACAATAGAATTAAAACAGAACCAGCACTGAGTCGGAGAGCTTTTCGTGGCGTCGCAAGAGCACAGAGCAGCAGATCTTGGATTCTAAGTTCATATTGAAGCTCTACCCTTGCCCCTTCTTTTATATGAAGCTCAGGGCGCCCCGGATCCCTTCCAGGCGCCCTGGTGAGACGTGGCAGGTCCAACCAGTGAGCTCCACGTGGCGACGCGCAATCAGGATAAAGTTTGCCTCCCGGGCGCCCGGATCCCTTCCGGGCGCCCGGACCCCTCTTCTCCAGAAAGTCCTTCTCCTGCAAGAAAAGGTTAGTCCAAGGCAAATGTACCCTGCAGCAAAAATTGTTAGCACAGTTTTATAGATAAGCAAAGTATGACTTAGATTCCGTCTTTTCGAGACCGGAATCTAGTCACCATCTCGACTTAGATATCCGAAATGGATCTAAGCCGGATCGACGCCTAATGTTCCCTTTCCGGGAACGCGTCCTCGCAGTCACTCCCCTCCAGTGACTTACCTTACTTACCTGCCAGACGTCCGGTCAGCCCTTCGACCCGTCTGGACTTCTCGCTAGCTATCCGGTCAGCCCGTCGACCTAGCTGGACTTCTCGCCAAGCGTCCGGTTAGCCCGTCGACCCGCTTGGACTTCTCGCCAGCTATCCGGTCAGCCCGTCAACCTAGCTGGACTTCTCGCCAAGCGTCCGGTCAGCCCGTCGACCCGCTTGGACTTCTTGCCAGCTATCCGGTTAGCCCGTCGACCTAGCTGGATTTCGTGCCAGACATCCGGTCAGCCCGTCGACCTGTCTGGACTTCTCCTGCACACTGGATCAAAGTGTCAGACAACAACAAAACTAACTTAACCTGATTTGTCATTCATCAAAACCTAGGTTAAATCGTTAGTGCTAACCGCACCAACACACTATCATCAGTGACCTAAGACCGGGGTGGGAATCCCTGGCTAGGCCCTCCGACGCTCAAGTCAGTGATCTCTCTCTCGGTGTGGAAGAAAGAAGAAAACCGAAGAAGATGAACAGTAGCTGGAAATTAGGGTTATGAATGTGTGCAATGATGTGAATTTACCTAGCCAACGGAGAGGATTCCCCTTTTTATACCACTTCATATAACCTCCGTAGTCATGAAGTGGACCCCGGTTTGTTAGAATTTGTTATGAGATGACGTAAGATGCGTACTTGTGATAAAAGACTTTTAAGGAATCTTTTTTGTACCCCAGATGTACCTTCTTTGTCGTCTAGTACCTGCAAAATAGTCTAAAAACACATTACCTGCCAAATACATAACACCTGTTATACAATCACATCCTGCAAATATCTTCATAAACTACTTTATTTGAAATATTTACTTCTATCCTGTTTCACAAGTCCTTTCAAAGTGTTTCTATCATTCCTATTTGCCTCTCTTATTTTTGCTATATCATAGATAGCTTAATATAACATTATTCCTTGTGTCGGTCGAGGCTGAACTTAACTAGGTTTGGTCAATTATCATTACCTCTCCTGAGACTCCTTGGGTAATGCTTGTCCGTGCCCTTCTGAGTTTGTTATCTCAGATAACACTGGGCTATATTTTGTCAAGTATGTAATCTTGATCAATATTGGTAAATCTTTTCAAGGTATTATTCAGCCCCGCCAATATCGACCTTCCTCCCTGAAGGCATGTCTCGATCGATTATTGGCTTGTCCACTTGAAAGTACATCCCGACCGATATTGGCCTTCCTCTTTTGAGGTATATCCCGGCTGATCTTAGCCAACCTCCCTGGAGGTATATCTTGATCGATATGGGTCTGCCTCCTTGGAGGCATATCCCGACCAATATTGGCCTTCCTTCCTGAAGGTATGTATCGATTGATATTGGCCTGTCCACTTGGAAGTATATCTCGGCCGATATTAGCCTTCCTCTTTTGAGGTATACCCCGGCTGATCTTACCCAACCTCCCTGGAGGTATATCCTGATTGATATGGGTCTGCCTCCTTGGAGGCATATCCCGGCCGATATTGGTTGATACAATCCCCACCAACAAATGTGATGGAACCCGAGACAAAGGTGGATAGAACCCCCAAGAACTAAACGACAAGAGTGTGAGCCTTGACCCGTAACCAAGAATTGGCACGAACCTAGCCTACGAAGGAAAGAAACGCCACACCTAGGGGTGATAAGTTTCGATGGGTTGAATGCCACGAGAGTAGACTCGATAAGCTCAGCAAGTCCTTTCAAGAACTAAGAGAGCACACAATCTCACCAAAAACTGAGTTTCTTCATACTAGGATGTCCCTCCCTTATATAATGGGAGTGAACAAGGAAAAATACAAGATAAGTACATGTACAATTAGAGTCCCAATGTTGCATTCCTCATGCAAGCTATCTAGAAACCCAAAACAAAATAAAGGCATGCCCAATTAGAGTCCCAAGTTGCATGCTTCATTAAACAATCTAAAATACTTAAGTCTTCATGCATGAACGAATTCCCATGCTTTGCATGCTTATTAGCGTTCTTCCGTTAAGCGCAACCAGTCATGGATGGTTATGCCCGATTACATGGAATAGGCCACGACTAGCAGTTGCGATTATCTTGGTTTCTCCTTGCTCATAGTCCTCCCAATGTTTTTTGATTAGCCCATTTAGTGCTTCCTTGAAACGCTTTGCCCGTAGTCTTGTAATTGGGTCTTCTAGAAGTGATAACTGATCTCTCCTATCTTCAACCCTTGGGCATACATCATTCTCCCCTTCTTGAAAAGGATTTGTCCTCAAATCATCACCTGCATCAAACGGGGATAAGTCAGCAACATTAAAAGTAGAATGTACGCCATACTCACCTGGTAGTTCAAGTTTGTAGGCATTATCATTGATGCGCTCTAATACTTGAAATGAGCCATCCCCTCGACGTAGAAGTTTAGAACGACGTTTGTCCGGAAATCGCTCCTTTCGGAGGTGCAACCAAACCCATTCTCCTGGTTCAAACATGTAGAACGACAATTTTCTTGCGCCCCTTGTTAGCTTGTTGCATGTATTGTTGAGTTCTTTTCTCAATATTCAGTCGTGCTTGTTCATGAATCTTCTTTACGAATTCAGCCTTCTGCTTACCATCTAAGTTTATATGCTCACTTACAGCTAAAGGAATCAAATCTAATGGTGACAAGGGATTGAAACCATAAACAATTTCAAATGGAGAAAATTTAGTCGCAGAATGTATGCTCCTATTGTAAGCAAATTCAACATGAGGTAGACAATCTTCCCATATTCTCAAATTCTTGTTAATGACCGCACAAAGTAAAAAAGACAAGGTTCGATTGACCACTTCAGTTTGCCCATCAGTTTGGGGGTGACAAGTAGTAGAAAACAACAATTTAGTTCCTAATTTCCCCCACAGAGTCTTCTAAAAATAACTCAAAAATTTTGCATCTCTATCAGAGACAATGGTCCTAGGAATGCCATGCAACCTAATAACCTCTTTAAAGAACAATTCAACTATATGCGATGCATCATCGGTTTTATGACATGGAATGAAATGCGCCATTTTAGAGAATCTGTCTACCACAATAAAAATTGAATCACTCCCCCTCTTGGTCTGGGGTAATCCCAAAACAAAGTCCAATGAAATATCAGTCCAAGGTTCACTAGGTATAGGCAAAGGAGTATACAAGCCATGGGGTTTCAATTTAGATTTAGCTTGTTTGCAAGTGATACACTTCTCACAAATTCTTTCCACATCGCGTTTCATATGAGGCCAAAAGAAATGATCCTGTAAAACCCCTAAAGTCTTAGTAACGCCAAAATGACCCATCAATCCACCACCATGGGCTTCCCTAGTGAATAATTCACGTAACGAACACATAGGCACACACAATCTATTTTCACGAAATAAAAACCCATCATGCCTATAGAACTTACCAAATGCAACCTTATCGCATGCTTTGAACACCTCAGAAAAATCAGTATCGTTAGTATATAAATCCTTGATATATTCAAATCCAAGTAACTTCGTATCTAAAGTGGACAGTAAAGCATACCTTCGAGATAGTGCATCAGCAACTACGTTCTCCTTTCCTTGCTTGTATTTGATCACATAAGGAATTGTCTCAATGAATTCTACCCATTTAGCATGGCGTCGGTTCAACTTATGTTGGCTCTTCAAATGCTTTAGAGATTGATGATCTGTGTGAATCACGAATTCTTTTGGCCATAGGTAATGTTGCCATGTCTCCAATGCTCTCAACAATGCATACATTTCCTTGTCATATGTGGGATAGTTGACAGTGGCTCCACTCAACTTCTCACTGAAATAAGCAATGGGTCTCATTTCCTGCATAAGCACAGCACCTATACCAATACCAGAAGCATCACATTCGATTTCAAAGGTTTTAGAAAAATCTGGTAGGATTAGTAAAGGAGCAGAACTTAGCTTTTCTTTCAAAGTGTTGAAGGCCCTCTCTTGCTCCTCTCCCCACTTGAATAACTCATTTTTCTTGATGACTTTAGTAAGAGGAGCTACAATATTGATAAAATCATGAACAAACCGTCGATAGAAGCTGGCCAAACCATGGAAACTCCTCACTTGGCTAATTGTTGTCAGTGTTGGCCACTCTTGGATTGCTTTCACAATTTCCTCATCCATCTCAACGCCTTTAGTACTAACAACAAAACCAAGAAACATGACTTTCTCCGTACAAAAGGTGCATTTATCGAGGTTAGCAAAAAACTTTTCTTCTTTTAGCACACTCAAAACTAACCTTAAATGTTAACATGCTCTTCTAAGCTTCCGTTTCTATCTCCTCGATGTCCAATCCTGCCCCGATTGTAGTTTTGCTCATCAAAGTCTTCCACAATAACCTCTTCATCTTCTTCGACATCAATCCCTTGGACATGTCTTCGTTGTGGTCTAGTAATATGGTCTTGTTGATGTCTTCTTGGTGTCCCATCTTCCACTCGATCCAACCTCTCATGGATAGATTCTAATTCCGCCCTCATCATCCGCTGCATCTCCCCCATCAATGCTTGTAATTGCAGGTTCGGAAGTGACCTAGCCCCCTCATTTGCTCCATCCTCCTGGTTGTTGGACATGGCTGTAAAATGAAAGAAAACCTCACAAGCACTCGACTCACGTTTGGGTTGTAGCTCTCAATTGATGTTATCTCTCAGTTCTTAATCAAACTCTAGAACAAATCAGAATATCACGTAGCAATTCAAAAGATACCACCGAAACTGATGATGGAAGAATTTTATGAGAAAATGAAAGTGTAGAAGTTTGAGAATAAGGAAAACAAGAAAAGAATTGTTGAAGACAATTTACTTCGATTCACACAAGCAGTTTTTTTTTTGCGCTTTCTTCTTCTTCTTCTTCTTTTTTTTTGTCTTTTCGATGCGCTCTTTTTTTTCCACGATTTTTTTTCTTTTGATTGAACAACAAGTAAAGATAGATTTGCACTTGCTTTTGAACCGAAGCTCTGATACCAGATGATACGAACCCCACCAACAAATGTGATGGAACCTGAGACAAAGGTGGATAGAACCCCCAAGAACTAAACGACAAGAGTGTGAGCCTTGACCCGTAACCAAGAATTGGCACGAACCAAGCCTACGAAAGAAAGAAACGCCACACCTAGGGGTGATAAGTTTCGATGGGTTGAACGCTACGAGAGTAGACTCGATAAGTTCAGCAAGTCCTTTCAAGAACTAAGAAAGCACACAATCTCACCAAAAACTGAGTTTCTTCATACTAAGATGTCCCTCCCTTATATAATGGGAGTGAACAAGGAAAAATACAAGACAAGTACATGCACAATTAGAGTCCCAATGTTGCATGCCTCATGCAAGCTATCTAGAAACCCAAAACAAAATAAAGGCATGCACAATTAGAGTCCCAAGTTGCATGCTTCATTAAACAATCTAAAATACTTAAGTCTTCATGCATGAACGAATTCTCATGCTTTGCATGCTTATTAGCGTTCTTCCGTTAAGCGTGGCCAGTCATGGATGGTTATGCCTGATTATGTGGATTAGGCCACGACTAGCGGTTGCGATTATCTTGGTTTCTTGTTGTTCATAGTCCTCTAAATGTTTTTTGATTAGCCCATTTAGTGCTTCCTCGAAACGCTTTGCCCGTAGTCTTATAATTAGGCCTTCCGGAAGTGATAACTGATCTCTCCTATCTTCAGCCCTTGGGCATACATCATTGGCCTTCCTTCCTGAAGGTATATATCGGTCGATATTGGCATATCCACTTGGAAGTATATCCCGGCCGATATTAGCCTTCCTCTTTTGAGGTATATCCCGGCTGATCTTAGCCAACCTCGCTGGAGGTATATCCTGATCGATATGGGTCTGCCTCCTTGGAGGCATATCCCGGCCGATATTGGCCTTCCTTCCTGAAGGTATATCTTGGCCGATATTGGCCTATCTCCTTTGAGGTATATCTTGGTCGATATTGGTCTACCTCCTTTGAGGTATATCCCGGCCAATATTGATCTATCTTCTCCACTCAGTTATCTCCTTTCCCTTCCTTACCGGGGATCCATGAAACCTAACCCATATCAGTAGTTGAGGAAGACCAAGAGCCATGACTCCGGGTATTACATGGAGGTATATGGCACTCAATGTGTGGCCGACCAAATTAAGTGTTGCATTCACTCTTTCTTCTTCCTCCTCTCTTCTTTCTTGATCTCCCTCTCCTCCATTGTCGTGACTCCTTTGGGGTGCTAGCACACTCTAAGGTGTTTTCTTCATTTTCTTGTCCGTGTGGATACATATAGAGGAGTGTACGCTTGACACTCTCGAGATCCGGCAACCTTTTGGACGAGCGGGATAAGCGAAGGGCTTCGCAACAAGGGTAACACTTGTTGTTCATTTAGATCTAAGGTAGATCTAGGTTAGAAACATGTACATGATTTATTTTATATATCTTCACACGGATCCGTGGCAAGACTTCGAGGTTTCCGCAATACAAAAAGTGGTTTTTGCGGCTCGAAAGTTCCAACATTTTCCATGTTCGCATGTTGTCGCTGCCCCGACGCCACTGCCAATCTTGATTTCCCATCCGTTGACCTCCCCCTCTCTTCTTCTACCACCCGCCGACTGTGGAAGAGTGGAGCTTGCAGCTTTCCAGTGGGCAGAAGCAGCATATTTGCCATCGCCAAGCAGTGATGGCTTAGTGAGTATGTTGTTGGAAGGGTACCATACGGTCGGGGAAGAGACAACCATCATCTTCTCTTCTTTGCCTCTCCCAAATTCCATTGATCCGTGCCCTAGCGTTGATCAATGTTGCCTACCTAATCACAGGCCAAACGCAACCACCTTTGTGAACCACCGTCGCTATGTGCTACCGCTAATGTTGCAACCACCACCAGCCAGCAGCTGTCTCCGATCTGGGGTCATCGTTGGCCCCTGGCACTACCGACACAAATTTGTGGTAAGTTGTTAGTTAAAGATTGTGGATTAAGGATTATGGTTTTACACTCAGTGGTGTATGTATTGATTGGGGTGTTTAATTGGAAGGGATCATTTTTAGGATAATTAGATTTTTGTTAGTGTTGATGAGGCATTTAACTCAGGTGAGTTTTGGATTCATTTCATTCATGAATTTAAATCCAAATTTAGATGGTGAAATGGTTGGGATTGTTTAACCTAAATGGATTAAATGATTTACTCTAATTAGGTGGGGGGGGTTTATTTAGCTATTTACTTCATATGTAATTAGCTAAATACATTATGTGATCGCAGAACTTTGATTTAGGACGAACGTCTCGAAGTGGGATTTATTTGGCACGATTGACAGATAAAGGCAGATATTTCTTCCTTGACCTCTTTAATTCTCAGAACTTAGTGCATGGTAGTTTTGATTGATGGATTAGATTGCTTTGCTTTAAATCTGTTTGTTACTTATTTGCTTGACCTTAAAGATGATCTTGCTATTTCATATATAATCTTAGTTTTGGATATCTATACTCTGTTGTGTATATGCATGTAGAATATGTCCTATAGCGGATATCTTATTAACTGAGTTAACATGCTGATTATGCATATGATGTTGAGTGTACACATATTTGGTTTGTTTATGGGAGTTATCTGTTGGACCCTATGGTTGTTTTGGTGTGATCAACTAAGTTAAGTTAGATCCTGTTTTAGTTTGATCCTTGTGTCTAAGTGTGCAAGAGCTTAGAAGCACAGGAAGTCGAGCGGAAGACGTTGTTGCAAGAAGATGGTAGGGGAAGAGAGACGATGGGCTTAGTGCATCCGAAAGACGAGGTGCTGCGGAAGAGTACACCGGTGGACGAGAAGAACGTATGCGACGTTCGAGGGATGAGAAGCTGGAGCGGAAGCTTGCTCGAGGAGAAGGCCAAAAATTGGGTTCGGGTGAGCCCTATTTCGGTTAGCCGCAATCACCCAGGTGATCAGAGCAGCAGAAGATCGAAAGAAGCCGATGAAGACTGCTGGAGGCGACCTCCCATAAGCATGGAAGGCGCCTCCCATAAGCATGGAAGGCGCCCTCCGTAAGCATGGAAGGCGCCCTCCATGAGCATGGAAGACGCCTTCGACCAAGAAAACTGACTGTTGCCAAGGGATAAAACTCTATCCCTTGGCGCCTCACTGGAGGCGCCCTCCAAGCTCTTTGGAGGCGTACTCAAGCTACGGATAGGATTTTTAGGAGCTATAAAAAGGCCCCTGGAGTTAGGAAATAACTTCTGTAATCACTTTCCTAGTTATTTCTGAGCTTTCAGTGTGTGTAAAAGGCTTCTTCGCCTTCAGAGAAGGAGATTCTTAGTGAGCTTTTCAACCGCCTTGGATTAACAACCAACTAGGTTGTAACCAAGTAAATAGTGGTCTTTTACTTATTTCTTTAAGTTGTTAATTCTGTTTTTAATTACGTTTCTAGTCTAAGTCTAAGGATCGGGAAGAGGTTTTATTTTTTTATTTCAAGCAATTCACCCCCCTCTTGCCGGTCCCACTGCGCCAACAAGTGATATCAGAGCTCAACCACCTCAGAAGGACTAATCACTGATTGAAGCATCAAAGATCAAAGACAATGGTCGGGCTGACAATCTGCCCAACAAAATTCGAGCGAGAATTTGGTTCATGGAAGAATGGAATGGAGGTATTCTTCAAAACCGATTTTGAAATATTGCTAATAATTAAATATGATTTTGTAGCTCCAAACCCCCCCCCCCCCCCTTTGGAGAAGAAAAAGCAGAATATTAGTGGACCAAGAAGGAGCAAGCATACTTCATAGTAAACAGACGAGTCGAGTTCCACCTACTCAGTGTACTTCCACCCCAGGAAGTAAATCAAATCGGAGATTACGACTTAGCAAAGGAACTTTGGGAGAAGTTCCTGGAACTACAGGAAGGAACTTCCAAAATAAAGCTTCCAAGATGAGACATGCTCCAGAATCAACTAACGAACCTCCGGATAGAAGAAGGAGAGTCAGTAGCACAACTACACGGAAGACTCAAGGAGCTAATCACCAGATTATCAAACCTTGGAGAAATGGTAATGAATCAGGACACAAAAAGGTATGCATTAAATGCATTCCCAAGAACACCAGAATGAACATCTATAGTAGACTCCTACTATATCTCAAAGGATCTCGAGGTAAGTACACTAGATAATCTCTTTTTCATTTTCAAATTACATGAATTTCGGTGTACAGGACAAAAGAGGCTGAGCCAGAACATTGCCCTAAAGCCAAGAATGAACGATTCTGACTCTGAAAAATCAATTGATGAAGTCGAAGTTGCCCTAATGGTAAGAAAGTTCAATAAGTTTATTCAATCTAATAAATCTAAATCGCAGATGATCGATCCTGTTTGAGAGCTTGCGAGATGAAGCACTGGGCGACGATGAGCGGTGATGAATAATGACCTTGATGCCGACGAACAAAAGATGATCTGAGAAAACCACAGTGGACCTTACAAGAGATTAAAGGTAAAGCAATAGACCCAAGAAAACCAAAGCGGATCTATGAAGAATACCTCTCCAAAATGAACTTCAGTGAGATGCCTCCGTGGATCGGTGAAGGCTCAGTAATCCAATGGACGATCTCCTATTCCTACACACAATGAGACCAACCAACAAAGCGTTAGAGGCCTAAGACCAGGGTGGGAATCCCTGGCTAGGTCCTTCGACGTTCAAGTTAGTCTCCAGTGAGAAGAAGAAGTAGCATGGAATGAAAATTAGGGTTTGATTCTGATGCACTACGTATGTTTGCGTACCTTGCCAGTGGAGAGGATTCCCCTTTTTATTTCACCCATTTAACCTCTACAGTCATGAGATGGACCCCGGTTTATTAAAGTTTGTTAAGAGATAACGTAAGCCAGAACTGCAATAATAGTTTAAGGAATCTTTTTCTTACCCCAGATGTACCTCCTTTGTCGTTTAGCATACCTGTGGAAGCTTCTAGAAGCTATTTGCTGCCAAATTAATTAAGCTGTCATATGATTACATATTGTTATGGTTCACCTGTTACATACACGTGGTTAGTCACATAAGCTCATTTTACATATATGAGGAATATCTTCTGCTTGTACTAGTCTCGGTCGGTATTCTATACTCAATCAGTTATTTATATCCGACTAGGACTTTATTATAAATATGCCAAAAATCGTGTAAGGTTGAAGACCTTTATGTTCAATCTACTTCTCATATTCGGTTGGTCTACTAAGCCCAGTCAGTCACACCCTGTTGACCGAGATGAACTAGTCGAGCGTATAAAAGCGTTATTACCCGTTAACCCTTCCTTTGGGTGATCATATGCTACTAAATGCCTCTGTGCTTGACCGATCTATTAAGCACAGTCGGTCCTACATTATCGACCGAGACTAACCGGTCGGGTGTATATAGGCCGTCAAGATAGCTTAATGCTAAGTGCTTCTACTTTCGATCGGTCTCTTACACTCGACCGGTCTTTTCCTACCGAATTCATATGCTCGGCCAATCTATTGAGCGTGACCGACCCTACCTTATTGACCAAGATCAACCAGTTGGGTTTATAGAGACACTATTACCCAATAGCCCTTCCTTCAATCGATCGTATGTTAAGGATCATGTGAGACTAAATGTCTCTGTGTCTGGCCGGTCTATGGAACTCGGTCTATTGTGCGTAAGGTTAAGAACTTCTACGCCCGACTGACTCTCTATATTCGGTCGGTTGTGTATGCCTGATCGAGTACCTGTGCTCGATCGGTCTTTGCTTACCAAACTTATATGCTCGAATGACCTTGCCTTGCTCTGGACCGCCTAAGGTTAAACTTTCTCTACACCAGGTCGATCCTTTATTTTCGACCGACCATACATACTCGGTCGATCATTTATATTTGGCCGGTCCTTGTCTGTCGGTCCTATATGCTCGGTCGGTTTATTACGTTCGACCGATCTTTATCTGCCAAACATGAAGCGACCCCATTATCGGGTTAAACCTTTTTCGGGCAACCCCTCATCTCGCCCTTTTCAGCCTTCCTTGTCCTTGTTATCCCCTTTCCTTCTCCTACAAAAGGGTCTACTTATCATAACCCATATCACTAGCCTCCCCTTCAAGTCTAGTCGAAGGAGGTGTAGTCGACTGACTAGACCTAAGTCTATTTCTAACCTCTGGTTACCTTCTGTGGCAACTCTGCGATAACTTTTATATTGATCATGTGACATCTTTTCTAGTTATCCCGTAACTCATTTTACAGTGATCCCGCGACCTTTCCTACAGTGACCTCGTGACTCCTTTTGGCACGTTAAATAGAGCTGTGCTCTTGCTTCCTTCCACACCCATCCTCATTTCTCTTTACTCCATTTTACTCTATAGATTCGTTGAGACTCATGGCCTTAGACCCTTCCCTTTTGGATCAATTGTTGTGAGAGAAGGAGAATGTTTTAAGAGAGGCCATTCGAGCCCTAGATTCTCATTGTCCGCCTCAACCAGAACCAGAGGTGGTTCGGAGGAATAATGCATACTCGGAGTTACAATAAAAAATTGAGGAGCTGGATAATCTGAGATCTCAGCATACCTCAGAGGTAGCCGCTCTGAACAAGAAATCCCATACGAACAGTTTACTAATATCCCCGGCAGCAATGAGCTCTAGATAGATAGAAAGCTAAGGTGGCTCTTTTACAAGCCGAGCTGGCTCAGATTAGGTCGGAGAGGGCCCTTCAGTCACTTGTTTATGAGGGGGAACCCTGTTGGTTGCTACTCGGAATACCGTCCTAGTCCCCTGTATAAAAATTTGAACAAGCATGGAACTATCCTAGCTACCCATGTGCTCTACTGAAATTAAATTTGGGTTGCAAACGATGCTTAATATTATTAATCCAAATTGTCCTTCAGAAGTTAAACTTGGATTGGAAACGATACTTAACATTTTTACTCCAAGTTTAACCGATGTGATCTTCCTAAGTTAAACCATATTACAGAAGTTATCAAATATCTATTTCAAAGATCGGCTTTTAGGTTAAACATGGCGAGGTACTAGGCCTTCTTGGGTATGGGATCATCCACCACTTCTTAGACAAAGCCTCTCAAAGAAATCAGATATTTAACTTCTTATAGTAAACTAGGTTTAACTACAGAGACCTCAATTGTAACGCCCGCCCTCCCTGCTAACCCTAAGGGACGGGGCTACGATACTCTATGTACAAATTTTTCTTTTTAAAACAGCGGAAGACTTAAAATAATTCTCTTAGTTTAATAAAAACTTTTCTTTTGTTTTCCCTTTCATCAAATCCGAACTACACTACCATGGCCTCAATAACATGATATCATAATTAGTAGAAACATAACATCAAGTCACACATACGGTACTACAATTTATGATACCAAAGCATAGTTCTTTAAAAGTTTTTAAAGCAGGTTCTTATTTGGTTGCCTAGCCACTGCCACACACATCTCCTTGCCTCTCCTGCTGCTCCTCTAGCTCATCCAGCTTTTTCCTTTATCTGTGGTACAAGGACAGTAAGCTGTGAGCACTCATGGCTCAGTAAGTTCCTTTCCTACTCATTAAAACCGAAAATCATAGTATAATCAAAGAATGTCTCAACATGGCATCATTTCAACTAGTCAGGACATAATGTAACATACTCTTTTAAGCATATCATGCAACATGAAGAAATCATAACTAGTCATGGCATATCATAGCGTAAAGCATAGCATGAAGCATAACATAATCATATCTAATAATGACATATCGTCATAAGGAGTCATGGCATATCCTACACATGGACATATCATGGAACATAACATAATCATATCTAACCATGGCATATTATAAATCATCATAAAGTATATGCAATATGATTTTGAAAAACATGTATCCAAAAAACATGTGTATGTCTCATGATCTTTAAAACCATTTCTTCTTACATATATACTTGAACATAATCTCAACTTAAAGGGGATCCCGGCTATGTACCACTTATATATTGCGCGCAACCTATGTAGGTCCAAGGTAGCAAGTCTTGAACCCTACAAGGCAACATACTAGGCCCGAGTCTTACTCCATCGACCTAGGGGCACTTAGGAGCCCATCCCTAATGAGGCCCGAGTTTTATTCCATCGACCCCGGTGCGCTTATGGAGCCCACCCTTGGTACAAGCCATATAAAGTAAAGTACATGTCATAATTATACATATCATACATCATAAAAGCATGCATCACTTAGGCACACATCATATCATAAAAGTATGCATCACTTAGGCATACATCATGTTATAAAAGTATGCATCAGTTAGGCATATATCATATCATAAAAGTATGCATCACTTAGGCATACATCATGTCATAAAGGTAAGCATCACTTAGCCATACATCATACCATAAAAGTATGCATCACTTAGGCATACATCATATCATAAAAATATGCATCACTTAGGCATAGATCATAAAAACATGCATATCTTAAGCATAAAGCATATCATCAAGCATGCATAATTTAACCACATAGCATATCATGAAAGCATGCATATTTTAAGCACTAAACATAGCATCAAAGCATGCATAATTTAACCACATATCATAACATAAGCATGCATCACTTAGGCATACATCATACCATAAAAGTATGCATCACTTAGGCATACATCATATCATATCAATATGCATCACTTAGGCATAGATCATAAAAACATGCATATCTTAAGCATAAAGCATATCATCAAGCATGCATAATTTAATCACATTGCATATCATGAAAGCATGCATATTTTAAGCTCATATCATATCATTAAAGCATGTAAAATTTTCCCACATATCATAACATAAAACATGCATATTTTGAACTCATAACATATCGTAGAATTTCTCATCTTGTATAGTTCACAAGCATACATGTCTAAGCATAAAAGTGTATCATGTGTTCATCCAATCATAAGGAACAATGTAACATGATTAATTTGGGTACTAAGCTTCCTAATCCCTTGGGTTCTTATCTTGGCCGAAACCCTCTTAGGTACCAATTTAGGTTTTAAACAACATCCAAGCATGTAGAACCTAATTCTTCCACATATCATTCTCATAGGAAGTATTATAAACAAGATTTACTTGGACTCTAAGTTCTCCAAGTCCTTAAACCTCATTTGGCCGAACCTTAACAAGTGTGAAACAAGGTTCTAAATGACATAAAGCATGGAAACCTTAACCATATTTATAGCATTTGTTTCAAGGAATATGGTAAGCACAATTGAGTTAGTTCCTAAATCCTTTAAGCCCTTAAAATTATGTCATGGCCGAAACTTACAAGTACTCATTTAGGTTTTCAAGCAAGCATACAAGCATGTGAACTTACTCTAACATCATGTATAAATTTATAAATGGCATCATACAAGTGGTCATGGCCGAAACTTCCCTTAGCATCAATTTAGGTCACTAACAACATATAGCATGTGAATTTTTAGCTTTCTACATTTCATATTTCATGGAGAGTGACATGAGCATGTTCAATGCAAGTTCTAGGGTTTCTAAGGCATGTATCCCTTCATGGCCGAGACTTTAAGGTGTCCATTTGAATCATAGTTAAATATATAAGCATGTGAACACAATCAACATGTTGTCTCAATTTAATAAGAAGTATCTTTAACACATGAGGTCTAAATTTTAAGGTTTCTAGGTCTTTAAACCCTACATGGCCGAACCTCATCAAGCATGGAATTTGTTCAAATGGCATAAAAGCATAGAAAGTCATAACACATTTCATAACATGTATAAAAGTCAAGCACTATAAGCATACATTTAAATTGTGTCTTAGGTTTTCTAGGTTTTTCCTTTCTTTATCTCATAGCATATGTTTGGCCGAAACCTTCCAAGTCTTTAAACTAGGTTTTAGGTGGCCTAAAGTATGGAAAACCTAAACAAGTTTTATGGCAAAAATATCAAAGAAACTATACATATAAGTTTGGTTCACGAACAAGCTAGGACCCTTGTGGTCATAATTATCATATATCATGGAACCAATTTTCCTATACTCTAATTAAGCATGGGAGCATCAAACAACTTTCATATATTATTGTCATGGAGGTTTTGAGCATGTCAAAAATCTGTTTAAGCTATTCTAAAGCATCCACCTTACCATGGCCGAAACATTAAAAGTGATGTTCATGAGTTTCTATCAACATACAAGCATGCAACTCTTTAAGAAACTCTATATTCTATCATATAAACATGGTGAGTTTAAATTCAAGTCTTCCTAACCCTAAACCCTTCCTTGGCCGAAACTTGTGAGTGGGGTACTTTTGGTTCCAAGTAACCTTCAAGTATGAAAACAATAATGGATCCTTAACCATTTATTTAGAGGGTTTTGTGCAAGTTAGGTAAACAAATAAATTCCCTAGCCCTTATAAAATCTTTTTGGCCGAAACTCTAGGGTTAGGTACATCTCTAATCCAGCATCACATATATACAAAAATATGAGAGAAAACCTTCTTACAAAGCATAGAAAAAAATTATCATGAATCAAGGCTTATATTAAACATTCCTAGGATCAACATGTCCTTTCTTTGGCCGAATTTTCACAACTTTGTTTCTAGGTTTTAAAATCCTCATAAAATCCAAAAACACATTAAAACCACTTGTACCACAGGTGAGGGGATACTTACATCCTTTTCGCTTGTGGTTCTAAAGTGTGGTGATGGAAGAAAGGGTCTCTTCTTCTTGTTCTCCTCCTTTGATTTCCCTTGGTAGCCTTCCTTGTATCCTAGGAGGAACCTTGTTTTGGGGGCCGAAAATGGAGGAGTGGGGGCTGAGGCTCTCGGTGATGGAGAGGAGAGAATGAGAGAAATGAGAGAAAAAATAAAAATCTTCTCTTTACATGCTCCCTTTTATGTTAAGGGGAAAGAGGTAGCAAAATTGGTTTTTGCTTTCCTTCTCCCTTAACCCCTTTTTTTTCCATTTTATTTTTATTTTATTTATTTATTTGTTCTCATCATTCATGATGAAACAAGGGGGAATGAATCCCCTTAATTTTCCTCTTTAAGTCACGGCAAAGGGAGAGGAAGAGGGAGAGAAAAGAAGGAAGGCAAGTTGCCTTTTTCTTGCTCTTTTCTTGCTTTCTTTTGGCAAGCTTTTACTCTCATCCTTATCATGAGTTTCCCTCCTTTGCTATCAATATTTCATTCCTATCCCAACTGGTTATTACCCATTAATCCTATCATTTACATCATGAGAGGTTCAAGGTTCAATTCTTGACCACTCCCTATTTTTATTTCTTTTTATTTCCTTTTTGGTTCAACATTCTACTAATATTTTTCTAAGGCAAGTTCATCATTCTCATGTTTATCTTAAAAGCTTAGTGGGTGTTACAGTACCCCGTACCTCATAAAAAGTTCGTCCTCGAATTTAAAATAGCTACATCAGGTGGCACTGAACTTCCGGCTGAGTGCATCGGCCACCTTGTTCGCCTTTCCTGGGTGATAAAGAATCTCGCAGTCGTAATTTTTAACTAGCTCGAACCATCGGCGTTGCCTCATATTCAGGTCTTTTTGTGTGAAGAAATATTTCAGACTCTGATGGTCGGTATAAATCTTACACTGAGCTCCATATAAATAATGTCTCCATATTTTGAGAGCGAAGACCACGGTTGCTAGTTCTAAGTCGTGAATGGGATAATTCTTCTCATGCTCTTTAAGTTGTCTAGAAGTGTAGGCAATGACTTTGCCGTCTTGCATGAGTACAGCTCTAAGTCCTGAGATGGAAGCATCGCTGTACATATCGAAGCCTCTGTTGGTTTCCGGGAGAGTAAGAATCAGAGCACTGGTCAGTCTCCTTTTTAATTCCGCGAAACTCTTCTCGCAAGCTTCTGTCCATTCATACTTTGTATTTTTCTTGGTGAGGGCTGTCATAGGGGCTGCAATTTTAGAGAAATTCTCTACGAATTTCCTGTAATAGCCCGCTAGCCCGAGAAAACTCCTGACTTCGCTGGCATTCCTTGGTCTGTTCCAGTTATTTACAGCTTCGATTTTGCTTGGATCCACCATAACTCCATTTTTGGAGATGACATGACCTAGGAATATTACCCGGTCAAGCCAAAACTCGCATTTGGAGAATTTTGCATATAGTTGTTTCTCTTGAAGGATCTATAGTACAGTATTCAGGTGTTCAGTATGTTCTTCTGGGGTTCTCGAGTAGATAAGTATATCGTCAATAAAGACGATTACAAATTTATCAAGATATGCCGTAAATATCCGATTCATCAGGTCCATAAATACTGCAGGAGCGTTGGTTACTCCGAAAGGCATAACTATGAACTCATAGTGTCCATATCGGGTTCGAAATGCTGTTTTTGGTATATCATCTGGTTTCACCTTCACTTGATGATAACCGGATCATAGGTCTATTTTTGAGAAAACGGTCGCACCCTTCAGTTGGTCGAACAGGTCATCGATCCGTGGGAGTGGGTACCGGTTCTTGATTGTCACATTATTCAGCGCTCGGTAGTCTATACACATTCGCATAGACCCATCCTTCTTCTTTACGAACAGCACTGGAGCTCCCCATGGAGAGTGACTAGGACGAATAAGTCCCTTGTCGAGTAATTCGGATAACTGTTCCTGAAGCTCCTTTAATTCAGCCGGAGCCATACGATAAGGTGCTTTTGAGATCGGCTGAGTACCAGGAATCAATTCGATCTCGAATTCTATCTCTCTGTCAGGGGCCAACCCTGGTAGTTCATCATGAAATACTTTTGGATAGTTGCATACTACCCTGACATCTTCTAGCTTCGGGTCTTTGACTTGATTGGTATCAACCACGTGTGCTAGAAACCCCATACATCCTTTATCTAACATCCTTTGTGCTTTAATTGATGACAATAACTTCTCCGTTCCTTTCGGTTCCCCATAAAACTCAAACTCTGGTTCAGTTTCGAGTCGAAAAATCACTTTCCTTTTGCGGCACTCGATTGAAACGCCGTACTTGCTCAGGAAATCCATGACCAGTATTATGTCATAATCCTGCATATCAAGTACTATCAGATTGCAGTAGAGTTCTCTGTTTGCGATCCGAATGAGTACTGCTTGTAGCATATGGTCCGATGGCATAATCTCCCCGGATGGTAAGGTTGTTAAGAATGTGTCCTCTAGAGTTCGGGGTGGTATATCTGGCTTCTTCATAAAAGGTATTGAGATGAACGAGTGTGTTGCCCAAGTATCAAATAATACTACAGCATACTGATTGTAAATAAGTAGCTGACCTGTGACAACAGTAGAGGCATTCGCCACGTCTTCCTTGGTAAGAGAGTAGACTCTGGCGTTCTTCATAATGGGAGGGGCCTCCAATCTTCCTTGGCTCATTGAAGTCCCTTCTATGGCAGTATGCATCTGGTGAAGCTGTTGGTTGTTCTGCGGAGGTAGTGCCTGAGACTGAGTAGGGCAATTTCTTGCCAAATGACCTTCCTTTCCGCAGTTGTAGCACTTTCTAGTGCTTAGGAGACATACTCCAGAATGCATCTTTCCACATGTGGCACACTGAGGGTACTTGGTTTGCTTATTGGCCGGACCACCTTTTGTGTCGTTCCACTGTTTCCTCTTTCCACCTGAGTTTCCTTTCTAGCCGGTTCTGGTATTGTGCGATTTTTGTCCTCCAGTCAGTGCTTGGTTCTTGCCCTCGTTCATTGCTTTCTGGTAGTGCTCGGTAATCAGGGCACTGCTGACTAGCTCCTCTGCAGTCTGCGGTCTATTAACTCCGCCGGCTACGTTCAGAGCTATCTCGGGTCGGAACATCTTTAACATTAACTGGACCCTTTCTTTTTCAGTACTGATCAGTTCTGGACACAGACGTGCTAGGCGGTTGAACTTCTTGACGGTTTCGTTAACTGACAAATCACCTTGCCGGAACTCAGTGAACTCGTCATAGTGCTTGTTGGTCACTTGCATATGGAAGAATTCTTCTAAGAACTCTGTCTCAAAATCCGTCCACTGCATCTGGTTTATTTGTCTTTTCGCCTTTACTCGGTCCCACCACATCCGGGCATCTCCGGTAAGGCAGAACGACGCGCATTTGACCTTCTCGTGTTCAGGCCAGTCCAGTTGTTCCATTATGCTCTCCACGATCTTGAGCCAGGCTTGCGCATCCCATGGTTCGCAGTTTCCCGAGAATGCATCCGGCTTAAGCCTTTACCACTGAATCAGATAGGCCTCTTGTCGTACCATCGGAGTAGGGGCTGCCGGGGGCACTGGCGCGGGTGTAGGTATAACCAGTAGTGTATTCTGATTTGCCGGTGGGGTAACTGGGTTGCCTTGCTGACCCATTAAGGTAGTGATCAGCTGCTGTTGTTCTGTGATCTGACGCTGGAGGTCTGTGACTACCTGTGTCAGGTCTGGTGGAGTCACTGCCCCCTCGGTTCGACCATTGCGTGTCCTAACCATTTATCTAAATAATGACAAATAGACTAGTGTAAGTGGTTATCGTTTTTAGCCAATCTAACGTACTGTTTTGTTTCTATCTATTTGTTCTGGTATTATTCCTAACCTACTAATATGTAATCCTAATTATAACTAAAAGCATAGAATAAAGCATCAAACATAAGCAAGCAAACATGAAACTAAAGCATAAGCAACATAAGGAAAAATAAAGAATAGAGTGACAAACAATATAACATAAGGAAATAAAGCATAAGCAATATAGCAAAGAAAATAAAGCATAGGCAATATAACAAGGAAGAAAAAAAAAAGTATAAGTCATATAACATGAAATTAAGCATAAGCATATAACAAGAAAATTAAGCATAAACATTCTTACTTGGAGCGGCAGGTCGGAGGCTTGATGTGTGTGTAGTGAGCTGGCAAAAACATTGGCTCTGATACCAACCTGTAACGCCCGCCCTCCCTGCTAACCCTAAGGGACGGGGCTACGATACTCTATGTACAAATTTTTCTTTTTAAAACAGCGGAAGACTTAAAATAATTCTCTTAGTTTAATAAAAACTTTTCTTTTGTTTTCCCTTTCATCAAATCCGAACTACACTATCATGGCCTCAATAACATGATATCAAAATTAGTAGAAATATAACATCAAGTCACACATACGGTACTACAATTCATGATACCAAAGCATAGTTCTTTAAAAGTTTTTAAAGCAAGTTCTTATTTGGTTGCCTAGCCACTGCCACACACATCTCCTTGCCTCTCCTGCTGCTCCTCTAGCTCATCCAGCTTTTTCTTTATCTGTGGTACAAGGACAGTAAGCTGTGAGCACTCATGGCTCAGTAAGTTCCTTTCCTACTCACTAAAACCGAAAATCATAGTATAATCAAAGAATGTCTCAACATGGCATCATTTCAACTAGTCATGACATAATGTAACATACTCTTTTAAGCATATCATGCAACATGAAGAAATCATAACTAGTCATGGCATATCATAGCGTAAAGCATAGCATGAAGCATAACATAATCGTATCTAATCATGACATATCGTCATAAGGAGTAATGGCATATCCTACACATGGACATATCATGGAACATAACATAATCATATCTAACCATGGCATATTATAAATCATCATAAGGTATATGCAATATGATTTTGAAAAACATGTATCCGAAAAACATGTGTATGTCTCATGATCTTTAAAACCATTTCTTCTTACATATATACTTGAACATAATCTCAACTTAAAGGGGATCCCGACTATGTACCACTTACATATTGCGCGCAACCTATGTAGGTCCAAGGTAGCAAGTCTTGAACCCTACAAGGCAACATACTAGGCCCGAGTCTTACTCCATCGACCTAGGGGCACTTAGGAGCCCATCCCTAACGAGGCCCGAGTCTTATTCCATCGACCCCGGGGCGCTTATGGAGCCCACCCTTGGTACAAGCCATATAAAGTAAAGTACATGTCATACTTATACATATCATACATCATAAAAGCATGCATCACTTAGGCACACATCATATCATAAAAGTATGCATCACTTAGGCATACATCATATCATAAAAGTATGCATCACTTAGGCATACATCATGTCATAAAGGTATGCATCACTTAGGCATACATCATACCATAAAAGTATGCATCACTTAGGCATACATCATATCATAACAATATGCATCACTTAGACATAGATCATAAAAACATGCATATCTTAAGCATAAAGCATATCATCAAGCATGCGTAATTTAACCACATAGCATATCATGAAAGCATGCATATTTTAAGCACTAAACATAGCATCAAAGCATGCATAATTTAACCACATATCATAACATAAGCATGCATCACTTAGGCATACATCATACCATAAAAGTATGCATCACTTAGGCATACATCATATCATATCAATATGCATCACTTAGGCATAGATCATAAAAACATGCATATCTTAAGCATAAAGCATATCATCAAGCATGCATAATTTAACCACATAGCATATCATGAAAGCATGCATATTTTAAGCTCATATCATATCATCAAAGCATGTAAAATTTTCCCACATATCATAACATAAAACATGCATATTTTGAACTCATAACATATCGTAGAATTTCTCATCTTGTATAGTTCACAAGCATACATGTCTAAGCATAAAAGTGTATCATGTGTTCATCCAATCATAAGGAACAATGTAACATGATTAATTTGGGTACTAAGCTTCCTAATCCCTTGGGTTCTTATCTTGGCCGAAACCCTCTTAGGTACCAATTTAGGTTTTAAACAACATCCAAGCATGTAGAACCTAATTCATCCACATATCATTCTCATAGGAAGTATTATAAACAAGATTTACTTGGACTCTAAGTTCTCCAAGTCCTTAAACCTCATTTGGCCGAACCTTAACAAGTGTGAAACAAGGTTATAAATGACATAAAGCATGGAAACCTTAACCATATTTATAGCATTTGTTTCAAAGAATATGGTAAGCACAATTGAGTTAGTTCCTAAATCCTTTAAGCCCTTAAAATTATGTCATGGCCGAAACTTACAAGTACTCATTTAGGTTTTCAAGCAAGCATACAAGCATGTGAACTTACTCTAACATCATGTATAAATTTATAAATGGCATCATACAAGTGGTCATGGCCGAAACTTCCCTTAGCATCAATTTAGGTCACTAACAACATATAGCATGTGAAGTTTTAGCTTTCTACATTTCATATGTCATGGAGAGTGACATGAGCATGTTCAATGCAAGTTCTAGGGTTTCTAAGGCATGTATCCCTTCATGGCCGAGACTTTAAGGTGTCCATTTGAATCATAGTTAAATATATAAGCATGTGAACACAATCAACATGTTGTCTCAATTTCATAAGAAGCATCTTTAACACATGAGGTCTAAATTTTAAGGTTTCTAGGTCTTTAAACCCTACATGGCCGAACCTCATCAAGCATGGAATTTGTTCAAATGGCATAAAAGCATAGAAAGTCATAACACATTTCATAACATGTATAAAAGTCAAGCACTATAAGCATACATTTAAATTGTGTCTTAGGTTTCCTAGGTTTTTCCTTTCTTTATCTCATAGCATATGTTTGGCCGAAACCTTCCAAGTCTTTAAACTAGGTTTTAGGTGGCCTAAAGTATGGAAAACCTAAACAAGTTTTATGGCAAAAATATCAAAGAAACTATACATATAAGTTTGGTTCACAAACAAGCTAGGACCCTTGTGGTCATAATTATCATATATCATGCAATCAATTTTCCTATACTCTAATTAAGCATGGGAGCATCAAACAACTTTCATATCTTATTGTCATGGAGGTTTTGAGCATGTTAAAAATCTGTTTAAGCTATTCTAAAGCATCCACCTTACCATGGCCGAAACATTAAAAGTGATGTTCATGAGTTTCTATCAACATACAAGCATGCAACTCTTTAAGAAACTCTATATTCTATCATATAAACATGGTGAGTTTAAATTTAAGTCTTCCTAACCCTAAACCCTTCCTTGGCTGAAACTTGTGAGTGGGGTACTTTTGGTTCCAAGTAACCTTCAAGTATGAAAACAATAATGGATCCTTAACCATTTATTTAGAGGGTTTTGTGCAAGTTAGGTAAACAAATAAATTCCCTAGCCCTTTTAAAATCTTTTTGGCCGAAACTCTAGGGTTAGGTACATCTCTAATCCAGCATCACATATATACAAAAATATGAGAGAAAACCTTCTTACAAAGCATAGAAAAAAATTATCATGAATCAAGGCTTATATTAAACATTCCTAGGATCAACAAGTCCTTTCTTTGGCCGAATTTTCACAACTTTGTTTCTAGGTTTTAAAATCCTCATAAAATCCAAAAACACATTAAAACCACTTGTACCACAGGTGAGGGGATACTTACATCCTTTTCGCTTGTGGTTCTAAAGTGTGGTGATGGAAGAAAGGGTCTCTTATTCTTGTTCTCCTCCTTTGATTTCCCTTGATAACCTTCCTTGTATCCTAGGAGGAACCTTGTTTTGGGGGCCGAAAATGGAGGAGAGGGGGCTGAGGCTCTCGGTGATGGAGAGGAGAGAATGAGAGAAATGAGAGAAAAAAATAAAAATCTTCTCTTTACATGCTCCCTTTTATGTTAAGGGGAAAGAGGTAGCAAAATTGGTTTTTGCTTTCCTTCTCCCTTAGCCCCTTTTTTTTTCATTTTCTTTTTATTTTATTTATTTATTTGTTCTCATCATTCATGATGAAACAAGGGGGAATGAATCCCCTTAATTTTCCTCTTTAAGTCACGGCAAAGGGAGAGGAAGAGGGAGAGAAAAGAAGGAAGGCAAGTTGCCTTTCTCTTGCTCTTTTCTTGCTTTCTTTTGGCTAGCTTTTACTCTCATCCTTATCATGAGTTTCCCTCCTTTGCTATCAATATTTCATTCCTATCCCAACTGGTTATTACCCATTAATCCTATCATTTACATCATGAGAGGTGCAAGGTTCAATCCTTGACCACTCCCTATTTTTATTTCTTTTTATTTCCTTTTTGGTTCAACATTCTACTAATATTTTTCTAAGGCAAGTTCATCATTCTCATGTTTATCTTAAAAGCTTAGTGGGTGTTACATCAATAGAAACACATTATCGAAACATGAAATCAAACAAAAAAATCGATAACTTTAAACCGATAACCTCTTGTGTTCGGTTTTTCAAGATCTATACAAAAGATGAACTAGTTATGATGCGGAAACTAATAACTACTTATACCTTTTGTAGCTTATAGACCTCTTGATCTTCTGCTGTATTCCTCTCCTTCTCTTGGACGTCGTGTAGGCGATGATCTTCCAAGATAAAATCCACCCAAGCTTCTTCCTTTGCTTCCAAGATCCGGCCACCAAATAACCTCCAAGGGATGCTAGACAAGAGAGCTTCCTTCTCTTCTTCTTCTCCTTCAAGCAACCGACCACCAAGAGATCACTCAACGTTGATGCCGCCGTCCTCCAAGGAAGAAAATAAAAGGAGAAGAGAAAAGGACAAGGGCCGACCACCAAAGGATTGGAAGAGAGGAATAGAAGATGTGTTATCTCATGAGAGACCCCTCCATCTCTTTTATAATCCTTCGTCTTGGCAAAAAAGGAAAGTTTTAAACATAATTAAAACTTCCTTATATTCCTTGCCAATGACTAAAAAGGAAAGTTTTAAAACAAAAAAAATTAAAATTTCCTTTTATGCTTGTCATGGCCGACCCTATAAAAGTGCTCCAAACAAGGAAAGTTTTAAACATAAAATTAGAACTTCCTTATTTGTTTCCGGTAAGAAATTTTAATAAAAAATTTCTCTTTTAAATCCCTTGTTGGTTATAAAAGGAAAATTTTATAAATTAAAATCTCTCTTTTAAAACATGTGGATGGTTAAAAAAGGAAAGTTTTATAAAAAATTAAAAACTTTCTTTTAACTACAAATAAGAAAAGATATCAAACCTTTCCCTTAATCCTTTGTAGAAAGCTATAAAAGGAAAGATTTTAAAACCATGGCTTCCACAAAAGAAAAGATTTTAAAATTTCAAATACCCTTTTATTTTAATGTGGCCGGGCACCTTGCTTGGGCTCCAAGCTTGGCCGGCCATAAACTTGGCTCCTATCTTTGGCTTGGCCGGCCACAACAAGATGGGTAAGAAGCTTGGCTTTAAGTGGATATAAGGTTTTATAAATAAGAGGCTACAACAAGGACCGAGAGGAGGAATTAGTTTTGGTCTCTCGATGAGCTTGAGCTTCCCGTGTTCGCCCCGAACACCCAACTCAAGTTCATCAATAATAACTCATATCACTAAAGAGTTATTATTGCACTACCGCACCAATCCCATATTATAATATGAGCTCCTTCTTATCATGAGTGCGTTAGTCTCCCTGTGTTTAAGATATTGAATGCCCTTTAATTAAATAAGTTACTGACAACTTACTTAATTAATATGTAGCTCAAGAGTAGTACCACTGAACCTTATTGTTATGTCGGACTAAGTCCACCTGCAGAGTTTACATGATAATCCTTATGAGCTCCTCAAGGGGATATCATCAACCTAGATGACTAGGATACAGTTTCATTCTATAATCAACAACACACCATATAAATAATATCATTTCCCAACTTATCGGGCCTATTGATTTAACGAACTAAATCACACCCTTTGATAAATTAAAGAAATAAATATTAAGTATACGTGTTCGTTATTATATTATGATTAAGAGTACACACTTCTATAATAACAAAAGTTTTGTTCTTTTATGTAGTCAGTATAAAAAGAAACTACCTCAAATAAGAATCACAACCTTTGCTCAATACACTCATAGTGTACTAGTGTAATTTTATAGTTAAGATAAACTAATACTAAATTGCACTACAACGACTCCAATGGTTTGCCCCATTCCATCTTGGTTGCGAGATACTATTTATAATTTATAAGGAACTGATAACATGATCTTCTCTGTGTCTCCTCATACCATGTTATCTACAATATAAATTAAATGGACAACTATACTTAGCATAAATATAGACATTTGACTAATGTGATTTTTATTTCAAAATAAATGTTAATACAAAAAGCTAGACTTTTAGTATACACTTTAACAATTTCCCACTTATACTAAAAGACTATGCTGCCATAAACGCTGCCATACATCTTATTCCCATCCCCTCAACATGCCGATCAAAAGCATTCGCCGGAAGGGCCTTGGTGAAAGGATCTGCCAGGTTATATGCTGATGCAATCATGGCGACAACAACTTCTCATCGCTTTACTATGTCTCGTATCAGGTGGTACCTGCGCTCAATGTGTTTACTCATTTTCTGGGCTCATGGTTCCTTCGAGTTTGCTATTGCACCACCATTATCAAAATAAATTGTGATGATTTTGGGCAAACCAGGAATCTCATCTAAGTCTATTAAAAAGTTCCTGAGTCATACAACTTCTTTGGTTGCCTCAGAGGCTGCCACATACTCAGCTTCCATGGTTGAGTCTGAAACGCATTTATGCTTAACACTCCTCCATGCTATGGCTCCACCTCCTAAAGTAAACACATAACCTGAGGTAGACTTACTATTGTCCCTATCTGATTGGAAGTCAAAATCCGTGTAACCCACAGGGAGCAAATCATCTGCTTGGTAAACCAGCATATAATCTCTAGTCTTTCTCAGGTGCTTTAATATATGCTTTACGACAACCCAATGTCCCTGTCCTGGATTACTTTGATATCTGCCAACCATGCCCACGGTAAAATAGATATCCGGTCTCGTGCATAACATTGCATACATTAGGCTTTCTACAACTGAAGCATAAGGAACTACCTTCATTTTCTCTATCTCTTTTGATGTCTTAGGAGACATCTCTTTAGATAAAGATACTCCATGCCGGAAAGGTAGAAAACCTTTCTTGGAGTCTTGTATGCTAAAACGAGCCAGGATAGTATCGATATATGAAGCTTGGGATAAGCACAACATTCTTTTCTTACGATCCCTTATTACTTTGATCCCAAGAATATGTCCACATTCTCCTAAGTCCTTCATATCGAATTGCTTGGATAACCATACCCTTACTTCTTACAACACTTTGATATTATTGCCAACTAACAAAATGTCATCTACGTATAGCACAAGAAATACCACCACGTTTCCATCACACTTCTTGTATACACATGTCTCATCTGGACACTAAATAAATCCATAAGACTGGATTACTTCATTAAACTAGATGTTCCAAGATCTTGAAGCTTGCTTCAGTCCATAAATAGACCGATTGAGCTTACATACAAGATTCTCTTTGTCCCTTTACAATAAACCCCTCTAGTTGCTTCATACGGATGTTTTCTTCAAGACTTACGTTAAGGAAAGCTGTCTTGACATCCATTTGCCAAACCTCATAATCCATATGAGCAGCAATACATAAGAGTATTCGGATAGACTTAAGCATAGCTACTGGCAAAAAGGTTTTCTCATAACCGATTCTCTCTTTCTGAGTATACCCCTTTGCAACAAGCCTTTCTTTGAAGGTTTCCATCTTCCCGTCTGCCCCTCTTTTTTCCTTTTGTAGATCCATTTACATCCAATAGCTTTTACACTATTTGATGGTTCTACTAGCTCCCAGACTTTGTTAGAATACATAGATTCTATTTTTGAATTCATTGCTCATTGCCAAGATGCTGCATCTTTATCTTGGAATGCTTCGTCATATGTTCGGGGATCAGGTTCATGTTTATCTGGGATCGAGTCCGAAGACTCTCCCAAAAACATGAATCTTTTAGGTTGTCTCACAACCCTCCCACTACGATAAGGCACTGTCTGTAGTTGTGTATCATTTATGATATGTGTTGCAATTTCTTGTGATATTTCATCTTGCACTGTTGGTACTAAAGTAGGCGTGTCCTCTCTCATTTCTTCTAGAACAATTTCACCATAGGCTTATGGTTTATCACATAGTCCTCTTCTAAATATCCGGCATTAGTGCTAACAATGACCTTCTGATCATTAGGACTATAAAACAAACCACCTTTCATTCCTTTAGGATAACCTATAAATAGATGAACATCTGTACGAGATTCAACTTATCAGCATCTCCCTTCAGCACATGTGCTGGACTACCCCAAATCCAGACATAACTCAGACTGGGCTTACGCCAATTCCATAATTTTGTGGGAGTAGAGGGTACTGATTTAGAAGGTACCAAGTTCAGAATGTATACTGCCATTTTTAAAGCATACCCCCAGAATGAATTTGGTAATTCTGAATAACTCATCATCGATCTAACCATTTCCATAAGAGTCCTATTCCTTCATTCTGCCACACCATTTTGTTAGGGTGTACCAGGTGCAGACAATTGGGATTGAATCCCAACCTCTGATAAGTAATTCCTAAACTCTCTTGAGAGGTACTCGCTACCACAATCAGACCGTAGTGTCTTGATACTTTTACCATGACGTTTCTCCACATCAGCCTTGTATTCTTTGAACTTATCAAAGCACTCAGACTTGCGACGCATCAAGTAAATGTACCCATATCTCGAATAATCATCTATAAAAGAGACAAAATATTCGAAACCACCTCTCGCATGGATAGTCATAGGTCCACACAAATTAGAATGAAACAATTCCAACACATCTTTTGCTCTATACCCCATGGCCTTAAAAGGTCTCTTGGTGATTTTTCCTTCCAAGCAAGATTCGCAGGTTGGAAAGTTTTCCAACACTAATGAACCCAAGAGTCCATCGGCTAAAAGCATTTGAATCCTACTTAAGTTAATATGACCAAGTATTAGATGCCAAAGATATGTTTGGTTCATTTTTTAAGGTTCCTTTCTCTTATTAGATTTAGAGGATATATTATTAATTTCAATTTGTTACTTTGTGGGAGTTATTGGATTTAGAGTATACAAATTACCAACTAATGTACCAGAATAGATAATAACCCTATTTTTCTTGATAACAACTTTGTCATCAAAAGAAACAGTATATCCATCCAAAAATAGTTTCGAAATTGAAATTAAATTCTTTCTAAAGCTTGGTACATAAATACAATTTCTCAAAATCAAAATTCTATTCCTATCAAATGATAAGTAGACATCTCCCACTATAACAGCCACCACTTTCGCAGCATTGCCCATGTAGACGGTTATCTCTCCCTCATATAGTCGTCGGGTTTCCTGGAACCCCTTTATTGTTCTCTTTCCTACGAGGACAGTCCGCCTTCCAATACCCAGACTGCTTGCAAATGAAGCACTTGCCTTTCGGCTTTTCACCCCAGCTTTTAGTCAAGTACCTAGAGATCGATTCCCTTTCTTTGCTGAGCTAGCTTGTTTCTTCTTGCCTTTCGAATTAGAATTAGAAACATTTTCAGCAAAGTGGCTTTGAGAATTATGACAAAATATCCTTTCTGCTGCCTGAAGTTCTATCAGTAGTTTCACCAATGAATAAATCCTTTTATTCATATTGTAGTTCAGGCGGAACTGCTCAAAATTTTTGCGTAGCGTTTGGAGAATAATATCGACCTGGGTTTCCCCATCGATTTCAGCTCAAAGGATTTGTATCTCGTTCAAGTAAGCCATCATCTTGAGGATATGATCCCTTACGAGTGTCCCCTCTGACATGGTGGTTGTCATTAAGTTTCTCATAGCCTCTTGCCTAGCAGCCTGATTATGGTGTCCGAAGAGTTCCTTGAGATTGTACATCATGTTATAGGCAGTAGGCATGGACTGAAGCTGATGTTGCAACACATTTGACATAGAAGCCAAAATGTAACACCGCGCCATCTCATCTGCCTTGACCCATTTCTTATGATACTCAATCGTCTCTTCACTAGAATCACTATTAGGCTCATTAGGGCAGACCTCTAACAGTACAAACTTATAACCTTTAGTAGTTAGGACAATGTCCAGGTTTCTTTTCCAATATATGTAATTGGGACCAGTAAGTTGGTTCTCTTTCAGAATAATAGCAAGTAGATTGAAAGTCATCTTAAGAATCATAAAATAAGTTTTGGTCAAAACTTTAGAATTTAAAATAAATTGAGTCCTCAAACAATATGATTTATATTCACCAACACCTCAAAGACCATGAATTTTGTATGCCACGATTGTGTGGACGTATACAAATTTAAACATTTGTAAGAGGAGGTTTTACCCATTAGTTTTATTCTTGTCAACCTAATTTTATAACAAATAAAATTAATAGTTGGTATTCCTTCGGTCACACAAATAATAGCAGTGACTCCGATGGCGCCTAAGTTATACCATTACTTGATACTTAGTCCATTAAATAGGATTGTGCCCCTTCAGATGGAGAAGATCACACACTCCTAAATAATTTTCTATAATCATCCATAAAGAAAGTTTGATCTAGTGATCTGCAAATAAACTCATCCGATGTGGAGGAAGGCACTTAGAGCCAACGCGCAAGTTTATTTGCATCACTTACAAACCAGTAATGGAGACCGTGGAATTTATTTATAAATCCCTCTCCCACTTAGTTATTTAAGATGAGGATTTTAACATGCACACACACACACATCACAACAAATAAAAGTAATAAATATGGAAAAATAATTTTCCAACTATTATTGTCATGCCCCCAAAGGAGTCCCTGCCAGACAAAAATCCGGCGGCATCTCCCCTGTACCGGTGACAATATGAAGCATCACTACAAACAAAATACATCAGCCACATGCGGCTGGAATATATATGTATACAACCACGCAGTTATAATCACAGCCCACTCGGCTGGAATGAAACAATCACAACCACGCAGTTATATATAAAGCAGCCCACACAGCTGCACTAGAAACACAGCGGAAAAACGAAAGAAAGCCCACACAAACCAAATAAATACAATGCATGCTGGCATGACTTAAACACAAATACAACACCAAAATCATAAGATAGCCACATGACTACACATAAATACAATGCCAAAAATAATAAAAAGATATACAAAAGAAAACAAGCACGGTCTTCGGATGTGACGTAGGACCCGGCAGACAGGATACTCCGAGCGACACCAACCATCTACAAGCTACCTGAAAAAAAAAATGTATACATGCGGTGGTGAGTATAGGTAACTCAGCGGGTAATAGACAAGATAGTGCATGGTCCATAAACAACATGGAGATCACAAGTATACAGTCTCAGTAGGGAATAAAGAACATGATCATACTATCATAATCAATGCACCTAAACATAACTGACATAAAAACCTGTCATATAAACTGTACAAACCACAACTAACATAATGACAGATACATACCCAATCTGGAATCGACACATGGTACAATGATCAGTAAACTCACCGGATCTGCAACAGATATACCCGTGACACCTGTGCAATATAAATACGACTGCATATACATGTAAAATAAATGACATGTATGCAGTATGACAACCATATGCAACAATTATATCTCAAACAAGTGCAACAACGACAATCACATGCAACTAGTATCTACTAGGCATGAATGCAAATATAACCCCTAGATGCACCGCGCATCATATGCAAAAGTGCATGCATGCTCCATGGTCACCCCCGCCACCTCTCCAGATACCACGACCCCTGTATGGCTGAGAGGCTTGGGTCTGTGACGACTGTACTACCCTCCAGCCCACTATATAGTGGTCGAGGCGGACAGTCCGCTAGTAGCTATTTAGCTATATAGCATCAGGGTCCCTGACTGCTCACAACGCCGGATCTCACAAAACCTCATGACCGGGTGGCATGATAGGACTAGCAGCAACTGCTCCAGCTACCACTACCCATGAGTGGCCGAGTGTGCAGTGTTATTCCCAAACCAACTGATGACTCTCTCAACCACAAGGGAGATAATGGTCATCAGATGCAATGAATGATGAACATGATATATATATATATAATCATCATCCATGCAACAACCCCAAACCTCATAAATACCTCCAACAAGAGTATAATCGTCATGATACCTCCACGGATCCCACCAAACATATGTACACACTACACATGTATAATCAACCAAAAATCTCCAATAATCCCACCAGACACATGTACACAAAATATAAGTACAATCAACATGTATCTTCTAGTAAAAACACAACAGACATGTGTATATACCCCAAACATACAATCAACACAACTCCTCCAAAAGTACATGACAAATATGTATGTACACACCACATGTAAATGCACGATCAACAAGATGACTCCTATAACACATACCCACCTATGTACAGTCCACATCATATACTCAATCAGCATGGGAATACTAACAATCCGACAATCCCTACAAGACATACTCTACACGTGTAATCACAACAGAGTAGATATCAAGAGTGGAGACTGTATCAGAATTAAATAGATCATCACAAGGGTCAAGCATAAGTATCATGCAGGAAAAAAACAGCAACCGATCATGATATAAGATAAAGTAGCCTAATTCATCCAATAATAACCATGCACTAAGTTTCAAAGAAACTATAAAGAGGCCAAAAAAAAAAATACCCGCCTTAAAGTGTAGATCGTGCCAAGTAATCCCGTGTCGAGACGCTCGTCCTGAATCCAAGTCCTGTGATCAATATATATATATTTTATTTAGCTAAATTCACATGAATTAAATAGCTAAATAAAATCTCTAACCCAATAGGATCACTCCAATCAAATCTGATCTCTAACTAATTCCCCAAATCAATATATCATTTAATCCAATAGCAATCTCCACATAATAATATCAAACCACAATAACCTATCATAAAAAAATCAAATCTCCATCATAAGTCCACAACCACCAAACATCCTCATCAACAACTAATCAAACCACCACATCTGATAATGCAATCAACAATCAATCCAATGATCCTAAGAATGATCACATAACAATCTACATCAACCAATCACCATATTCACAATTCCAACCCAATACAAACCCTAATCACTCCAACACATACCAATAACGATCATGTATCCATTTACATAAATCGTTCACCCAATAACCATTATAATCAACTCCAAAACTCACATATCAAACACTACTTAAACCTCCTTAAAAATCCTTCAATCTTTCCAAACACAATCTACAATCCATCTACTAATCCAAACCAATGTGGGAATTAAATCAATCTTCAAAAACTCACCTAAAACCGGATATAGTTTATAGTGTTTCACCGCCATCTCTAGAGCTACTGCTGCCCCCTCCCACTCCCATCACCTACTAACCAAACAACCCAATCCAGATTTAAAATCTTAACCACAAAGGAGCAATGATCGGATATCTATACCTTATCCATGATCTGTTGAAGCCGTTCCTTGTCCACTAGAGAATCCATCCAGGCAGAAGAAGTGAGATCAAGCTCTCTGCCAAAAGGTATAGTCACAGAGAGGAACTCGTTCCATCAGGGCAGACGACGCTAGGTGGAAGGGAAAAACAGAAAGGCAGTAAATCAATTAGCTATGGATCGATCAAAGATGTGATAACCGAAGATAAAACGATGAGCAATCCCTGCTAGGGCTCACCTTTACCCCCTTCTTGGCTGAAGATTCAACCATGCAGCCAGCTACTCGAAAAGAAAGGCAAGAAGCCTCGGCGATAGGTCGAACATCATCGCATGATCGGAAATTAATGAGGGACGGCGACGACCGGCGATCAAGCAGCCCGCGATAGAAAACTTCAGGATCTGACGCGATGACGTTGATCACGTCTAGGGCAGAGCCGATCCGGGACAATTGCGCGTTAACCATCGCCTCATCACGCCAGGAGAAAGGGAAGGGAAAGCAGTGGTGTGCTGGGAGAGCTGTCGGCGTCGAGCCAAATGGCCGGCGATCGATGCCATGGGAACCGAGAGAGAGAAGTCGGGGAAGGAAAGAGAGGAGGAAGGATCGATGTCGGGTTTGGGGGAAACGACGCTTGGGAAGGGAATTAAAGGAAAAGAAAATAATTTATAATTATAAACATTTCCTCACCTAAACAGGTATCCCAAACATGCCTTATCTGTACCCGAAATTGATCCCCTCAAAACCCGTCTTACGAGCTCTGAAAAATTCTCCGAAAATTTCTAAAAATTCCGAAAAAAATTCTATAAGGCTATTTCCCAAATAACCCTATCTATTTAAATTTTTTGATTTCTTACAATTATGGCCTCTTCCATCACTGCCCTCCGTGTGCTGCCAGCCCTAGCGGTCATCAAAACTAGCCGCCAGCCCTAGGGCTCATGTCGTCGCACCCATCGAGCTTCCTTTTTTACTGCGCCTTTGGTCTTCAAATAGCACCACTCCTTGCAAGGATACGATCTGCGACAAAAATACAGCTCCTGCTATATTTAATAAATACAATCATGCACACACATAAAATGCCCTCGACATGTCCGAGGGTCCAATCACACACAATCACAATAGGCCATAATAGTCAGAGCCTGCAACCACAGAGTTAATCTATTTGCACATCCTACTATTATCCTGCTTAAAATATGTATGACATGTGCATAATTAAACTAAAAACCAAACACACAGAGGTATAACCTAGCTCTGATACCAAATGTTGGTTGTTACTCGAAATACCATCCTAGTTCCCTTGTACAAAAATTTGTACAAGCATAGAACTATCCTAACTACCCATGTGCTCTACTAAAGTTAAGTTTGGATTGCAAACAATGCTTAACATTATTAATCCAAATTATCCTTCAAAAGTTAAACTTGGATTGGAAACGATACTTAATATTTTTACTCCAAGTTTAACCAATGTGATCTTCCTAAGTTAAATCATATTACAGAAGTTATCAAATATCTATTTCAAAGATCAACTTCCAGGTTAAACATGGCGAGGTACTATGCCTTCCTTGGTATGAGATCATCTACCACTTCCCAGACAAAGTCTCTCAAAAAATTGGATATTTAACTTCTTACAGTAAACTACAGAGATCTCAATAGAAACACATTATCAAAACATGAAATCGAACAATAAAATCAATAACAAAAATGATAACTTAAAATCGATAACAAAAATGATAACTTAAAACCGATAACCTCTTGTGTTTGATTTTTCAAGATCTATACAAAAGATGAACTAGTTATGATGTGGAAACTAATAACTACTTATACCTTTTGTAGCTTATAGACCTCTTGATCTTTTGCTGTATTCCTCTCCTTCTCTTGGACGTCGTGTGGGTGACGATCTTCCAAGATGAAATCCACCCAAGCTTCTTCCTTTGCTTCCAAGATCCGGCCACCAAATAACCTCCAAGGGATGCTAGACAAGAGAGATTCCTTCTCTTCTTCTCCTTCAAGCAACCGACCACCAAGAGATCACCCAACCTTGATGCCGTTGACCTCCAAGGAAGAAAATAAAAGGAGAAGAGAAAAGGACAAGGGTCGCCCACCAAAGGATTGGAAGAGAGGAATAGAAGATGTGTTATCTCATGAGCACCCCTCCATCTCTTTTATAATCCTTGGTCTTGGCTAAAAAGGAAAGTTTTAAACATAATCAAAACTTCCTTATATTCCTTGCCAATGACTAAAAAGGAAAGTTTTAAAAACAAAAAATTAAAACTTCCTTTTATGCTTGTCATGGCCGGCTCTATACAAGTGCTCCAAACAAGGAAAGTTTTAAACATAAAATTAAAACTTCCTTATTTGTTTCCGGTAAGAAATTTTAATAAAAAATTTCTCTTTTAAATCCCTTGTTGGTTATAAAAGAAAAATTTTATAAATTAAAATCTCTCTTTTAAAACATGTGGATGGTTAAAAAAGGAAAGTTTTATAAAAAATTTAAAACTTTCTTTTAACTACAAATAAGGAAAGATATCAAACCTTTCTCTTAATCCTTTGTAGAAAGCTATAAAAGGAAAGATTTTAAAATTTAAAAACTCTCTTTTAAAACCATGACTTCCACAAAAGGAAAGATTTTAAAATTTAAAATACCCTTTTATTTTAATGTGTCCGACCACCTTGCTTGGGCTCCAAGCTTGGCCATCCATAAACTTGGCTCCTATCTTTGGCTTGGCCGACCCTAGCTTGGGCTCCAAGCTTGGCTTGGTCAGCCACAACAAGATGGGTAAGAAGCTTGGCTTTAAGTGGATATAAGGCTTTATAAATAAGAGGCTACAACATGGACCGAGAGGAGGAATTGATTTTGGTCTCCCGATGAGCTTGAGCTTCCCGTGTTGGCCCTGAACACCCAACTCAAGTTCATCAATAATAACTCATACCATTAAAGAGTTATTATTGCACTACCGCACCAATCCCATATTACAAAATGTGCTCCTTCTTATCATGAGTGCGTTAGTCTCCTTGTGTTTAAGATATTATATGCCCACTAATTAAATGAGTTACTGACAACTCACTTAATTAATATCTAGCTCCAAGAGTAGTACCACTCAACCTTATTGTCATGTCGGACTAAGTCCACCTGCAGGGTTTACATGACAATCCTTATGAGCTCCTCAAGGGGACATCATCAACCTAGATTACTAGGACACAATTTCATTCTATAATCAACAACACACCATCTAAATAATATCATTTCCCAACTTATCGGGCCTATTGATTTAACGAACTAAATCACACCCTTTAATAAATTAAAGAAATAAATATTAAATATACGTGTTTGTTATTATATCATGATTAAGAGTACACACTTCCATAATAACAGAGGTTTTATTCTTTTATGTAGTCTGTATAAAAAGAAACTACCTCAAATAAGAATCACACCCTTTGCTCAATACACTCATAGTGTACTAGTGTAATTTTATAGTCAAGATAAACTAATACCAAATTACACTATAACCACTCCAATGGTTTGTAACGACCTAATTTTCCCTATTTCGAGTTCCAATTGTCCATAAAAATATTTGGAAATGCTTTTAAAATATTCTAGAGATTTTTAGAATTTTTTAGAGTATTTTTATGCAATTTTTGGAGGTCGTTTAGTCTGTTAACAAAAAGAAAGAAATTTTGACAAAAACTGTTGAAGACGAGGTTCGAACCCACGACCTCGGGTCGGACTGACCCAAGCAAAACCGGCCCAATCGGCTGAGCTACACGGTTTTGTTAATCCAATATGGAGAGAATTAGGTTTAAAGCATGGTTATAATTATAACCCGAGTATAAGAAAAGGAATTAGGTTTTTTATTTTCCGGAAAACCTAAACATTTTCTCTAAAAAATCCCTCTCCTTCTCCCTCGCGACGGCGCCCTCTCTCTCGGCGGAAACGAAGAAGAAGCTAGGTTTTTGGGTCTCTGGTGCCGGCGAAGCTTTCTTCCGGCCAGCCCTCACCCGTGGGTGGTCATCCCGACAGAGAAGAGCTCGCGGGCAAAAGAAGAAGCCGGAAAATCTGCAAACCCGAGCCCTCCGAAAACCCTAAAAGCCTTCTCCTTCCTCTTCTCGGTTGTAAGTCCAAGAACGCTCGGTAAGTACTACTCACCTGTGGTAGGAGTTGCTCCGAGCTTCGATTTTCTTCCTTGCTCCGAATTTAGGGTTTCCGTTTCCCTTTGTTGCGGATTTTGTTGTGCCGAGTGGATTTATAAGCTAGGGCTTTTATTCTATGCTCTGTTTATCTAGCCGAATTGCTAAGGTTGGTTTGAGTGGTACAGGGTGCTTGCTAAGACCTGTTGATTTCGGTATTAATTGTAAGTTGTTTATTCTGTTCGGATTTTCTTCCTATGGTTTCCGGATCATGCTTTACAGAATAGGGTGGCTAGGGAATCAGCTTTCTTGTTTCTGTTTTGGATTAAGCTGTGTAGAAAAGAGAAGTTGCCTGCTTAAGTTCGGTTATAGCATGCTTAAGGGATTTATTGGCTAGCTGGTTGTGTTCTGTTATAGCATGCATGACCTGAATTTAGTCCTGTACATGTGCAGATTGATATTTCGTTTATATCATTGAAACAAGCGTTATAAGGGTTTTGATTTCAGCAAGTATTAGGGTTTTAATTTCAGCAAGTATTAGTCTTGTTTGTGTTAATTTGCTGGTTATGAATAAGCATGTTCTTAGCAAATGCAGAATTTAGTTTGAGTACCTTTCATTACCGTTTAGTATTTTCTGATGAAGCATGATTAAAGAGATTAGTTAGCTTCTATGTAATCCTGTTATAGCATGATTAAAGGAATTAGCTGGTTGCTATGTATTTCTGTTGTAACAGGTTTAGAGTTTATAGAAATATGTTCGGAACCATAGAAGCTTGGGACCTTGTTAGAGGATTTAAATGGATTCTTGTTAAGAATTTGTTAAGAGTTTATTAGGAGTCTTTCTTTTAATTGCTAGAGAAATTAGAGATTTCACATGCTATTTGTATTGCTAGGTTTGAGTTAGTTGCCTTTTCTTTAAGCATGTGCAGAATTTCACAGCTTTGCTTTAAGTAGGAAAGTTTCTTAAATAAGCATGAATAGCTCCTTATCCAAGAACATCCCTTTTATTTAGTTAGAATAGGGGTAGCATTTTCCCTTGCTACTCAAAAAGGCAAGAACAACCCTTTAATTGGTTAGAATGGTTTAGCATTTTCCTTGCAACTCAAAGAGCAAGAACAACCTTGTAGTTAGTGTGTCAGATGTGGTCCCTTTGGTAAATAAATGAGTATGATTAATTTTAGGTCAGTGATTCAGTTTAGTTCTTTTAAAAAAAAAGTATTAAGCATGGACAACCGGCTTTCTCCTTTAGCTTTGCAGTTTTATTTCCTTGCAAACAAGTGAGCTTGAATGATTAGCAAGTTTGAATTAGCTTTCTTTGCTCTTATCACAGCATGTGTAGGAAATCTAAATAAGCTCCCTATTTTACAGCATGTTTAGAAAGTCCAAGTTAGCTATCTTTTGCCCTATTTTACAGTTAGAAAGTCCAAGTTAGCTATCTTTTGCCCTATTTTACAGCATGTTTAGAAAGTCCAAGTTAGCTTTCTTTTGCTCTATTTTACAGCATGTTTAGAAAGTCCAAATTAGCTCTCTTTTGTTCTATTTTATAGCATGATTAGCAAGTTTGAATTACCTTTCTTTTGCTCTATTTTATAGCATGATTAGTAAGTTCAGATTTACTTTCCTTTGCTTTATTTTATATCATGCTTAGAGAGTTCAGGTTTGCTTTCCTTTGTGTTATTTTTATATAGCATCCTTGGTTAGTTGTAATGCTATACTTGTTAGATACATCTATAGGATTCTAATAGGCTCCAACAAAGGATTATAAGAAGCATGAGTAAAGAAAAAGACTAAAGTCTAGTTAAAAAGAGATAACAAGTAAACTAAAGTAAGAGGCTGGTACCCGACTTCCAAGGTTGTCGTTAAACAAATCCAGGTGACCAATTCCAAGGTCTTGGCCCTGGTAAGACCAAGGTCTTTACCTCATAGGACTAGAGGCTCGCTACCTCAGTCACTATTAGAGAGCGCACAAAATAAAGATGGTACTAAGCCTGGGCCCAAAGAAGAAAAGAAGAAAAGAAAAGAAAAGAAGAACAAGAAGAAGAAAGTGAAAGAGAAATTAAAAGATTAATTTCTAGTATAAGAAAAGTAAGAAGAACAAGAAGAAGAAAGTGAAAGACAAATTAAAAGATTAATTTCTAGTATAAAGATATAAGAAAATGAAACAAGTTTATGCTTAGAATCAATAAAAGTTTAGTTCTTTAATTCTAAGTCTACAGTAGTAGGTTCATTACTTTCCTGTCAGTTAGTGAGCATGTTTAGTATTCAGTTTTATTCCTGTATACCATGAGTACACGCAGCTTTGCTTTAGCATTACAGTTTCAGTATTATTGCATTACTTTTATGCACTTCGAAGTTTTTGTGAGATAGATTAGTACTTACTAAGCGTTTTCGCTTATAGTTTTGTTTTCTTTCCTCCTACTGCAGATAAAGGAAAAGCTAAGATATGAAGGGAGACGACAGGGTGGTGGTGGTGATGAAGGTGTGTGGTGACTGGACTATGGAGAGATCCAGAAGTAGCTGGCAGAACTGTCAAGACTTCCTTTTAGTTCTCTTTTAATGTTATATTAAATTTGGGATTGTAGTTGAGTTTATTTCCGCATGTCTAATTAGTCTCTTTTATTATTCGTGGAGTGCTGTAGTCGTTGCTATTGCTAGAGTAGTTTCTTGGTTTTTATTGTGATTTTATTACTGCGTGGTTGATTGATATGTGTTCCAGCCGCTTGTGGCTGAGTATATATTGCATGCATTGTTGAATATGGTCACCGGTACAGGGGAGACTCTGCCGAAATTTTTCGGTAGGGTTTCCATGTGATTTTTAATCATATTGGTTAAGTAGAGTTAGTAGTTAAGTAACGGTCATCCTTAGAGAGTAGTAGTAGTAAGAAGGGTGGGTTGTTACATGGTTTTCCCCATTCCATCTTGGTTGTGAGATACTATTTATAATTTATAAGGAACTGATAACATGATCTTCTCTGTGTCTCCTCACACCATGTTATCTACAATATAAATTAAAAGGATAACTACACTTAGCATAAATATAGACATTTGACCAATGTGATTCTTATTTTAAAATAAATATTAATACAAAAAGCTAGACTTTTAGTATACACTTTAACAATTTTCCACTTATACTAAAAGACTATACTGCCATAAACGCTGCCATACATCTTATTCCCATCCCCTCAACATGCTGATCAAAAGCTTTCGCCGGAAGGGCCTTGGCGAAAGGATCTGTCAGGTTATCTGCTGATGCAATCTTGGCGACAATAACTTCTCCTCGCTTTACGATGTCTCGTATCAGGTGGTACCTGCGCTCAATGTGTTTACTCGCTTTATGGGCTCATGGTTCCTTCGAGTTTGCTATTGCACCACTATTTTCACAATAAATTGTGATGATTTTGGGAAAATTAGGAATCACATCTAAGTCCATTAAAAAGTTCCTGAGCCATACAGTTTCTTTGGCTACCTCAGAGGCTGCCATATACTCAGCTTCCATGGTTGAGCCTGAAACACATTTCTGCTTAACACTCCTCCATGCTATGACTCCACCTCCTAAAGTAAACACATAACCTGAGGTTGACTTACTATTGTCCCTATCTGATTAGAAGTCAGAATCCATGTAACCCACATGGAGCAAATCATCTGCTTGGTAAACCAATATATAATCTCTAGTCCTTCTCACGTACTTTAATATATGCTTTACGGCAGCCCAATGTCCCTATCCTGGATTACTTTGATATCTGCCAACCATGCCCACGGCAAAATGGATATCCGGTCTCGTGCATGACATTGCATACATTAGGCTTCCTACAGCTGAAGCATAAGGAACTACCTTCATTTCCTCTATCTCTTTTGATGTCTTAGGAGACATATCTTTAGATAAAGATACTCCATGCCGGAAAGGTAGAAAACCTTTCAAGGAGTCTTGCATGCTAAAACGAGCCAGGATAGTATCGATATATGAAGCTTGGGATAAGCACAACATTCTTTTCTTGCTATCCCTTATTACTTTGATTCCAAGAATATGTCCGCATTCTCCTAAGTTCTTCATATCGAATTGCTTGGATAACCATACCCTTACTTCTGACAACACTTTGATATTATTGCCAACTAACAAAATGTCATCTACGTATAGTACAAGAAATACCACCACATTTCCATCACACTTCTTGTATACACATGTCTCATCTAGACACTGAATAAATCCATAAGATTGGATTACTTCATTAAACTGGATGTTCCAAGATCTTGAAGCTTGCTTCAGTCCATAAATAGACCGATTGAGCTTACATACAAGATGTTCTTTGCCCTTTGCAATGAACCCCTGTGGTTGCTTCATATGGATGTTTTCTTCAAGACTTCCATTAAGGAAAGCTGTCTTGACATCCATTTGCCAAACCTCATAATCCATATGAGCAGCAATAGATAAGAGTATTCGGATAGACTTAAGCATAGCTACTGGCGAAATGTTTTCCTCATAATCGATTCCCTCTTTTTGAGTATACCCCTTCGCAACAAGCCTTGCTTTGAAGGTTTCCATCTTCCCATCTGTCCCTCTTTTGCTTTTGTAGATCCATTTACATCCAATAGCTTTTACAGTATTTGATGGTTCTACTAGCTCCCAGACTTTGTTAGAATACATAGATTCTATTTCTGAATTCATTGCTCTTTGCTAAGATGCTGCATCTTTATCTTGGAGTGCTTCGTCATATGTTTGGGGATCAGGTTCATGTTTACCTGGGATCAAGTCCGAAGACTCTCCCAAAAACATGAATCTTTCAGGTTGCCTCACAACCCTCCCACTACAACGAGGCACTGTCTATAGTTGTGTATCATTTGTGATACGTGTTGCAGTTTCCTGTGATATTTCATCTTGCACTGTTGGTACTAAAGTAGGCGTGTCCTCCTCATTTCTTCTAGAACAATTTCACTCATGGGCTTATGGTTCATCACATAGTCCTCTTCTAAAAATTGGGCATTAGTGTCAACAATGATCATTTGATCTTTAGGACTATAAAACAAACCACCTTTCATTCCTTTAGGATAACCAATAAACAGGTGAACATCTATACGAGATTCCAACATATCAGCATCTCCCTTCAACACATGTGCTGGACTACCCCAAATCCGGACATGACTCAGACTGGACTTACAACCATTTCACAATTTCGTGGGAGTAGAGGTACAGATTTAGAAGGTACCAAGTTCAGAATGTACACTGCCATTTTTAAAGCATACCCCCAGAACGAATTTGGTAATTCTGAATAACTCACCATCGATCTAACCATTTAAATAAGAGTCATATTCCTTCGTTCCGCCACACCATTCTGTTGGGGTGTACCAGGTGCAGATAATTGGGATTGAATCCCAACCTCTGATAAGTAATTTCTAAACTCTCCTGAGAGGTACTCGCTATTGGATCAAGAAGCGCTAGAGGGGGGTGTGAATAGCGCTCGTGGCTATTTCATTCGATTTAAAACGTATCGAGTAGATAAACACATTTGAAAGGAAAAAGAACAAACGTGAACACAAGTTGGTTACTTGGTTCGGAGCCTGTGATGACTCCTACTCCAAGGCCCGCGATCGTTGTTCGCTTCCGGCAGGCAACAACAATAAGCTCAGAAAATGTTATTACAAACTAAGTACAATGTAAAAGCAGTAAAGAAACTTTATACCGACAATAGAATAATGAAAACTAAGGCTCTGGGTTGTCGAGATGTTGTTGCAGCACTTCGGGATCGTCTCGTTAGCAGCTTGTAGTAGAGGAATAGCTTAGAATGTGATATCTCTAGCTGCTGGTCGAGACCCTCTTATATAGGGTGTTCAAGGCGTCTCCAACCCGAAATTATATCTCGAAATCAACTCTACGATAAGCCTCTGCTCGCTGCCCATTATCCATCTGAAGGCGCCTTCAACGCCACTCCAAGGCGCCTCCAAGCAGCGGTCCAAGGCGCCTCCAATGTACATGAAGGCGCCTCCAGCTCCATTTCGCAGCCACCTTCAGCCACAAACCCGAGGTGCCTCCAAGCTCCATGGAGGCGTCTCAGACACTGTTCATCCGAGGTGTGACTTGCTCCTTTGTTCCTGTAAAATGTGTTAGTCCCAAACACATACCCTGCAAAACAAAGTTAGCATATAATAGTCATCAATAAAATATTGATAGTCTCCGAACTATCCGGTTCTGACTTCGGATTTCCTATCGGAAATCCTAGGTCGACCCGACACCTACTGTTCCCTCTGCAGGGAACACGTCCTCACCTACTCGTTTCAGGAGAGTTACCTATTGCCAGTGAGATCTTCCAAATCAACTGGACTTTTACTCTGCGCTCGATGCTTCCAGACTTTCTACTGGACGCCCGCTCCCTGACCCGTCCAGTCTTCCACCTAGTTCGCGACACTAGGACTTTCCACCTAGGGTTACCACCCCTAGGGCTTTTGCCTGAAGCCCTCAATCCGCCAAGACTTTCCGTACAGGGTTACCACCCCCTATGACCTAGGGTTACCACCCCCTAGGGTTTTCCACCTGCCTAACCGCAGCTAGGACTTTTGCCTAAGTACACTTGGGACTTTCCTGCAAGCTCATTCAAACTGTTAGATCACAAAACAACTTAACTTTGAACCCTTTTCCATTATCAAAACATGGGTTCGATCGTCGGATGCTTCCCGCACCAACAATCTCTCCCTTTTTGATTATAGCAACCGAAATTCAAAGTTAAGTAAAAGTAGACATAAGTAAACAGATGCATAAGTAACAATTTTTTAAAGTTTTAGTATAATCAAGCATAAGTAAACAATTTTAGATGCAACCAAGACGCAACCCAAGCTTAAGCTAAATTTTAAAGTGTGAGGCTCCCCCTTAATTAGAGCTTTCTTTTGAATTTTATGCTACTCTCCCCTTTTCCATATATCAAAAACTTGTGGAGAGAAAGAGTAAGATGATTTTGTTTTCCGATAGGAAAATAACTTTAGATAAACGAAAAACCATTAAGTGTGTGGAAAACGTAAGATAGAAAAGTTAATCTTTTAAAGTTTCAAAAACTTGTCGTTCGTAAATTAGCATAGGCTAAAAAAGGGCCAAACTTAAGTTTAGCTAGCTTTAAAAGAATGCTTTAAAATCCAAGTTTAAAAAAATTTAGCTAAAGTATTTGAAAAGAATAAGTTTTAGCTAAAAAGAATGTGTTTTGAAAATATTTAGCCAATTTTTTGAAAAGAAAGATTTTAGTTAATCTTTAACAATTTTATTATTTTTTTTGGAAAGATTTAACTAGTTCAAAAGTCAAGTTTTAAAGGGACATAGCTAAGTTTGGAAATTCAGTTTTATAAAGAATTGTAGCTAATTTCTAAGAGTAGACATATTGAAAATAGACTTAGCCAAATTTTTAAGAATAGTAGTTTTAAGAACAACTAAAAGTTTTGTGAAATTTGAGATTCCAAAAAATTTTTTAAAAAGACTTTTATGATAACTGTCCTATTTAAAAACATGAATTCCTTTAGCGAAGTATCAGAGCCCTAAAGTCCAAGCATGAGTACACTTAATCGTTGGATAACCAAATTTTAATATCCTTAACCAACTGTCTAACCTTTATCTACTAACTGTTTGTCAGAAGATAGTAGCTTTCACTTGGTTAGTCAAGTTAAGTCAATTGATCCAGTTAGATTTGACTAAATCAGGATCACTTAACTTGATTACTGTATTTTTGGTATTTAACGGCCAGACTTACTGCGATGCACAAAAATAAGCATACTGAAGTCTAGGTTGTACCCTATGCATCTCACGCCGTTCTAAGTTTATTTCAAACACAAGCAAGTTAAGCCTTGGGTGTTTGTGAGATGCTCTGGCTAAAACTAGGGGAACATGATTTCTAGGGTTAGTGCCTAGGCTAAATCCAAATTTTTGAAAGTCTAGTAAATTTGGGATTTTGAAAACATTATTTTTCCTAAGATTTTGAAGGATATAGTAACCAAGCTAATTAAAAATAAGGTACATAATGTTTATTCTATTAAGCACATTAAATACAACAAAAACTGCTAAGCAGAAAATAGGTTAAGTAACTAAATTCTGATAGGCAAAAGTTTAACTAGGTACTGATAGAATAGGGGATGAAAATGTCTGTGTCCAAAGTCCAAAATACAATGCATGAAAAGATAGCATCACTGAATAGGATCATCAGCTGGAGGGTCGCCAGCTGGAGGTGATGCATGAGGCTGCTCGGGTGTAGGCTGTCCCTGACGAAGAGAAGAAAAGTTAGAGGCTATCTCTGCGCGAAGTAAGCGAAGTTTGTCCAGGATAAGCCATTGTGACTGTGCGGTCTGAACCTCGAGACGCGTAAGTCGGTCCTCGATCGATAAGGAGGAGGATGGCTGTGTCGAGGTCGATGGCCCTGCCGAAACAGAGGGCTGTCCATGAATATCCTTGGCTGTGAGCTCAACCAGCCCTCTCCCTCATCTGGAGTGAAGAAGGCAATAAACTCGTCGTCTGCCTCGGGCCCTCTCGGAGCAACTGGCTCATCCTCAGTTGGGTCGGCTGGCGGAGGCCTGCCCACCGATGCAAGGACCCCTTGAGCAGTGACATCTATATGCGCTAACCTAAGAGAACCCAGCCCAAACTCAGCATAACGGGTAAGAGGAATGATCATCCCCCGAGTCACATCTATTCCCTCTATCGTCGAAAAGATGGATGTCAGTACATGTCAGTCACATCTATTCACATTTACTGCATGATTGCAGTAAACCAGTCTGTCCAACTGATAGTGGGCAATAATCTCTATGACGGACGGACAATAACTCATGAAACAGGGTCTACTTAGGTATCTACATTTAATGACAGTGTATGAATGCTGAGAAAAACTAAGCATATGCTGCTCAGTGGGAAATCTAGCATCAGTGGACAGGGTCGTACCCGAGGTGGACGCAACATTGCGCCGCTTCCTAATTTCAACCATATACATAAAAATTTGGAAAACAAGCACTAAAACCATGTAAAGGATAATTTAGGATAGTTTAGAGTATACCTAGGAGGCATTGTAGGGTATTTGAAGGAGTTGAAGGGTGGAAATCTGAGTGTAAGGCGCCTTGGATCGCTGGTTTCGGCGAGAAAAAAAAACTTGCAGCGAGCTCTCTGTTCGCTGCCTATTTCGGTATTGAAGGCGACTTCAATCTCATTGAAGGCACCTCCAACGGGGCGTTCAAGGCGCCTCGAACCCGGTTCGAGGCGCCTTAGTTGTTTTCGGCGGGAATTTTCTCGCCGATCTTGGAGGGCGCCTCTGCTAAGGCAGAGGCGCCTTCGTTCACCGCTTTTAATTTATTTATTTTAATTTATTTATTTTTTAATTTTAAATTTAAATTATTTTTAAATAAGTTTAAAACAATTTTTAAATAAGTTTTTTTTAAATAAGTTTTAAAAATAATTTTGAATAAGATTTTAAAATATTTTTAAATAAGTATTTTTTGAAAGATTTTTAAATAAGTTTTAAAAAGATTTTTAAATAAGTTTTTAAAAGATTTTTAAATTAGTTTTTAAAACATTTTTGAATAAGTTTTTAAAAGATTTTTGAATAAGTTTTTAAAAAACATTTTAAAATAAGTTTTTAAAAGATTTTTAAATAAGTTTTAAAAACATTTTTGAATAAGTTTTTAAACCATTTTGAATAAGTTTTTAAAAGATTTTTAAATAAGTTTTTTAAACATTTTAAATAAGTTTTTAAAAGATTTTTAAATAAGTTTTAAAAACCTTTTTAAATAAGTTGTTTTTATTTATTAATTTTAATTTAATTTTTAATTTAAGTTGAATTTTAATTATTAATTTAATTTGAATTATTAATTTGATTTGAATTATTAATTAGATTTGAAGTATTAATTATTAATTTGATTTGAATTATTAATTATTAATTTAATTTAATCCTTAGTCATCTCACCCGATCTAAATTTCAAATAAGGGAATCCTATAATTTTGTGAGATGAATTAAGTTCACTTATAGGGTTTAGTTTAACTTTGTGTTAGATTCATGTTTAGTTTTGGGCTCAACAAATAGGCATTCTTTGGATAAATTTCTGGGCTATGGTGAGTCACTTGGACATCATTAGAGTAGCCAGATCTTCGAGGTTTTCCAAATAGTCCTATCCTTTGAACTTAGTACAAAACCTTGGTCTAACTAGTTAGGATCCGTAAGGGGTAGCTTCGGTTAGTTTCACTTAGCCAAATGCACTAGGTTGAAGCCATATCTTCCTAGACATGCATAGACTGAAATTCCCTAACTACTATCATCCAAAACTTCACTGGTACCATTGGTCAAGTTAAACTGTTGTCCTTCTTTCTATTCTAACCCTAATTACCCTGCCGGGTAGGTTGTGTTTGGTTACCCTGTCGGGTAGATTATTTTTGGAGGTGCCAACTATTCTGAAGCCTCCTCCTACATTATTGATTTTTTCCTTTTAACTTGTTTTTATTTAATTTAAAATTTTGAATTATATTCCTTTAAATTTATTTATTTATTAAGATAATTTTTATTTATTTATTTATTAAGATAATTTTTCTTTTTGCTCCCCCTGGATCATAGCCTCAATAAGGTCTATCAAGGTAATGTACTTGATCCTTGGGAACCCAATATTGATCAAGTCCAACTTGATTGACCAAGTCGGACTTGGGTACCCATGCTTGGACCACCTTTCTATTTGTTCTGTGTACAAGTGATAAATACGATCTATACTTCTTTTTAGGCTTGAATCTAATTCCGGATCTATTATATACGACCTTTTGTTTTCCAAGAATCAGGTCAAGATTCTTGGAACCCAAAGTGAACCGTTCCAATGCGGTCTTCAAATCCTTGACTTGAATTTTCAGGTTGGAATTCTTTTCCTCAAGCTTTTGGACTTGAGTCGAGGTTCCAGTCTGAACGGATTCAGACAAGGATTTGGGGTTGGCCACTTATTTAAGGGCTGTTACCTCTTTCAGAATCGACTTGATCCGAATATTGAATTTTGCTAATTTACGTAATAAATAATTAACCAAATTGTTTAAACGCGGAATACTTACAGTGGGGTTAGGCCCTTTGGAAACGGATACGGATCCGTGACAACTTTCCGATTCAGCTTTCGATTTACTCTCGCTCTCAGACATATTGATCTGGTCCTGGGCTATTAGTGCAAGGAGACTCGTCTGATCGAGTTCGTCATCATTGTCTTCTGAGGAAGTTCTTCGAATATTGCCTTCAGGACCTTTTTCTTTCTTTGTTTCTTTACCCCCTTTTGGTTGGGATAGTTGGCCTTGATGTGTCCCTTCTGGTTGCATCCATAACACGTCACTTCAAATTTTACCTTTGAGCTTGATTGGGCTTCCTTGGAATGAACTGTCTTCTTGAGGTCCTTCTTGTTGAACCTCTTCTTCTTGTAGAGCTTCTTTACAAGGTTGACGAGTTCTGCCGTTAGCTCATCGTCTTCATCGTACGAGTCAGGTTCTTCATCCGATTCTAGTTCGGTTCTACACCTTGATCTTGGTTCGCGTGTTCTGCTTGTACCTGCAACCAAAGTAATGCCCTTCTTGGTTGGCTGTGCATTAGTCAGCTCATGTAATTCAAACTCAGAGAATAACTCATCTAATTTTATAGAAGATAAATCCTTGAAGACTTTGTAGTCATCTACCATTGATGCCCACAATGTACTCCTCGGAAACGCGTTGAGAGCGTACCTTATTATATCTCTGTTCTCGACCTTTTGTACGATCGCGTGGAGGGAGTTGAGAATATCTTGAATACGTGCATGGAGTTGACTTGCTTTCTCTCCTTCCTACATTTTGAGATTATATAATTTATTAAACAATAAATCTCTCTTGCTTACCTTGGTGTCGGAGGTGCCCTCGTGCAGTTCGATCAACTTCTCCCATAGCTCTTTTGCGGTTGAAAATGGATCAACTCTGTTGAGCTTCTCCTTGGTTAGTCCGCACTGGAGGGTGCAGGTCGCTCTGGCATTGGCTTCCACCTTCTTGATTAAGGCTGGTTCCCAGTTCTCGCAGGGTGTAGGCTTGCTGTCTTCGTCGGTTGACAGTTGGAATCCAGTCTTGACGATCATCCACATCTCGAACTAGATCTTTAGGAAATTTTCCATTCGTCCCTTCCAGTACCCAAAATCTTCTCCAGTGAAGAACGGGGGACGAGCGATGTTGTATCCTTCTTGAAGGGCCATTTAGTTAATATGCAAGTACAAAATAAAACGAGATGTCCCAAGACTAGGTCTTGGATTAGTAGTGTGAGAATAAAGTTAAAACAACGAGATCGAGTGGTGTTGCACCAATTTCTAGAAAAAATCCGATTAGTAAAAGGAATTAGAATGTAGCTATTAAGCTAATTCTAATTGACTCCATAAAACTGAAAATAATCACAAAAAATATGCTTGATTGGTGGTTGCACCAAATCGAAGCGACGCTGCACTGATACCAATTGTTGGATCGAGAAACGCTAGAGGGGGGAGGTGAATAACGCTCATGGCTATTTCGTTCAATTTAAAACGTATCGAGTAGATAAACGCAGCAGAAAGGAAAAAGAACAAACGTGAACACAAGTTGGTTACTTGGTTCGGAGCTTGTGCCGACTCCTACTCCAAGACCCGCGATAGTTGATCGCTTCCGGTGGGCAACAACTAAAAGCTCGGAAAATGTTATTACAAACTAAGTACAATGTAAAAGTAGTAAAGAAACTTTATACCGACAACAGAATACTGAAAACTAATGCTCCGGGTTGTCGGGATGTTGTTGCAGCACTTCGGGATCGTCTCGTTAGCAGCTTGTAGCAGAGTAATAGCTTAGAATGTGATATCTCTAGCTGCTGGTTGAGACCCTCTTATATAAGGTGTTCAAGGTGCCTCCAACCTGAAATTATATCCTGAAATCAACTATGTGATAAGCCTCTACTCGCTGCCCGTTATCCATCTGAAGGCGCCTTCAGTGCCACTCCAAGGTGACTCCAAGCAACGGTCCAAGGTGCCTCCAATGCACATGAAGGTGCCTCCAGCTCCACTTCGCAGCCAGCTTCAGCCTTGCACCCGAGGCGCCTCCAAGCTCCATGGAGGCGCCTCAGACACTATTCATCCGAGGTGTGACCTGCTCCTTTGTTCCTGTAAAATGTGTTAGTCCCAAACACATATCCTGCAAAACAAAGTTAGCACATAATAGTCATCAATAAAATATTGACAGTCTTCGGACTGTCCGGGTCTGACTTCATATTTCCTACCGAAAACCCTAGGTCGACCCGACGCCAATTGTTCCCTTTGCAGGGAATGCGTCCTCACCTACTCCTCTCAGGAGAGTTATGTGTTGCTAGTGCGATCCTCCAGATCGACTGGACTTTTGCTCAGCGCTCGATACTTCCGAACTTTCTACTAGACGTCCGCTCCCCGACCCGTCCAGTCTTCCACCTGGTTCGCGACACTAGGACTTTCCACCTAGGGTTACCACCCCCTAGGACTTTTGCCTAAAGCCCTCGACCCGCCAAGACTTTCCGCATAGGGTTACCACCCCCTATGACCTAGGGTTACCACCCCCTAGGGTTTTCCACCTGCCTAACAGTAGTTAGGACTTTTGCCTAAGTACACTTAGGACTTTCTTGCATGCTCATTCAAACTGTTAGATCACACAATAACTTAACTTTAAACCCTTTGCCATTATCAAAACACGGGTTCGATCGTCGGATGCTTCCCGCACCAACACTCGTTACCACGATCAGGCCGTAGTGTCTTGATACTTTTACCATGACGTTTCTCCACATCAGCCTTGTATTCTTTAAACTTATAAAAGCACTCAGACTTACGACGCATCAAGTAAATGTACCCATATCTCGAATAATCATCTATAAAAGAGACAAAATATTTGAAACCACCTCTCGTCTGGATAGTCATAAGTCTACACAAATCAAAATGAACCAATTCTAACACATCTTTTGCTCTATACCCCTTGGCCTTAAAAGGTCTCTTGGTCATTTTTTCTTCCAAGCAAGATTCGCAGGTTGGAAAGTTTTCGAACACTAATGAACCCAAGAGTCCATCGGCTATAAGCCTTTGAATCCTACTCAAGTTAATATGACCAAGTCTTAGATACCAAAGATATGTTTGGATCATTTTTGAAGGTTTCTTTCTCTTATTAAAATTAGAGGATGTGTTATTAATTTTCATTTGTTGCTTTGTGGGAGTTATTGGATTTAGAGTATACAAATTGTCAACTAATGTACCATAACATATAATAACCCTATTTTTCTTGATAACAACTTTGTTATCAAAAGAAACAACATATCCATCCAAAAATAGTTTAGAAACTGAAATTAAATTCTTTCTAAAGCTTGGTACATAAAGATAATTTCTCAAAATCAAAGTTCTATTCTTATCAAATGATAAGTAGACATCTCCCACTGCAACAGCCACCACTTTCGTAGCATTGCCCATGTAGACGGTTATCTCTCCCTCATATAGTCGTCGAGTTTCCTGGAACCCCTTTATTGTTCTCTTTCCTACGATGACAGTGTTAGTACGGGAAACATCAGACGATCGAACCCAAATTTTGATAATGGAAAAGGGTTCAAAGTTAAGTCGTCTTGTGATCTAACAAGTTCATGGAGCTTGCAAGAAAGTCCTAAGTGATACTTATACAAAAGTCTTAGCTGCGGTTAGGCAGGTGGAAAACCCTAGGGGGTAGTAACCCTAGGTCATAGGGGGTGGTAACCCTATACGGAAAGTCTTGGCGGGTCGAGAGCTTCAGGCAAAAGTCCTAGGGGGTGGTAACCTTAGGTGGAAAGTCCTGGTGTCGCGAACCAGGTGGAAGATTAGACGGTCGGGAAGCGGAAGTCCAGCAGAAAGTCCGGAAGCTTCGAACACTGAGCAAAAGTCCAGTCGATCTAGAGGATCGCACTGGCAACAGGAAAATCTCCTGAGTGGAGTAGGTGAGGGCGTGCTCCCCGTAGAGGGAACAGTAGGCGTCGGGTCGACCTAGGGTTTCCGGTTGGAAATCCAAAGTCAGACCCGGACAGTCTGATGACTGTCGATTATATCATTTATCATATTACTGTGCTAACTATGTTTTGCAGGGTTTGTATTTGGGTCTAACACATTTTGCAGGAACAAAGAATCACATTTAACCTCAGATGAATAGTATCCGAGGCGCCTCCAAGGGGCTTGGAGGCGCCTCGGGTTCGAGCCAGAAAAAGCCAGCGCAGCAGAGCTGAGGCGCCTCGGACCGACTGAAGGCGCCTTGGACCAGGCGTTGGAGGCGCCTTGGATCTGTAACACCCATGAAATTATATGATAGGTATATGAATATTATTTTCCTTAGAGCATAAAGAAATGAGAAGAATAAGAGAAAAAGGAAAAATAAAAACAAAAGAAAATATAGAATAAGAAGAGGTGAGGTCAAGGATTGAACCTTGAACCTCCCACAATTGATGGAGATAAATTGATGGTTGATAACCATTAGGATAAGGAGAAATAATTGTATAGAAAGGAATGAAAAATTTAGTTAAAGAAGAAAAGAAAACTAAGCAAAAAGGGAGCAAGAGAAAACCAAGTTGCTTACCTTCTTTTCCCTCTTGGTTAAGAAAAGGAGCAAGCAAAAGAGAGATTGTCTACTTCCCTCCCTCTCTCTATTTTCGTGGGAATTAAAGGAGTGGGGGAAAAGAGGAGTTGAGGGATTGAATGAGGACATGTTTCTTTTGGCAAAGGGATAAATAGGTTTAGAGAAGAAAAACAAGGGATTAAATTCATTTTCTTCTTCCTACTTCTCCCTTCTTCATTCTTCACCGAACCAAGAAAACTTCCCTTTCCTCATTTCAATAGCTAAGTTAAGTTCTTCTCCAAGAAAGCTAATTTCCGAGAAGAAACCTTCAAGTTCTAGCCCTTACAAGAAAAGGAAACAAAAGGAGGTACAAGAAGAAGAAGCTTCCTTTTTTCCTTGACACCTAGAACATTTTTCTCTCTAAGGAAAACCACAAGCGAAAGGATGTAAGTTCCCCTCACCTGTGGTACAATAGCTCTTGTTGTTCTATGAAGATTCGGTTACATAAAAATCTAAGAAAACATCATGAAGAATTCCAACCAAGATAAAACCAAAGGAAGGACCTAGGGAATGAAAAGATCTAAATTTGATATGCTCAATATTTTTCTTGTAACATGTATTCTATGATAAGGATTTATCTCATGTTTCTATGTTAAAATGTTTGGTAGAACTTAGATTCATGAGTATTCGGCCATGGTAGAACTAAGGGCCTAGGAGAGCTTTAATTTAAAACTAAGCATGCCATGATCTCCCTAAGATAAAATATGAAACTATTATGATATGCCCATGATTATATGTTAAGTTGAACTCTATTTCATGTCCATGAAGGTTCGGCCATGTTTAGTTTTGAAGCCTAGGAGAATTTAAAACAAGTCTAAGATGCTCATGACCTCCTTGATGAAATGTTATGAAACTAACTTAATGTTCTTATGTTTATTGTTGCATGGAAATTTAATTACATGCTCTATAACATTCGGCCAAATCATGTTCAAGGGCTTAGGAAATTTAGAACCTAACTCAACTATGCTCATGTTATTCCTTGAAATATTTGCTTTGAAAGTTGTTTAAGGTTCTCATGCTTTTAGGACACTTGAACCTTAGTTTTAAGTCCTATAACATTCGGCCACATCCTGTTCAAGGGCTTAGGAAATTTAGAACCTAACTCAACTATGCTCATGTTATTCCTTGAAATATTTGCTTTGAAAGTTGTTTAAGGTTCTCATGCTTTTAGGACACTTGAACCTTAGTTTTAAGTCCTATAACATTCGGCCACATCATGTTCAAGGGCTTAGGAAATTTAGAACCTACTCAACTATGCTCATGTTATTCCTTGAAATATTTGCTTTGAAAGTTGTTTAAGGTTCTCATGCTTTTAGGACACTTGAACCTTAGTTTTAAGTCCTATAACATTCGGCCACATCATGTTCAAGGGCTTAGGAAATTTAGAACCTAACTCAACTATGCTCATGTTATTCCTTGAAATATTTGCTTTGAAAGTTGTTTAAGGTTCTCATGCTTTTAGGACACTTGAACCTTAGTTTTAAGTCCTATAACATTCGGCCACATCATGTTCAAGGGCTTAGGAAATTTAGAACCTAACTCAACTATGCTCATGTTATTCCTTGAAATATTTGCCATGAAAGTTGTTTAAGGTTCTCATGCTTTTAGGACACTTGAACCCTAGTTTTAAGCCCTACAAGTTTCGGCCACTTCATGATTAAGGGCCTAGGAAACTTAGAACCTACTCAACTATGCTCATGTTATTCCTTGAAATATTTGCTATGAAAGTTGTTTAAGGTTCTCATGCTTTTAGGACACTTGAACATTAGTTTTAAGTCCTATAACTCTCGGCCACTTCATGTTTAAGGGTCTAGGAAACTTAGAACCTAACTCAACTATGCTCATGTTATTCCTTGAAATGGTTGCTATGGAAGTTGTTTAGGGTTCACAAGCTTGAATGATAGTTTTTAACCCAATGTATGCTTGATAAGTTTTGGCCATGATAAGTTGTAAGCTTAAGAATCCTAGAACTCTACCTAAACTTGCTCATGGTGTTTCTTATGGTATAAGAAATGATGCTTACTTAGGGTTCACATGTTGGTATGGAGTTTTTTTTTACCAAAAACCCAATCTATATGTTCGGCCACTATAAGACATTAGGGTTAGAAACCTAATTATGTTTTCCATGTATATTATATGTCATGATTATGAGATTTCTATGCTTCTATGTGTAATTATGCACACTTATGATCTATATATGATGGAAACCCTTATGCTATGGTGTGTATTATTTATGATGAGTTATGTGCCAATTTATGCATGATATATGTGATGAGTTGTGTGCCCAAAAAATTCTATATGGTATGATATGATAAGAGATATGATGTGCAAGAAATGATAAGAACCATGATATGTAAGACATGCTATTTTACTTTATGTATGGCTTGTACCAAGGGTGGGCTCCATAAGCGCTCCGGGGTCGATGGACTAAGAAACAGGCCTCGTTAGGGATGAGCTCCTAAGTGCCCCTAGGTCGATGGACTAAGAAATGGGCCTAGTATGTATGCCTTGTAGGGTTCAAGACTTGCTACCTTGGACCTACATAGGACGCGCGCATTTATCTATGTGGTACAAGCCGGGGCCCTAACCATGTAATGACTATGTTTAAGTATGTATGAAATAAGTTTTCAAAGGACATGTTGCATTTATATTATTGCATGAATCATGTATTTAAAAGTCATCTTGCATAACACATTATGATTATGTTACGATATACCATGATGCCTATGATTATGTTATGTTATGTTAGGATGAACCTTATGATTATGTTTTGATATGTTATGATCATGATCATGTTATGCTAGAATGCACTTTATGACTTTATGAGGATCCATATGATTTTGTTAAGATATGATGCTTCTATACCTGATATGATGAGTTGTCTTTATGCTTTATGCATTGAAGCTTTATTTATGCTATACGGTTTTTGTGAGCAGGAAAGGATTTTACTGAGCCTTGAGTGCTCACAGCTTACTTTCCTTGTACCACAGATAAGGGCAAAGAATGGATGTACTAAGGGAGCAGCAGGAGGGGCAAGAAGGACGTGTGTAGTAGTGACTTGGCTAAAGAGGAAAAACCTGCTTTTAATTAATAAGAATTATGTTCATGTTGTTTTCCTTTATAACTCTATGACACTTCATCACGCTCTTTAGTATCATGGTCTAAGTTTATGTTAAGCATGTTATGTGACTCATATGATAGGTAGTTGATGATGATGTGTTAAAGAAAAAAAAATATAGGCTATAGATAAGACTTCCGCTGTTTAAGAAGAAAAGATAAGTAACCCCCGTCAGCTTAAGCAGGAAGGGGCGGGGCGTTACAGGATCAACCTTGAGGCACCTTCAGTGGGATAAGGCGCGACTAGATCAGAGTTGATCCACGTGTGCGACTCGGCGTCCTGGAGGCGCCTTGGATAGGCTTGGAGGCGCCTCCAGCACAGTAGAAAAGGGGGGGGTCGAGGCAGCAGCTGAAAATAAGAACTACCAAGCAATCCTTACGCTACAAGCTGCTAACGATGTTAGTTAAAGCCCTAGAGCCAATTATTTGATGATTGTTGTATGGACTCATTGTATCATATTTCTTATGTATATAAAGGCATTAGTTTATGGGTATTATGCTTACTTGTATTAGTGCCAAATAACTAAGTATAATAGCGTCCTTGAGTAGAAGGTTCTTACCTATATCAATCGATTGGTTGAATCGATAGTGGATGATATAGGGAACACTACTCTTAATCATTCATAGTCAAGCATTAACATTCAGGGACAATGTTAATGCGACGAGACTAATATGTAGGTCAACTCGATGACTTGATCTCACAAGTCATGGATATAGAGATATCAAGTTGACACATGGGTATGCATTGGAGAATGTATACTGAGTGACCCGCCATGAGAAAGTATCATAGATCGTTATATGAGTGTCATATACTTTCTCATGTGGCTATTAGTATGCCTATTAGTTCTTGGACCTGAAGTCACCATGGTTCCCTACATAAGAAGTTACATACTTTGGCTTCGTCAAACGTCACCCGTAACTGGGTGGACTATAAAGGCGATTACTGGGTATGTAACGAATTATACGGAGGGATGTGAGTGATGTAGATGGGATCTATACCTCCTATATGATGGGAGTGACATCATTATTCTTGATAGAGTGAGACCACTAAGTGCATGACCATGCCCAAATGAGTCAATATGAGATGTTGAGCTCATTTGATTGAGTGAGTCTACTTGGAGTTCAAGATTTAGATTGATTAGAGGATGACACAGTCTATGCCTCACATTGATCAATCTAGATGTCTAGGATAGAAGGGCATTGTCATATATTGTGAAGAGTCACAATTAGCAGTCACAAGGTGATGTTGGATCTCAACATTCTTGTAACTTGGGTAGTAATGATGTGTTGTTAGATACCGCTCATTACTTATGCTTCTAAAAGGGTTTAGGAGCATTGCCAACGTTACAAAAACCTACAGGGTCACACACAAAGGAAAATTAGATGGAGATTATGTTCATTTGATAAACCAAGAGGATTAGGTTCATGTGATGAACCAAATTGGATTAAGAGTAATCCAAAGTAAACTAATTGAGTTGGACTCAATTTGGTTCATGTGTAAAATGAGTCTAATTTGAACTTAGACTCATTGAGCCAATTTTATTCAATGAATAGAGATTCATTAAATTAAAATTAACTTGAACCAATGGAAAGATTTGATCAACCATGGGAGAGAAAAAGATCAAGTTTGACTTGACTTAAGTAGGAAGATAAAGAGTCAAGTTTTGACTTGACTTTGACTTGACCAATGCCACATCATCAAGGTTTCTTTATTTGGTCAAGTTTGACTTGACCAAATGTCACCTCATGGAGGAGATCAAGAGACTTGACTCTTGATATTCCATGGGGGTTTAGAAGCATAAAGTGGCCGACCACTTTGGTGGGGGTTACAAGAGTGAATTGATTTTTCATTCAAGGCTTCTTCTTCCTCTCTACCTTTCTTCTCTCCCTCTCCTCCACCATTACTGATCCTCTACGGTTGCTAGCACATCTTTAGAGGTTCTCTCCATCGATTTGTTCGTGTGGATACACATAGAGGGTTGTACACTTGACAACCTTGAGATCCGGCGAACCTTGGTCGAGCGGGATTTGCGAAGGGCTTCGCATCAAGGGTAATCTCTTTTTCTTTGTAGATCTAGTGTAGATCTAGGTTAGAGAAAGTCGTAGATGTAGAAAATTTTATTTTATAACTTCGCATGGATCTGGTGGCATGGGATTCGGGGTTTCCACAATGCAAAAAGCGATTTTTGCGGCCCGAAAAACCCAACAGTGGTATCAAAGCCACGTGCGAAGCATGTACGTGTTTTATTTTTATTTTTATGAAAAATATCAGTTCTGTAACTTTCTATAAATTTATGATTTTTGTGTATTTTATGGGTATTTTTCTCGTAGAAGCGAAGCAACAAGTGTTTGAACACTTGTAGGCTTCGACTACCGAGAAACATCTTCCGAATCAGCAAGGTCTCACCCAAAATATTTTGGGACAGTGGGCTAAGGCACTGTAGGATCACTTAAGAACACTCGCGATGGTTATATCGCGAGTAGGGGTGCTACCTCTAACCCCGCAAGGGGCTTCGTTCCGCGATTGCGCTCGAAAATCGCTAATCGGGACCGTTGGGAAGTTGCGACTCATAAAATCGTAAAAATATTAGAAAACCTACAGAAATTTATGGAAATCACATAATTTAGAATTATGTATCATTTTGTGATGGTCATGGCCCAAAGAACCCAATTTGATTGGAAATATGTGTTGTAATTCATAATATGGCATATGCGCCATTTTGTGTGTTTGTGCGTGTTGTACTTGATTCGCGACTTGCGCGTCGTGCCCTTCTATTTATATTCCTGTTGTAAAATAGTTTTTAGACTCGAATGTAACTCGAGTTTCACATTTTGTAATGTACAAAATTGGAGCGGTGGAAGGTCCACTCGAGACGGAGTTACGAGGAGGGTGTGAGCAACACATGACGGTCAAAGGGAGGAGCTTGAGGAAGCTATTGACCCTAGGTTGACCAACCGATCTTCTCATTGGCTTGAGAAGATCATAGTAGGGCCATGAATAATCACAAAATTTAATTAATTTCTTGTGTGTCTGTATGTGATGCATGATAGACTTGTAATTAATTAGTGCCTTAACGATTAGATTAGATCTAAATCACGTACATGATGCACCTCCACGATTAGATTATATTTAAATTGAATATATGATACACATCGTTGATTAGATTAGATCTCAATCGCATCAACTCGAAATGCCTACCATGATGTGATACCTATCACTACCTCGATCACATGTTGTTGTTGAACCTGCCAAAGCAGAGCAATGCATATTATCTTGATAGGGTGTGGAGGGACAATCTTGGTCCCGCCTATCAACGCATGGGTGAGTACAACTCAATTAGATTGAGTAACTAGTTAACTCAATTGGTTCGAGTTTAACTATAGGCATTTTCCAATGGTTGGTTGATAGGTCAAAATCACATTTATATTAATTCTTGGGCGATTTAGCCAAAGCTAACTCAAGTTTTAATATATATGCGGATCTTGATCCTATAAACAAGAGTTGCATAGAGATGTAATTGGTAATTAGTAACCTACCGATCATACTAAGTCTTGGGAGATTTAGCCAAAGCTAACTCAAGGCGTAGTATGATGTGGATCTTGTCCCACTTGAATTATAGAATTCAGTGGGAGCATCATTTAATTAAAGGTCTAATTAGATGATTAATTGGAATATGATATTTATTTTTCTACATTTTTCTGTTTTAGATTACCAAGTCGTCAAACACGAACTCCTTCTCCCTGCGTTCTGTCCTCGATAAGGACAAGCTCAATGGAGATAACTTCCTGGACTGGTACAGGAACCTGAGAATAGTTCTCACACAGGAACGAAAACTGTATGTCCTGGAGCAGCCCATTCCTGAGGCACCTCCTGCCACTGCCACGCGAGCTGATCGTGATGCTTACAAGAAGCATCAAGATGATGCATTGGATGTGTCATGTCTTATGCTCGCGACCATTGTTGATACGGTCTGACCTGGCTGCTGTTTTGATGTTGACACTGATTTAAGTTTGTATCAGATATTAATTAAAGTCAGATTGATTACTGATCAATGTTGATCAGGTGGAAGGGAAAAGTCCAAGTATGGAACTTGGCACGCGAAGACGGAGAGGGCTCGGTAGCTCGTTCTCCGGACTAGGTCAGAGAGGGCTCGGTAGCTCATTCTCTGGACCGGACGAAGTCGGAGAGGGCTCGGTAGCTCGTTCTCCGGACTAGGTCAGAGAGGGCTCGGTAGCTCGTTCTCCGGACTAGGTCAGAGAGGGCTTGGTAGCCTGCCTCCTGACTAGGCCGAGAGGGCTCGGTAGCTCGTTCTCCGGACTAGGTCAGAGAGGGCTTGGTAGCTCGTTCTCTAGACCGGACGAAGTCGGAGAGGGCTCGGTAGCTCGTTCTCCGGACTAGGTCAGAGAGGGCTCGGTAGCTCGTTCTCTGGACCGGACGAAGTCGGAGATGGCTCGGTAGCTCGTTCTCCGGACTAGGTCAGAGAGGGCTTGGTAGCTCGTTCTCTGGACCGGACGAAGTCGGAGAGGGCTCAGTAGCTAGTTCTCTGGACTAGGTCAGAGAGGACTCGGTAGCTCGTTCTCTGGACCGGACGAAGTCGGAGAGGGCTCGGTAGCTCGTTCTCCGGACTAGGTCAGAGAGGGCTCGGTAGCTTGTTAGCTAGACTAGAAAGACTTTAGGGTTTAGGGCTGGGAAGCGCCAAACCTACCTTACATAGGCATTGGATCAGTCTGTTGATCGATCTAGTGATACTATGGATATCTGATCGGTCAACAGACCGATCCAGTGATACTGTGGTTATCTGATCAGTCTGGTGATCGATCAGTAACCAAACAGTAGCTATCTGTGGGTTATCTGATCGGTCTGGCGACCGATCAGTAACCAAACAGTAGTTCACTGTAAGTTATCTGATTTGTCTGTAGACCGATCAGGAAGGGATGAGATTCAGAGGACAATAAGGGGATCGGTCTGTGGACCGATCCACCTATAGGCTGATCGGTCCACAGACCGATCAGAAGCCTCCCAAACCGATCAGGGTATGTCCTGATCGGTCCAAAGGGCTATGGATCGGTCTGCTGACCGATCCACAACATTGTCTGTTTGTCTGCAACTTCTGATTCGTCTGATTTAACCATCTGGTGTGAGCTTTTTACGTTGCATGTTGCATGTATCATGCCAGTGCTTAAGTTCAAATTAAGGTCTATCAGATGAATAAGACAAAGTGGTTTTTCTACTGTGTTTGGCTGCAAATGGTGCAATTGGAGCGTCAACGGTTACTGGCGATCTGGCTATGTTCTGGTTGCAATCAGCTTGACTCCTGGCTATTGGTTCGAGCTCAGAGACACCAGTGAAGACCATGGATGGTATTGGTGTGAGTTCATAGAACCAGATGAGGAGGAAAAGTGATTGGCGACGCCTGAGTTGGCAGCAGCGATTCGGTGCAGGTTGCAGTGATTCGATACAGGCAGACGAAATGGAAAAGGAAAAGGCATAAGAAGAAGAAGTATGAGATGTTCGAGAGATCAACCAAAAAAAAAAGGAAGAAGAAAATCTCTCTTGGTCGATCAAGCTAGAGTGCTGTGTGTTTTTTAGCTCTTGGCTAAGGAACTTCTTCTGTTTTTGCGCTCTGCTTTCATCGTGGCTATAAGCTTATTTTTCATACCCTTTAGCCACTAATCCCTATAAGTCTTGTGCTTCATTTAAATATTTTCTGTGACTTTGTGGAGAGGTTACTCCACCGAGAAGGAGAAATTCTTAGCCGGAATCTATCCGGGGTGTGATCTACCGAAAGATCAAGGGATCGTCCACCTTACGGACACGCCGAGGAGTAGGGGCAAGTTATCCCCGAACCTCGTACATACTTGTGTTAGTTGTGGGTTGTTTCTTTTCCTTGTATTAGTTTTTCTTTTGCATATTTCCGCTGTGCTAACAGACTTTTGTGAGAAGATTGTTTAAGTTTTAGAGGAGGCTATTCACTCCCCCCCCCCTCTCTAGCCATTCGAAGGTCCTAACAAGTGGTATCAGAGCTTGGTGCTCTTCATCCGGATTAACACCCTAAAGAGCAAGAAGATGGCTATGAAGGAAGGGTTTAGCACCAATCGTCCACCCTACTTTGACGGAGCGGACTTTCAATATTGGAAGAGTCGCATGGAATATTATCTTAAGACCGACATCTCCATGTGGTTCTCTGTCAAGGAAGGGTTTACACCTCCGAAGGACGAAGAAGGTAAGGAACTTGACTCATCAAGGTGGTCCACCGAGCAAACCCGCAAAGGACAAGCCCATGCCAAGGCGGTGGTCACTCTACAATGTGGGATAGCCAAGGATCAACTCGTCAAGGTAGGTCCATTCACGAGCGCAAAAGATTTGTAGAACAAGCTCATCGAGCTCCAAGAAGGAACCCGAGACTCTCGGATCGCCAAGAGAGACTTGTTCCTAAACCAACTACAAAACCTCACCATGAAGGAGAACGAGACGGTAAGTGAACTACACGGAAGGTTCAAAGAAATCATCAATGGTCTTCATTCCGTAGATGAACGCGTAGAGAATCGCGATCTTGTAAGTTATGCTCTCAAAGTCTTTCCGAGGAATGCCTTGTGGTCATCGATGGTAGATGCCTACAAGGTCTCCAAGGACCTTTCAATTGTTAAATTAGATGAATTCTTTTGTGAAATGGAACTTCATGAACTTGCTAACAAGGGTCAAAAAGAGAAAGGTATTGCCTTAGTTGCAGGAGAAAAGAGCAATGATGGAAGAAGGAAGAAGGAAAAGAAGAAGGAAAAAGAGATTCCTTCATCCTCATCCTCCTCCGAGTCCGATGATGAAGGTGGATCATCATCAAGCGAGATGGCCAACTTTGTAAGGAGAATCATGAGAAGAAGCCGTAGATACAAAGGGAAAGGTAAACCTATCGATCAAAATGTTGATAAAACTAATGTTACTTGTTATGAGTGTAGCAAGAAAGGACACTATCGGAGCGAGTGTCCAAAACTCAAGAAGAAGGAGGAAAGGGCCAAGAAGAAGAAAGCTCTCAAGGCTACTTGGGATGAATCCTCCTCAAGCTCATCGGAGGAAGAGAAGAAGGAGAAAAGCACACGTCAATTAGCGTTCATGGCAAGGGAGGAACCAGATTCCGGGAGTGATGGTGACACAAGTGACACCTCAACCGCGGCTTCATCATCTTCGGATGATGAAGAGGTAACCTCTCCGCATTTAGAGAAATGTTATAAAACTATTGCACATTTATCTACTTTGTTTAAGAAATCAAAAACTGAAGTTAAATCATTAAAAGATGAAGTAAAGCACTTGAAGGCTCTTAGGGAAGATGAGGTTGATGACCTACATCAAGATCTCCTTGAGGATGAAAACAAAGCCTTAAAGGGTGAAGTTGAGAAACTCAAGAAAATGCTTGAAAAATTCTCAACTAGCTCTAAGACCTTAGATATGATTTTAAATGCCCAAAGGGCAGTCTACAACAAGGCTGGGTTAGGATATCAACCTAAGGAGTCTAGTTTCATTTCACTAGTGTCTAGTACTCAATTTCATAGATCACATGCTTCTAGGGTTCATGAGACTAGGAAGGGTGTGACCAAGGCATGGGTTCCTAGGTCTGTCATTGTAGATGCATTAGGTCCCAAGATTTGGGTACCTAAAACGTCTATCTTTCGTGTCTTGTAGGCATTTGTCAAGGGGGAGCATCTATCAACTTGGTTTGTTGATAGTGGATGCTCCAAGCACATGACCGGGGACAAGTCACTCTTCACTACCCTTCAAAACAAAAATAGAGGTAATGTGTCTTTTGGTAATAATGGTAGCCTTAAGGTTATAGGAGTTGGAGATATTCATATATCCGAATGTCTCCAAATCAAGAATGTCCTTCTAGTCAAGGGGATGACCTTTAATCTCTTAAGTGTCAGCCAATTGTGTGATATGGGTTACATAATTGAGTTTCATTCAAATCAATGTCTGGTCAAACACATTGACACACTTGACACGGTACTAGTAGGCACAAGGGTAGATAACATTTATCAAGTATCTTTTAAAAGTGCTACTAATGCCTCTGCTAAGTGTTTCATGTCAAAAGGAGAAGAATCATGGCTTTGGCATAGGAGGTTGGCCCATGTGAACATGAAGAATATTCGAAAGCTGGCCAACAAAGGATTAGTGCGAGGCCTACCAAGCATCAAGTACCAAAAGATAAAATTATGTGATGCATGTCAAAAGGGTAAGCAAACAAAAGCGTCTCATAAAGGTAAAAGCGCTGTAAGTATCTCTACTGCTTTAGATTTATTGCATATGAACTTATTTGATTGTAGTAATGTCATTTCATTGAATGGTAGTTGATATTACTTAGTGATCATTGATGACTTTACTAGATATACATGGACTTTCTTTTTGAAAAATAAGGATCAAACCATAGATATTTTTGTTTCCTATTGTAGAAGAACTGAAAATGAAAAATCAACAACAATTAAAAAAATTAGAAGTGATCATGGTGGAGAATTTCAAAATCATAGATTTTTAGAATTTTGTCAAGAAAAAGGATATAGGCATGAGTTCTCTACTCCAAGGACCCCACAGCAAAATGGGGTTGTGGAGAGAAAGAATCGAGTCTTGCAAGAAGCTGCACGAAGCATGCTTAATGAGTACTCACTACCGAGCTACTTATGGGCTGAAGCTATAAATACAGCTTGCTATGTGCAAAACCGAGTCTTGATACATAGGTTTTTAGGAAAGACTCCCCATGAACTTTGGTTTGGAAAACCCCCTACAATTAAACATCTTAGGGTGTTTGGTTGTAAGGTGTTTATCTTGAACACCAAGGATCATCTTGGAAAGTTCACGGCTAAGGCTGATGAAGGAATACTGGTCGGGTACTCTCTCATCAGCAAAGCCTATTGAGTCAACAACAGGACTAAATTGATTGAAGAGTCCTCAGATGTAGCATTTGAAGAAATTCCTAAATCAAATGATCAATCAAGGGATGTAGGAGAAATTCAATTTGAACTTAGAAATCTAAGTTTAAATGATCAAAACATAGAAAGAGTCGAAATTGACTCCGATGATGATGAACAAAGGCAAGAGAGGGCTCAGTCTGATCCTTTGCCTGATACTGAGTCTTTGCCTGTGTCTAGTGAGACCACTAATGAGACACCGCCAACACCAAGGCAATCAAGGATAGCCTCTAGTCATCCCCAAGACCAGATTGTGGGAGACATCCAACAAGGGGTTAGGACTAGATCATTCTTTAGAAATGAGTCTAATGAGGTCGCCTTGATCTCATAAATCGAACCAAAATTAGTTGATGAGGCATTGCACGATCCTGACTGGGTCATAGCTATGCAAGATGAGTTAGGTCAATTTGAAAGGAGCCAGGTGTGGGACTTAGTTCCTAGACCTAAGAAGACCACCATTATTGGAACCAAATGGGTCTTCAAAAATAAGTTAAACCAAAAGGGAGAAGTCGTGAGAAACAAGGCAAGACTTGTAGCCAAGGGCTATAGTCAAGTCGAAGGTCTCGATTATGATGAGACTTATGCTCCCATGGCCTGATTAGAGTCCATTCGTTTGATGCTAGCTTTTGCTGCACATAGAGGCTTCAAGCTCTATCAAATGGGCGTTAAATCAGCCTTCTTAAACGGTTTCATTAAAGAAGAGGTCTATGTTGAACAACCACCGGGGTTTGTGAATACCGAAGCTCCAAACCACGTGTACAAGCTCAAGAAAGCTCTTTATGGACTTAAACAAGCACCTCGAGCTTGATACGAAAGGTTGTCAACTTACTTACTAGAAAAGGGTTTTGTAAGAGGTCAAATAGATCCAACACTATTTCTGCGTAGAGATGGTGAAAACATATTTGTAGCCCAGGTGTATGTCGATGACATAATTTGTGGCTCAAATAACAAGGGCTATTTGAATGAATTTATCACTCACATGGAAAGTGAGTTTGAGATGAGTCTGGTGGGAGAATTGACATTCTTCCTTGGACTTGAAATCAAACAAACTCGAGATGGCATTTATGTCCATCAGATAAAATACACTTAAGAGATGATCAAGAAATTCAAAATGAGTGACTCTAAGGAAGTATCCACTCCAATGGCGACAAACACTCGCCTTGACAATGATGAGAATGGAAAACCAGTTGATCTAACGCAATATCGAAGCATGATCGGTAGTCTTCTATATCTCACAGCTAGTCGACCGGACATACTTTTTGCTGTGGGCATGTGCGCTAGATATCAAGTCTGTGACAAGGAATCTCATTTAATTGCAGTTAAGAGAATTCTGAGATACCTTAAGGGCACAATTAGAGTAGGTCTTTGGTACCCTCGTACTGAGTCTTTTGATTTAATAGGTTATACCGACTCCGATTATGCTGGGTGCAAATTGGATCAGAAAAGCACTAGTGGGGGTTGCCAATTTTTAGGTTCATCATTGGTTAGTTGGTCAAGTCGGAAGCAACATTGTGTTGCTCTCTCCACGACCGAGGCTGAATACATTTCCATGGGAGAGAGTGTATCACAATTGTTGTGGATGATCCACACCCTAGAAGATTATGGGCTTTCGTATAAGGGAGTGCAAGTGCTGTGTGACAACATCAGCACAATAAACCTAACGAAAAATCCAGTCCATCATTCAAGGACCAAACACATTGAAGTGCGTCATCACTTCATTAGAGATCACGTAGCTAGGGGAGACATTGCACTCACATATGTTGAGTCAAAGTCAAACCTAGCCGATATTTTCACCAAACCTCTTCCGGAAAATGAATTTAGTCATTTAAAGAGAGAATTGGGAATGTGTTTGGCTCAATAGGCCATTAGGACCTCATCATGATCAATAAGGACAATTAAAACAACAAGAGAAATTGGGGAATTAATTTGGGCAACTTGGGGACATCTCACACAAACTATAAGGTTTAACAAACTATTTTTGTTTGCTAGAAAAGGGGTGAGATGCTAGGATCAGCCGAATTATTCAAAATGTATCATGCATCCCTTGAATAATTAGGTTGAAGAGACATAAATTGAGTATGGGGAAGACCATTACATAATTCATGTGCATTTGGTTCCTAGATCTTACTCATATATTCCAACCAAGGAAACATGGTTGGACCTTTACCTAGAAATTATGTAACTTTGGTTGATGGACTGTTTGATACCTTTTATCGATACCTTTCATGTTCTTGATTGAAACTAGGACAAGTCGTTGAAATAATGATAGCAATTTGGATATATTTTGACAAACTTGAAACTGAGCATAACAAGGTCAGAAATTTCAGTGTTTGAAGCCTTGAGTTGTCTGTGTTCTTTTAAACGTCTGAAACTTTCAGGCTATAGACAATTTCAGACCATAAGAGTTCATCTTTAGGGAATAGTTATGTTTGTAGATTCTTCAGATTCTAGGTACTGAATTTGGAAGTTTCTAGACTTCTTGAGTTCTGAATTATCGAACACTTCTACGAATTTACGAATTTCAGTTACTGAAATTACTGGAGTGTCAGACACTGATCGGTCTATAGCCCGATCAGGAGAGGGTGGATCGGTCTGTCGACCGATCTAAAAACTCTCCAGATTTGATATCTGATCGGTCCAGGGACCGATCAGGTTCTTTTTACACTAGGAAGCTTACTGATCGGTCTACAGACCGATCAGGAGGTTTCCGGGATCGGTCCAGGGACCGATCAGGAAGTTCCTGATATCTCCTGATCGAACAGCCGTCCGATCATTTCAACACCTGATCGGATAGTCGTCCGATCATTTCTGGGATGGATGGCCAGCTACCCACCTCCGCAGTATTACTCGGGCTATCCACCCTCGAGCATGCCGCCTCAGGGATCCATTCGTCCAGCAAATGATGATGCTGCTCCTCATCTTGAGGTTGTTGATTGATACACCTTGTTTTATGTTGGTCATTTTGACTGCCTATGTTTCCGATACTGTTTGATAGATACAATGTCTGACCTGGATATTAGCTGTTTATGCTACTCATTTTTCTATTACTTGCTTCTCCTTATTTTTCAGTTCTTATTGACTATTTATATGCTTTTCATATGCCATATCTTGATTGTCTCTTATTTACTGTCCGATATTACACTTAGAGGGGATTCTGTGTGGATTAAGAAAGAGACATTATGGGTTATGGGGGAGTCCTTTGAGTCTTATTACCTAATTCGCACCTTTTCGGTGTTTGACAAAGGGGGAGAAGATGACTAAGTTTAGAGATGAATGAAGTTTTGATTTTAGGGGAGAGGATAATCTTGTGGATTATTGACTTCCTTAGTGTTGTATTCGTCTTAGGGGGAGGATCTTGATTCCCCTAAAATTAGGGAAATATAAGCATTTCTGATCTAAACTTAAATCGTGTTGTCAAACAACAAAAAGGGGGAGATTGTTGATACGGTCTGACCTGGCTGCTGTTTTGATGTTGACACTGATTTAAGTTTGTATCAAATATTAATTAAACTCAGATTAATTACAGATCAATGTTGATCAGGTGGAAGGGAAAAGTCCAAGTATGGAACTTGGCACGCGAAGTCGGAGAGGGCTCGGTAGCTCGTTCTCCGGACTAGGTCAGAGAGGGCTTGGTAGCTCGTTCTCTGGACCAAACGAAGTCGAAGAGGGCTCGGTAGCTCGTTCTCCGGACTAGGTCAGAGAGGTCTCGGTAGCTCGTTCTCTAGACCGGACGAAGTCGGAGAGGGCTCGGTAGCTCGTTCTCTGAACCAGACGAAGTCAGAGAGGGCTCGGTAGCTCGTTCTCCGGACTAGGTCAGAGAGGGCTTGGTAGCTCGTTCTCTGGAACGGACGAAGTCGGAGAGGGCTCGGTAGCTCTGCCTCCGGACTCAGGCCGAGAGGGCCCTGGTAGCTCATTCTCCGGATCGGACGAGGTCGGAGAGGGCTCGTAGCTCGCCTCCTGACTCAGGCCGAGAGGGCTTGCAGCTCGCTCGGACCGACGGTCGGAGAGGGCTCGCAGCTGCCTCCTGACCAGGCCGAGAGGGCTCGGTAGCTCGTTCTCTGGACCGGACGAAGTCAGAGAGGGCTCGGTAGCTCGTTCTCCGGACTAGGTCAGAGAGGGCTCGGTAGCTTGTTCTTTAGACTAGAAAGGCTTTAGGGTTTAGGGCTGGGAAGCGCCAAACCTACCTTACATAGGCATTGGATCGGTCTGTTGACCGATCCAGTGATACTATGGATATCTGATCGGTCAACAGACCGATCCAGTGATACTGTGGTTATCTGATCGGTCTGGTGATCGATCAGTAACCAAACAGTAGCTATCAGTGGGTTATCTGATCGGTCTGGCGACCGATCAGTAACCAAACAGTAGTTCACTGTAAGTTATCTGATCGGTCTGTAGACCGATCAGGAAGGGATGGGATTCAGAGGACAATAAGGGGATCGGTCTGTGGACCGATCCACCTATAGGTTGATCGGTCCACAGACCGATCAGAAGTCTCCCAGACCGATCAGGGTATGTCCTGATTGGTCCAGAGGGCTATGGATCGGTCTGCTGACCGATCCACAACACTGTCTGTTTGTTTGCAACTTCTGATTCGTCTGATTTAACCATCTGGTGTGAGCTTTTTACGTTGCAGGTTGCAGGTATCATGCCAGTGCTTAAGTTCAAATTAAGGTCTATTAGAGGAATAAGACAAAGTGGTTTTTCTACTGTGTTTGGCTGCAAATGGTGCAATTGGAGCGTCAACGGTTACTGGCGATCTGGCTGTGTTCTGGTTGCAATCAGCTTGACTCCTGGCTATTGGTTCGAGCTCAGAGACACCAGTGAAGACCATGGATGGTATTGGTGTGAGTTCAGAGAACCAGATGAGGAGGAAAAGTGATTGGCGACGCCTGAGTTGGCAGCAGCGATTCGGTGCAGGTTGCAGTGATTCGATACAGGCAGACGAAATGGAAAAGGCAGAGGCATAAGAATAAGGAGTATGAGATGTTCGAGAGAACAACCAAAAAAAAAAGGAAGAAGAAATCTCTCTCGGTCGATCAAGCTAGAGTGCTGTGTGTTTTTGAGCTCTTGGCTAAGGAACTTCTTCTATTTTTGCGCTCTGCTTTCATCGTGGCTGTAAGCTTATTTTTCATACCCTTTAGCCACTAATCCCTATAAGTCTTGTGCTTCATTTAAATATTTTCTGTGACTTTGTGGAGAGGTTACTCCACCGAGAAGGAGAAATTCTTAGCCGGAATCTATCCGGGGTGTGATCTACCGAAAGATCAAGGGATCATCCACCTTACGGACACGCTGAGGAGTAGGGACAAGTTATCCCCGAACCTCGTACATACTTGTGTTAGTTGTGGGTTGTTTCTTTTCCTTGTATTAGTTTTTCTTTTGCATATTTCCGCTGTGCTAACAGACTTTTGTGAGAAGATTGTTTAAGTTTTAGAGGAGGCTATTCACTCCCCCCCCCCTCTCTAGCCATCCGAAGGTCCTAACAACCATGAATTCTGAGCTTTAGAAGCAACACGAGTTGATGAGCGCTTATGATATGGTTGAACATCTTCGTCAACTATATCAAGGACAAGCGAGGCACGAGAGATTCGAGATCTCTAAGGCACTATTTCAGTGCAAGATGCAAGATGGGACTCAAAATGATTGGGTACATAGAAAACCTACAGAAGTTGGGATTCCCGCTTGGCCAAGAGCTGACCACTGATATGATCTTGCAATCCTTGCCAGATAGCTATAGTCAATTCGTTCTAAATTATAACATGAACGAAATTGATAAGCCAGTGCCCGAGCTGCTTAGCATGTTAAGAACTGCTGAGCTCAACCTTAAGAAGGTTAAGCCCAACTCTATTCTGATGGTTCAAAAACACAAGGGCAAGGGCAACCCCAAAGGTAAGGGAAAGTCTCAAGCCAAGGGTAAAGGCAAGGCACTGAAACCCAAAGGAGGGATTGCCAAGGATGCTACCTGCTTCCACTGCGGTCAGACCGGGCACTGGAAGAGGAACTGCAAAGTGTACCTGGAAGATCTTAAGAAGAAGAGAAGTAAGACTTCCACTTCAGGTATATATGTTATAGAAGTCAATCTATCTATTTCTTCATCATGGGTATTAGATACCGGATGTGCTTCTTACATTTGTACTAATGTGCAGGCGCTGAGAAATAGCAGGGCATTGATGAAGGGCGAGGTGGACCTACGAGTAGGCAATGGAGCACGGGTTGCTGCTGTTGCTATAGGAACTTATTCTCTATCTCTTCCCTCTGGGCTTGTACTAGAATTGGATGATTGTTATTTTGTGTTTGCTTTGACTAAGAACATTATATCAGTTTCTTGTTTAGACAAGAAAGACTTTTCATTTATAATAAAGAACAAATGTTGTTCAGTTTATTTAAATGATATGTTCTATTGTAGTGTACCTCTGATGAACGGACTCTACATTCTAGACCTTGAAACCCCTATCTATAACATAAGTACCAAGTGGTTCAAGTCAAATGACATGAACCAAACCTATATTTGGCACTGTCGCTTAGGTCATATAAATGACAAACGCTTATCCTAACTCCATAAAGATGGTTTGCTGGACTCATTTGATTTTGAATCATATGAGACATGCGAGTCATGCCCACTGGGCAAGATGAACAAGACTCCCTTTAGTGGACACAGCGAGAGAGCGACTGACTTATTAGGACTTATACATAGTGATGTATGTGGACCTTTCAATGTCGCTGCTAGGGGTGGTTATAGGTACTTCATTACATTTACTGATGATTTCAGTAGATATGGTTATGTGAATATGATGACACATAAGTCAGAATCCTTTGAAAAGTTCAAAGAATTCAAGAATGAAGTACAAAACCAGCTTGGCAAGAGTATGAAGATACTTCGATCAGATCGAGGTGGTGAATACCTTAGCCATGAGTTTATGACTATCTAGCTGAGTGTGAGATTCTATCTCAACTCACTCCTCCTGGAACACCACAGTGGAATGGTGTATCCGAAAGGAGGAATCGTATCTTATTAGATATGGTACGGTCTATGATGAGTCACACAAATCTTCCCATGTATCTTTGGGGCTATGCTTTAGACACAGCAGCCTTCATTCTCATCCAAGTTCCATCTAAGGCTGTAATAAAGACACCATATAGGATATGGATTGGGAGAGATGCCCAGGTGTCTTTTATGAGGATTTGGGGTTGTGAGACATACGTTTGACGTCAAGTCTCGGACAAATTGTGACCCAAATTTGATAAGTGCTATTTTATTGGATATCCCAAGGAAATGAAGGGATATTACTTCTACATTCCCAGTCAACACAAGATAGTTGTGGCTATGACTGGGGTATTTCTAGAAAGGGATTTTATTTCTAGAAAGACTAGTGGGAGTACGTTCGATCTTGAAGAAGTTCAAGATGTGAACCACAGCACTGAAGCCTTAATGGAAGTTGAACTGGAACCACAAAGTGTTGTGGATGATGTTGTTCCATAAGGAGTTGAAGAATAACAACCAGTTCAAGTAGACCTATCTCTTCGCAGGTCTGATAAGGTACGTCGTCAGCCTAAGAGATATTCATTTCTCTTGTCTGACCATGATGAAGTTGTGCTCATTGAGGATGAGCCTACCTCCTATCAGGAAGCTGTGATGAGACCAGATTTTGAGAAATGGCTAGAGGCCATGAGATCCGAGATGGAATCCATGTACACTAACCAAGTATGGACTTTGGTTGATCCACCTGAAGGGGTCAAACCCATTGGGTGTAAGTGGGTCTTTAAGAGAAAGACTGACATGGATGGACTTATTTATAAAGGTCGCTTGGTAGCTAAAGGTTTCAAGCAAATTCATGGTATTGACTATGATGAAACCTTTTCTTCAGTAGTGATGTTTAAATCCATTCAGATCATGCTTGCTATTGCGACGTACCACGATTATGAGATATGGCAGATGGATGTCAAAACCACGTTTCTGAATGGAAACCTACTCAAGGATGTGTACATGACACAACCTGAGGATTTTGTAGATCCACAGCATACTGGCAGAATATGCAAGCTGCATAGGTCCATTTATGGACTAAAGCAAGCTTCTCGGAGTTGGAATCTTCGATTCGATGATGCAATCAAACAGGTTGGTTTCATCAAGAATGAAGATGAACCTTGTGTCTACAAGAAGGTTGTTGGGAGCATAGTTGTCTTCCTTATATTGTATGTGGATGACATACTACTCATTGAGAAAGATATCCCTTTGCTGCAGTCTGTCAAGACTTGGCTAGGGGCTTGTTTCTCAATGAAGGACTTAGGTGAAACATCCCGCATTCTAGGCATACAGATCTATAGAGATAGATCTAAGAGATTGCTTGGCCTAAGTCAGAGTACATACATTGACAAGGTACTACTACGGTTTGCCATGCAGAACTCCAAGAAGGGATTTCTGCCGATGTCACATGGTGTGAGTCTTTCGAAGACTCAAGATCCCTCTTCTAGAGAGGAGAGAGACCGCATGGATCAGATCCCTTATGCTTCAGCCATAGGATCTATCATGTACGCCATGCTATGTACTCGTCCTGATGTCTCATATGCTTTGAGCATGACGAGCAGATACTAGTCAGATCCAGGTGAAAGTCATTGGATAGCGGTCAAGAATATTCTAAAGTACTTGAGTAGGACTAAAGAATATTTCTTGATATATGGAGGCGATGACGAGCTAGCTATAAAGGGTTACAGTGATGCTAGCTTCCAAACTGGCCAGGATAATTATCGATCGCTGTCTGGGTTCGTGTTTTGCATAAATGGTGGTGCTGTGAGCTGGAAGAGTTCGAAGCAGGACACAGTCGTTGATTCTACAACAGAGGCCGAGTATATTGCTGCTTCAGAAGCAGCAAAAGAGGCAGTTTGGATCCGTAAGTTCATTACTGAACTTGGGGTGGTTCCTACCATAGCTGATCCCATAGAGCTCTATTGTGACAACAATGGAGCAATAGCACAGGTTAAGGAACCTCGCTCACACCAACGAACCAAACACATACTACGACGCTTCCATTTCATTCGAGAGATTATCGATAGAGGAGATGTGAAGATTTGCAGAGTACCCACTGAGGCTAACATCGCAGATCCCTTAACCAAGGCTTTGGCACAGAGAAAGCATGATGGTCACACTAGGTTATTAGGCCTTAGAGCCTATACTGATTGACACTAGTGCTAGTGGGAGATTGCTAGTTAGAGCCCTAGAGCCAATCATTTGATGATTGTTGTATGGACTCATTGTATCATATTTCTTATGTATATAAAGGCATTTGTTTATGGTTATTATGATTACTTGTATTGGTGCCAAATAACTAAGTATAATAGCGTCCTTGAGTAGAAGGTTATTACCTATATCAATCGATTGGTTGAATCGATAGTGAGATGATATAGGGAACACTACTCTTAATCATTCCTAGTCAAGCATTAACATTCAGGGACAATATTAATGCGAGGAGACTAACATGTAGGTCAACTCGATGACTTGATCTCACAAGTCATGGATATGGAGATATCAAGTTGACACATGGGTATGCATTGGAGAATGTATACTGAGTGACCCGCCATGAGAAAGTATCATGGATCGTTATATGAGTGTCATATACTTTCTTATGTGGCTATTAGTATAACTATTAGTCCTTGGACCTGAAGTCACCATGGTTTCCTACATAAGGAGTTACATACTTTGGCTTCGTCAAACGTCACCCGTAACTGGGTGGACTATAAAGGCGATTACTGGGTATGTAACGAATTATGCGGAGGGATGTGAGTGATGTAGATGGGATCTATACCTCCCATATGACGGGAGTGACATCATTATTCTTGATAGAGTGAGACCACTAAGTGCATGACCATGGCCAAATGAGTCAATATGAGATGTTGAGCTCATTTGATTGAGTGAGTCTACTTGGAGTTCAAGATTTAGATTGATTAGAGGATGACACGGTCTATGCCTCACATTGATCAATCTAGATGTCTAGGATAGAAGGACATCATATATTGTGAAGAGTCACAATAAGTAGTCACAAGGTGATGTTGGATCTCAACATTCTTGTAACTTGGGTAGTAATGACGTGTTGCTAGATACCGCTCATTACTTATGCTTCTAAAAGGGTTTAGGAGCATTGCCAATATTACAAGAACCTGTAGGGTCACACACAAAGGGTAATTAGATGGAGATTAGGTTCATTTGATGAACCAAGAGGATTAGGTTCATGTGATGAACCAAATTGGATTAAAAGTAATCTAAAGTAAACTAATTGAGTTGGACTCAATTTGGTTCATGTGTTAAATGAGTCTAATTTGGACTTAGACTCATTTAGCCAATTTAATTCAATGAATAGAGATTCATTAAATTAAAATTGACTTGAACCAATGGTTAGATTTGATCAACCATGGGAGAGAAAAAGATCAAGTTTGACTTGACTTAAGTAGGAAGATAAAGAGTCAAGTTTTGACTTGACTTTGACTTGACCAATACCACATCATCAAGGCTTCTTTATTTGGTTAAGTTTGACTTGACCAAATGCCACCTCATGGAGGCGATCAAGAGACTTGACTCTTGATATTCCATGGGGGTTTAGAAACATAAAGTGGCCGGCCACTTTGGTGGGGGTTACAAGAGTGAATTGACTTTTCATTCAAGGCTTCTTCTTCCTCTCTACCTTTCTTCCCTCCCTCTCCTCCACCATTGCTGATCCTCTAAGGTTGCTAGCACATCTTTAGAGGTTCTCTCCATCAATTTGTTCATGTCGATACACATAGAGGGTTGTACACTTGATAACCTTGAGTTCCGGCGAACCTTGGACGAGCGGGATTTGCGAAGGGCTTTGCATCAAGGGTAATATCTTTTTCTTTGTAGATCTAGTGTAGATCTAGGTTACAGAAACTCGTACATGTAGAATTTTTTGTTTTATAACTTCGTACGAATCCGGTGGCATGGGATTCGGGGTTTCCGCAACGTAAAAAGCGATTTTTGAGGCCCGAAAAACCCAACAAACGAGACGATCCCGAAGTGCTGCAACATCATCCCGACGACCCGGAGCTTCAGTTTTTCATCTCTCTGTTGTCGTCGATATTAATTAATTACTGTCTTTTTTGTACTTAGATTGTAATAATTCTTGTGATTATAATTGTTTCCCAACGTAAACACTCAACGAGCGTGGGCCTTGGAGTAGGAGTCGTCACAGGCTCCGAACCAAGTAAACGACCTGTGACCTTCTGTGTTTGCTTTTTTTTTTCTTTACTTACTTTCGCTGTGTAGTAACGAGCGCTATTCACCCCCTCTAGCGCTTTCGATCCAACAATTGGTATCAGAGCGGGGTCGCGTTGATCTGGTGCAACCACCAATCACGCAAACTTTTTCGTGGTGTTTTCGATTTTACGGAGTCAATTAGAATTTAGCTTAATTGCTATCTTCTAATTATTTTTTTCCAAATCAGTTTTAGCTCGAAGTTGGTGCAACACCACTCGAGCTCGTAATCTTAATTGTATTTCCCGCACTGCTAATCCAAGACCTAGTCTTGGGACATTTCTATTTGGTCTTTGTTTTTGTATATCATCAATGGCCCAACAAGAGGGATTCAGCACCGTTTGTCCCCCTCTCTTCACCTAAGAAACTTCGGATATTGTAAGGGACGGATGGAAACATTCCTCAAAATCCAGTTCGAGACATGGATGATCATCAAGACTGGACTGCAACTTCCAACCGACGAAGATGGCAAGCCTACACCCTGCGAAAAATGGGAACCATCACTAATCAAGAAAGTGGAAGCCGATGCCAGAGCTACCTGCACCCTCCAATGTGGCCTGACCAAAGAAGAGCTCAATAGAGTTGGACTATTCTCCAGCGCAAAAGAGCTATGGGAGAAGCTGATCGAACTCCACGAGGGCACATCCGACACCAAGGTGAGTAAAAGAGACCTTTTGTTTAATAAATTATATAACCTGAAAATACAGGACGGAGAGACAACAAGTCAACTCCACGCACGCATACAAGACTTCCTCAACTCCCTCCATGCGATCGGGCAAAGAGTCGAGAATCGGGATATTATAAGGTACGCTCTAAATGTTTTTCCAAGGAGTACATTGTGGGCATCAATGGTAGGTACCTACAAAGTCTCCAAGGACTTATCTTCCATTAGATTAGATGAATTGTTTTCGGAATTCAAACTGTATGAACAGACTAATACACGACCAACCGAGAAGGGTATTGCTTTGGTTGTAGGTACCAGTCGAACACGCGAACCAAAATCACGACGAAGAACTGAACCAGAGTCGGAAGACGAACCCAACACAGACAATGAAGACGACGAATTGACCTCCGAGCTCGTGAATCTTGTGAAGAAGCTCTACAAGAAGAAGAAGGGCTTCAACAAAAAGGACCTAAAGAAAGTAGTCCAATCCAAGGAGAGTCAACCAAGCTCAAAAGTCAAGTTCGAGGTAACTTGCTACGGGTGCAACCAGAAAGGGCACATCAAGGCCAACTGCCCAAATCAGAAGGAAGCAAAGAAGCAGAAGAAAAAGAAGGTGCTGAAGGCAACATGGGACGAATCCTCAGAAGAAGATACCGACGACGAACTCGAACAGACGAGTCTACTTGCACTAATGGCCCGGGACCAGATCAATTTGTCCGAAAGCGAGAGCGAGTTAGAAGCCGAGTCCGAGCGAAGCCACGGATCTGTATCCGTTTCCGAAGGGCCTGACACCGCTGTAAGTATTCCTCGGTTAAACAATTTAGTTAATTACTTATTACGTAAATTAGCTAAATCAAACCTTAAGGTCAAGTCACTTCTAAAGGAAGTAGCAGTCCTTAAAGTAGTGACTAACTCCAAAACCCTGCCTGACCCAGTTCAGACTGGAAATTCAACTCAAGTTCAAAAACTTGAGGAAGAAAATTCCAGCCTGAAAACTCAGGTCAAGGATTTGAAAAATACATTAGAACGGTTCTCTTTGGACTCCAAGAAACTTGACCTAATTCTTGCGACATAGAGAGCTGTTTACAACAAAACCGGGTTAGGTTATAAAATCAAAAGAAAATATAGATCTTATCTATCCTTAGTAAACAGGCCTAATAGAAAATCAGTCCAAGCATGGGTACCCAAGTCCAACCTAGTTAATCAAGTTGGACTTGGTCAATATTGGGTCCCTAAGGATCAAATACATTACCTCGATAGACCATATCGAGGCTATGATCCAGGGGGAGCTAGAAGAAAAACAATAAAAATAACATTGAATGAAAATCCAAAATTAAAATTAAATAAAAATTAAAATCAAATTAAATTTAAAATTAAATCTAAAATTTAAATTAAAAGTCAATTAAATTCAAATTGAAAATTCAGATTAATTCAAAAATTGAAATTAAAATCTTAAAAATCCAAGGGAAGGCTTAGAATAGTTGACACCTCCAAAACTTAATCTATCCGACAAGGGTAACCAAGAGTAGACTATCCGGCAGGGTAATTAAGGTTAGATTAAAATGGGCTAGGTATAACTTGACTCACGGTACTGGTGAAGTATTGGATGATAGTACGTTGGGGAAGCTTAGTCATCGCATGTCTAGGAAGATATGGCTTCGACCTGGTGCGTTTGGCTAAGTGGAACTAACCGAAGCTACCCTTTATGGATCCTAACCAGTTAGACCAAGGTTTTGTACTAAGTTCATTGGGTAGGACTATTTGGAAAACCTCGAAGGCATGGTTACTTTAATGATGTCCTTGTGACTCACCATAGCCCAGAAGTTTATCCAAAGAATGTCTACTTGTTGAACCCAAAGTTAAACTTGAATCTAACATAAAGTTAAACCAAATCCTAAAATTGAACCATAATTCATCTCACAAAATTATAGGATTCCCTGATTGAAAATTTAGATCGGGTGAGATGACTAAGGAATAGAAATTAAAAGAAAATCAAATTGAAATTAAAATTCATAATTAAAGTAATTAAAATTAAAATTTGAAATTCGAAATTAAAATTCGTAATTCAAATTAAATTAATTCAAATTCGAAATTCAAAATTAAAATTCATAATTAAAATTAAATTAAATCAAATTAAAATCTAAAATTTGAAATTCAAATTCAAATTTGAAATTCGACTTAAAATTCGAATTCGAAATTAAAATTCATAATTATAATTAAATAAATTAACTTAATTATCTTTCAAATTTAATTAACCTAATTATTTTTAAAATTTACTTAACTTAAATATTTTTTCAAAATAACTTAACTTAAATATTTTTCAAAAGTACTTAACTTAAATATTTTTCAAAATTAATTAACTTAAATATTTTTCAAAGTTAATCAACCACATTAGTCCTCAACATTTAATTAACTTTCCCAATCCTAATACTTACTCAAATTTAATCACGTCACTTTCTTTTCATCAAATAGAGTCCAATTCAAACACTTTATGTGTAGAAACATAAAGAATTGGATTAGTGGATGTTGGATAGTGGATGCTCCAGACATATGACTGGAGATAAATTAAAGTTCACAAAACTCAAATTAAAGAATTTAGGGTCTGTTGCATTCGACAACGGCGACAAACTTAAGGTAATCGGAAGAGGTAACATCGAACTCAAATCCGATTTTATTATTCAAAAGGTGTTACTAGTTGAAAACTTTAACTTTAATTTACTCAGTATAAGCCAATTGTGTGATAGTGGTTATTCAGTTCACTTTACAAAATCTGAATGTATAGTTAAAAATATTGATAATCCTGAAATCATACTTAAGGGCACTAGGAGAGGTAATGCCTACACCATTAACCTACCAACATCCTCAATAGAGTGTTTTCTAACACAGCAAGAGGAAATTGAGTTGTGGCACAGAAGACTGGGACACACTCACACTAGACTCATTGCAAAAATGAGTCAAAATGATCTAGTTAGAGGTTTGCCCAACTTAAAATTTATTAAAAACTCAACCTGTAATGCTTGTCAACAAGGTAAACAAACTAAGGCAAACCATAAATTAACCAACCTTAATAGAACAACCTCAATACTTGAGCTCCTTCACCTAGACTTGTTTGATTCACATGGACCCAAGTCACTAAGTAAAAATCAATATTGCTTAGTGATAATCGACGATTACTCAAGATTTACTTGGGTAAAATTTATAAAAAATAAAAGTGAAACCTTTGAAGTATTTAAAATCTTCTGTAAACTAATAGAAAATGAAAAAGACACCCAAATAAAAAGAATTAGAAGTGACCATGGGGGGATTTGAAAATTATAACTTTATTGAATTTTGTGAAATTAATGGGTATCAACATGAATACTCTTGCCCTAGGACCCCCCAACAAAATGACCTAGTAGAACGTAAAAACCGAACCCTACAAGAAGCCGCTAGGACTATGTTAATTGAATACAAACTATGCGACCAATTCTGGGCTGAAGCAATAAATACAGCATGTTATATCCAAAATAGAATCTTAATTAACAAATCCCATAATAAAACACCCTATGAAATATATTATAATAAAATTCCTAATCTAAATTACTTAAAAGTTTTTGGATGTAAAGTACACATTTTAAACACCAAAGACTACTTAGGGAAATTCTCATCAAAAACAACTCTAGGAATATTTTTAGGGTATTCAACAACTAGTAGGACATATATGGTGTATAACAAACATACTCTAAAAGTTGAAGAAACAATAAATGTAATATTTGACGAAGATAATAAAATAACAAATGAAAATAATATAGAAAATCTTAACCCAAGAATTATTGAAGATGATGAAATTCAATCTAACACTAATAAACCAGAGGAACAAACTTCTGACCCAAATATAAGACCAACAAGAGTAAGTACTTCTCACCCACCTGACCAAATTTTGGGTGATCCAAACCTAGGAGTCAGAACTAGATCTTCATATAGAAACCATTGTCAGATTGCCCTTATTTCTAAGATTGAACCTAAGACCATTGAAGAAGCCCTACCTGGCCTAGACTGGATCATTGCTATGCAGGAAGAATTAGCTCAATTTGATAGAAACCAAGTCTGGGAACTTGTACGTAAATCCGTAGATAAGTCCATAATTGACACCAAATGGGTATTTAGGAACAAATTAGATGATCAGGGTGACATAGTGAGAAATAAGGCAAGACTAGTAGCCAAAGGGTTCAGCCAGGTTGAAGGTTTGGACTATGACGAAACCTATGCACCAGTAGCTAGACTCGAATCCATTAGGATTCTACTGGCTTATGCAACACATAAAGGATTTAGATTATATCAAATGGATGTCAAGTCAACCTTTTTGAATGAGTTTATTAAGGAAGAAATATGTGTAAGTCAACCTCCAGGGTTTGAGGACTTAGACAACCCAAACCATGTATTTAGACTGAAAAAGGCATTATATGGATTAAAGCAAGTATCTAGGGCATGGTATGAACGGTTATCCAATCACTTGATATCTAAAGGCTTTAACCAAGGTCAAATAGATCCGACCCTATTTGTAAAATCCATAGAAAAAGACATCTTCATAGCCCAAATCTATGTTGATGATATAATTTTTGGCTCAACCAACTCTAAACTTTTAAAAGAATTTATTAAACTAATGGAAAATGAATTTGAAATGAGTTTGGTTGGGGAACTTACTTTCTTCTTAGGCTTACAAATCAAACAAACCAGAGATGGGATCTATATTTATCAAACTAAATATGCTAAGGAATTAATTAAAAAATTTGGCATGGAAAATTCAAAAATTATAAATACTCCAATGGCAACCAACATCAACATTGACTCTGACCCAGAAGGAAAATCAGTAGACTCAAAGTACTATAGAAGTGCAATAGGTAGCTTACTCTACCTAATTGCAAGTCGACCCAATATATTATTTGTAGTAGGTATGTGCGCAAGATACCAATCTTGTGAAAAAGAGTCGCACCTAACATATGTTAAAAGAATACTTAGGTACAATAAAGGTACCCTAAATGTAGGACTTTGGTACCCTAGAACTTGCACCTTTGACCTTTTTGGCTATTCTGATTCAGACTATGCTGGGTGTAAACTAGATAGAAAAAGCACAAGTGGTAGCTGCCAAATTCTAGGTCAGTGCCTAGTAAGTTGGTCAAGCAGAAAGCAACACTGTGTTGCTCTATCCACTACTGAAGCTGAATACATAGCCCTAGGAGAGTGTGCTTCTCAACTCTTGTGGATGATGCATACACTAAAAGACTATCAAATAGAATACAAAAATACAAAAATTTTAATTGACAATATGAGCTCAATTAATCTAACCAAAAATCCAATTCACCACTCAAGGACTAAACACATAGAGGTAAAACACCATTTTGTAAGGGATCATGTAGCCAAGGGTGAAATTGTACTCAACTATGTTGAGTCCAAATCAAACCTAGCTGACATTTTCACAAAACCCTTACCTGAACTTGAGTTCAGTGCACTAAGAAGGCAAATAGGAATGCGTTGGGTAGAATAGGTATTGATTTTCAAATCAGTATCCTACCTTTACTCTTAAATATTTTACTTGTTTTCAAAATCTGCTTAAGTTTAAAATTATATTTCTAAATTCTAGGCAAAATTTTGTTTTCAAAATCCCAATTTTACTAGTTTCTCAAATTTGGACCTAGCCTAGGCTTTACCTTAGCAATCATGCTCCCCTAGAATTCAGCCAGAGCATCTCACAAACACCTAGGCTTATCTTGATTGTGCTTGAAAAACATAGAATGGTATGAGATGCATAGGGTACAACCTATACTCAGGAATGCTTATATCTGTGTATCAATATGAGTCTGGGCGTTAAATACCTAATATACAGTAATCAAGTTAAGTCATCCAACCCTAGACAAATCTAACTGGATCTATTGACTTAACTTGACTAACCAAGTGAAAACTATTGTCCTCTAGACAATCAGCTAGTAGCTAGATGGTTAGACATGTGGCCAAGAAATTAAGTATTTGATTTTTTTAGGGTTACTCAACTTGCACATTAGGGCTCTGATTGTTAGTTAGAGCCCTAAAGCCAATCATTTGATGATTGTATTATGGACTTGTTGTATCATATTCTTATATAAATAAAGGCATTTGTTTTGGTTATTATACTTACTTGTATTGGTGCCAAATAAACTAAGTATAATAGCGTCCTTGAGTAGAAGGTTCTCACCTATATCAATCGGTTAGTTGAACCGATAGTGAGATGATATAGGGAACACTACTCTTAATCATTCCTAGTCGAGTGTTAACATTCAGGGACAATGTTAATGCAATAAGACTAGCATGTAGGTCAACTCGATGACTTGATCTCACAAGTCATGGATATAGAGATATCAAGTTGACACATGGATATGCATTGGAGAATGTATACTGAATGACCTGCCATGAGAAAGTATCATGGATCATTATATGAGTGTCATATACTTTCTCATGTGGCTATTAGTATGACTACTAGACCTTAGACCTGAAGTCACCATGGTTCCCAACATAAGGAGTTATGTACTTTGGTTTCGTCAAACGTCACCCGTAACTGGGTGGACTATAAAGGCGATTACTGGGTATGTAACGAATTTTGCAGAGGGATATGAGTGATGTAGATGGGATCTATCCCTCCTATATGATGAGAGCGACATCGATATTCTTGATAGAGTAAGACCACGAAGTGCATGGCCATGCCCAAATGAGTCAATATGAGATATTGAGCTCATTGGATTTAGTGAGTCTACTTGGAGTTCAAGATTTAGATTGATTAGAGGATGACATGGTCTATGCCTCACATTGATCAATCTAGATGTCTTGGATAGAAGGACACTTGTCATATATTGTGAGGAGTCACAATTAGTAGTCACAAGGTTATGTTGGATCTCAACATTTTTGTAACTTGGGTAGTAATGATGTATTTCTAGATACCGCTCATTACTTATGCTCCTAAATGGGTTTAGGGGCATTGCCAACGTTACAAGAACCTATAGGGTCACACACTAAGGATAATTAGATGGAGATTAGGTTCATATGATGAACCAAGAGGATTAGATTCATTTGATGAATCAAATTTGATTAAGAGTAATCCTAATTGGGCTAATTGAGTTGGACTCAAGTTGATTCATGTGTTTAATGAGTCTAATTTAGATTATGACTCATTGAATCAATTTAATTAAATGAATTAGATTCATTATAGTAAATTAGCTTGAATTAAATGGTTGTATTAGATCAACCATGAGAGAGATTAAGTCAAGTTTGACTTGACTTGAGAGGAAGATGAAGAGTCAAGTTTGACTTGACTTTATGCCACCTCATTGGTGAGTTGGCATTGAGTGGGCCAATGATGATGCTCCACATCATCATGGTTGCTTAAGTGGGATGCCACCTCATGGGAGTTACCAAGAGTTGTGACTCTTGGCATTCCATGGAGGTTACAACTCCTCTTAATGTGGCCGGCCACATCAATTGCAATATGAGTTTTCATTTGTGAAGTAACTCTCATCTTCTTCCTCCTAGAGCTCTCTCTTCTTGCTCTCCCTCTCCTCTCTTGGCCGAACACCATAGGTGCTAGCACACCTTTGTTTGGTCCCCTCCACCTAATTTTGTTCGTGTGGATACTTCTAGAGGGTTGTCTACTTTGACAATCTTGAGATCCGGTAAACCGTTGGACTAGCGGAATAGCGAAGGACATCGCATCGAGGGTAACGCTCTTATCTAGTGTAGATCTAGATTTTAGAAACTCGTACTCGTATTTTGTGTTTATTTTCTTCGCACGGATCCGGTGGCGGGGGTTTCGGGATTTCTGCGACGTGAAAAAGCGGTTTTCGCGGCCCGAAAAACCCAACACTGATACCTTACTAAAATAACCTAATTAATTTGCAATTAAATTAACTCAACTCATGCTTGGACATTAAGGTTTAAACTTATTGCTACTCCTTGGCCGTTAAGTATTTTAGAATTCATTATCCATTTAAATATTTTTCAAAAAAAAAATAGTCTTAGAATTTCTTAATATTTTTTATATACTTTTCAAAGTCGCTTGAAAATTTATTAAAGTTTATTTTTCTCTTTTCAAGCTATTATTCAAAAATCTTGTTCAAAATTAAAAGAATATTTACCAATAAAGTTTTGAAAATCTATCTAACAGAGTTTGAAAATTTATTTTTCCCCAAAGATTTCAACTAAGTTTCAAAATTGGCTAAAGTTATTTGTCAAAGTAAAACTTTTTACTAGCTTAGTTGAAAGAAAATTATCTCTTTAAACATTTAGCTAAGAATTTTACAATGAAAATTAATTATAAAAAGCTAAGTTTTTAAAAATTCTTTAAATTAGCCAAAAATCCTTTCCTTAAAGCTAAGTGCTTTCTTTAAAAGTTTTTTCCAAACTTAATTCAATTTTCATACTTAAGAAAATCCCTTCTAAAATACTTTTAAATTTAATGAAAAATCTTTAAAAGCTTAAGTTTTCAAAATTTTGGCTAAACAGAGTTGTTTTGCACTTAAAAAATTTTTACTTAGCAAAACTTTACTAAGTTTTTTCCTACAAAGTTTTAAAAGCCAGGTATTTAAATGTTATTTTTGGGCTTCAACATTTTTCCAAAGTTTTCCTACAAAGTTTTTGATATATGGCAAAGGGGGAGAGTAGGACAAAAATTCAAATTAAGAATAAGAGTTCTCTTATTAAGGGGGAGCCTTAACTTTATAAATTTTAAAGGTAAACTTAAAATTTTAAAATCTCTCTAGGTTGTACTTAGCTTGGTACTTAAGTATGCTTACGCTTGTGCTTTAACTCCTTATTCAAAAGCATGCTTATGTTTATTTATGCTTTTTGTTTTACGTAACTTTGAATTTGAGTTGCCATAATCAAAATGTCACGCCCCAGAGGAGTCCCTGTCCGAAGAAATTTCGGCAACATCTCCCCTGTATGAGTGACAATCTGAAGATTACTACATACAAAATATACATCAGCCACACTCGGCTGGAATATATATACCATAGAAAATGGAAACAACACAACCACGCAGTTTAATATACTCAGCCTACTCGGCTGGACAAAAAAATAAAATAAGCACAGCGGAAAGAAAACGAAGAGAAAACCCACAATTTGCAAAGTTATCAAAACATCACAAATACCAAGTCCACACCACAAGTATCAAAACCTAGTTCTCACAACACCAACCAACGAATACGAAATGCAAGTAAAGAGAAACAGAACTAAAATCAATTTTCGAATATGACGCGGGACCCAGGATTGGCAGCCGGCATCTCTCCAAGCATCCAAGACTCATCTACTTGCTACCTGGCGAAAGAAAACCATTTTGTGGGGGTGGTGAGTATTGGAACTCAGCGGGTATAGAAAAGATAGTGCATGAACATAATCAACCAATAGAGAATACCCAAAAGGAATACAGTCTCACAAGAGAATAGCAGATACAAAAATAAAACCATGATAAAGGTTCGTACCTGGAACCATATCCTAGGCTAGATATAGAAAGTCAGAAATGGTACTAATCTGCTACAGTACTGCTCATAACTACAAAGGTAACGTGTAAGGTATATAAACATTCCCAATTAATAAACCAAGGTCTAACCACCTACAACGTGAGCATATCTCAACATAAGACAACATATCAGCATAAGTGAACAACAGCAAGAAGCAACGACAGCATAAATATACCACACCAGCATAAGTAAGCAATAACAACATAAGTAAACAGCAGCAGCCAAAGCAGGCATAATAATAGCGTATGCACGGATGGTCACCCCGCCCACCACTCTGCACCATGACCCCTGTATGGTCGAGAGGCCGGATCAATGACAACTGTACCACCCAAAAGCCGCCACTCCCACAAGTGACCGGATGGACAGGTGCTGTCTAGTGAAGGGGTCCCTGCCGCTCGTACTCCAGCTACCACTCACACGAGTGGCCGAGTGCGGCACGATAGGACAAGCGACATCAACTCCAGCTACCACTCTCTCGAGTGGCCGAGGATGCGGCATGCATGCAATGACATAATGCGAACAATACAACAGTCATCATATATATATAAGCAGAAACGAGTATGCTACATGAAGCCAACATGCTCAATATCGTATATACATAAGCCACAGTCAAAGCATACAAACATGGTATCTAGTATCTGCTACCGATCATGGACAACAAAAGAGACTGTATAGCTATGGAAACGAATTTCTCAAAGATTGCGTGGAAGTATCAAGCGCAGGAAAGTAAGAGTGGAGTCAAGGTAAACAGTCCTTATCCAAAATAATTCATGCACTAAGATCAAAGTACTAAAAGAAAACAAAGCAAGAAGTACCCGCCTTAAATGTAGACCGAGCTAAACAATCTCCACGTCGAAGTGCTCGTCTCGAATTACAACCCTGTAAATCACACAATGTACAGTTTAACTAATTTCATAAATAACAACTAGCTAAACCGAAACCCCACCTAATTAGCGGAAACCCTAATTCAACTATAAACCTTGATTCATCCAAATCCATCCAGAATTCAAAGCTATTTACCGAAACCAAAACAATATTGAGATTGTTTCGAAATATACAGACCCGCTCAGAAATCCAAAGTTGTCGTGCCAAACAAAAACTACATCAAGATCAATTCACAACCCTTAAGTCTATCCAAACAAGTCCCAAGCGACACAAAGAATCAAGAACAACATCACACTCTAAACCTCAATTCCAATCGATCCGACACACTGAAACCATCCTCCAAGAACAAAACACATCACCAACAAAACTCAACTCCCAACCTGCTCCAAAATCCACAGCAAGCTTGCGGAACAAAATACCACAACAAATCTGAATCCTTACCTTCCTAAACCCGATCAATAAACAACGAAAGGAACCTTCACGAGGGCAGTGAAAGAAGGAAGACAAACATCAAAATACAACCCCAAAATCCATTTCCATAGAACAAAACTCATTACAAGAAAATCCTGCTATCATCAAAACCGAACAACCTCTCCCAAAATCACAGCAGAAAGAAGAGAACAACATAATAGAAAAGTCTTGGTGCCCTATCAGAGATAGCCTCCGATTTAGTTTGTAACCTTACTAGAAAAACACACGTTCATACCTACTAGTAGAATCTTCTTACTAGATCAGTTAGGGCACGGCTGCTAGTGCGGAAAGAGATCGCCGGATGCGGTGTCCGACGGCTATGGCTTCTTGGTGCTCGCATGAGGAGAAGAAATCGCCAACTGTGCGACTCGAGAGAGAAGAGGAGACGGCTGGTGTTGGGAAGAGGGGAGAAAGGGTTTCGGTGAAGGCAGAGAGTGGCGGCTTCGCGAGAGGGAAGGAAAGGCCAGCGGGGTGCAGCGTCGCTGGTGCTGGCATGAGGAGGAGAATCGGCGGCTGTGGCTCGAGGGAGAAGAGGAGAGCCGACGAGCTGCTGGGGTGCGCACGCGCGAGGAAGAGAGGAGGTTGCGAGAGGAAGAGGGCTCGGGGAAGATAAGAGTTCGGCGGGTGTGGGAGTTAGGGCACGGGCAATTTCCCTTTTATAACTTAGGGATTTGTTAATTAAATCATAGATCTATTCTTTAATCAACTCCCACCTCCGGGTATTCCAAATAGACTTTATCTAGCTTAACCGACCTGCCCTTCTTAAACTCGTCATATGAGCTCTAATTAAATCCAGAAAAATTTGTAAAAATTCCTGAAAAATCGAATAAAAATATTTGTCAAATAAGTCTATTTTTAATTATTATTTGGGTGCTATATTTTACACAAAAAGGGGGAGATTGTTGGTGCGGGAAACATCAGACGATCGAACCCAAGTTTTGATAATGGCAAAGGGTTCAAAGTTAAGTCGTCTTGTGATCTAACAAGTTCATGGAGCTTGCAGGAAAGTCCTAAGTGGTACTTAGGCAAAATTCCTAGCTGCGGTTAGGCAGGTGCAAAACCCTAGGGGGTGGTAACTCTAGGTCATAGGGGGTGGTAACCCTATGCAGAAATGTTAGTTAGAGCCCTAGAGCCAATCATTTGATGATTGTATTATGGACTTGTTGTATCATATTCTTATATAAATAAAGGCATGTGTTTTTGTTATTATACTTACTTGTATTGGTGCCAAATAAACTAAGTATAATAGCGTCCTTGAGTAGACGGTTCTCACCTATATCAATCGGTTAGTTGAACCGATAGTGAGATGATATAGGGAACACTACTCTTAATCATTCCTAGTCGAGTATTAACATTCAGGGACAATGTTAATGCAATAAGACTAGCATGTAGGTCAACTGGATGACTTGATCTCACAAGTCCTGGATATAGAGATATCAAGTTGACACATAGGTATGCATTGGAGAATGTATACTAAATGACCCGCCATGAGAAAGTATCATGGATCGTTATATGATTGTCATATACTTTATCATGTGGCTATTAGTATGACTACTAGTCCTTAAACCTGAAGTCACCATGGTTCCCTACATAAGGAGTTATGTACTTTGGTTTCGTCAAACGTCACCCGTAACTGGGTGGACTATAAAGGCGATTACTGGGCATGTAACGAATTATGCAGAGGGATGTGAGTGATGTAGATGGGATCTATCCCTCCTATATGACGAGAGCGACATCGATATTCTTGATAGAGTGAGACCACGAAGTGCATGGCCATGCCCAAATGAGTCAATATGAGATATTGAGCTCATTTGATTTAGTGAGTCTACTTGGAGTTCAAGATTTAGATTGATTAGAGGATGACACGGTCTATGCCTCATATTGATCAATCTAGATGTCTAGGATAGAAGGACACTTGTCATATATTGTGAGGAGTAACAATTAGTAGTCACATGGTGATGTTGGATCTCAACATTCTTGTAACTTGGGTAGTATTGATGTGTTGCTAGATACCGCTCATTACTTATGCTCCTAAATGGGTTTAGGGGCATTGCCAACATTACAAGAACCTATAGGGTCACACACTAAGGACAATTAGATGGAGATTAGGTTCATATGATGAACCAAGAGGATTAGATTCATTTGATGAATCAAATTGGATTAAGAGTAATCCTAATTGGGCTAATTGAGTTGGGCTCAAGTTGATTCATGTATTCAAAAAGTCTAATTTAGATTATGACTCATTGAATCAATTTAATTAAATGAATTAGATTCATTATATTAAATTGGCTTGAATTAAATGGTTGGATTAGATCAACCATGAGAGAGATTAAGTCAAGTTTGACTTAACTTGAGAGGAAGATGAAGAGTCAAGTTTGACTTGACTTTATGCCACCTTATTGGTAAGTTGGCATTGAGTGGGCCAATGATGATGCTCCACATCATCAAGACTAGCATATGTGTATGCCACCTCATGAGGGAGACCAAGAGTTGTGACTCTTGGTATCCCATGGAGGTTTAAATGCTTTATTTTTAGCCGGCCACTTATGGTTCTAAAGAAGTTTCATTTTTGCAAGTGTAACTCTCATCTTCTTCCTTGCTCAAATTCTTCTCTCCCTCTCCTCTCCATTGCCGAGACCTTCTTGGAGTGCTAGCACACTCAAAGGTTCTCCTCTATCGAGTTGTTTGTGTGGATATGCATAGAGAGTTGTCTACCTTGACAACTTGAGATCCGACATCTCCTTGGACGAGCGGGATACGAAAAGGGCACGCATCGAAGGTATAAGTGTTAGCTAGAGCCCTAGAGCCAATCATTTGATGATTGTATTTTGGACTTGTTGTATCATATTCTATATAAATAAAGGCATTTGGTTTTTGGTTATTATACTTACTTGTATTGGTGCCAAATAAACTATGTATAATAACGTCCTTGAGTAGAAGGTTTCTCACCTATATCCATCGGTTAGTTGAACCGATAGTGAGATGATATAGGGAACACTACTCTTAATCATTCCTAGTCGAGTATTAACATTCAGGGACAATGTTAATGCAATAAGACTAGCATGTAGGTCAACTCGATGACTTGATCTCACAAGTCATGGATATAGAGATACCAAGTTGACACATGGGTATGCATTGGAGAATGTATACTGAATGACCCGCCATGAGAAAGTATCATGGATCGTTATATGAGTGTCATATACTTTCTCATGTGGCTATTAGTATGACTACTAGTCCTTAGACCTAAAGTCACCATGGTTCCCTACATAAGGAGTTATGTACTTTGGTTTCGTCAAACATCACCCGTAACTGGGTGGACTATAAAGGCGATTACTGGGTATGTAACAAATTATGCGGAGGGATGTGAGTGATGTAGATGGGATCTATCCCTCCTATATGACGGGAGAGACATCGGTATTCTCTATAGAGTGAGACCACGAAGTGCATGGCCATGCCCAAATGAGTCAATATGAGATATTGAGCTCATTTGATTGAGTGAGTCTACTTGGAGTTCAAGATTTAGATTGATTAGAGGATGACATGGTCTATGCCTCACATTGATCAATCTAGATGTCTAGGATAGAAGGACCCTTGTCATATATTGTGAGGAGTCACAATTAGTAGTCACAAGGTGATGTTGGATCTCAACATTCTTGTAACTTGGGTAGTAATGATGTATTGCTAGATACCGCTCTTTACTTATGTTTCTAAATGAGTTTAGGGGCATTGCCAACGTTACAAGAACCTATTGGGTCACACACAAAGAACAAGTGGATGGAGATTAGGTTCATATGATGAACCAAGAGGATTAGATTCATTTGATGAATCAAATTGGATTAAGAGTAATCCTAATTGGGCTAATTGAGTTTGACTCAAGTTGATTCATGTGTTCAATGAGTCTAATTTAGATTATGACTCATTGAATCAATTTAATTAAATGAATTAGATTCATTATATTTAATTGGCTTGAATTAAATGGTTGGATAAGATCAACCATGAGAGAAATTAAGTCAAGTTTGACTTGACTTGAGAGGAAGATGAAGAGTCAAGTTTGACTTGACTTTATGCCACCTCATTGGTGAGTTGGCATTAAGTGGACCAATGATGATGCTCCACATCATCATGGTTACTTAAGTGAAGTGCCACCTCATGGGAGTTACCAAGAGTTGTGACTCTTGGTATCCCATGGAGGTTACAAACCACTTAATTAGATGAAAAGAGTTTCAGTTTGCAAGTGTAACTCTCATTCAAGTGATCTTCCTCCTCCTAAGCTCTCTTCTTGCTCCTTCTCTTCTCTTGGTCGTGGGTTTCAAGCAAGGGTGAAGAAAGGAGAGTGAATCTAATCCAAGAAGAAAGGTTAGTGAAAGTCACATAGAGATTTTAGAGGAGTGTGTTCTCTTCTTTTCCTTTCTTCTTCTTCCAAACCTACCCGAGAGCCCTAGAGAGTGCTAGCACACTTGTGGTGCTCTCTTCTCCATCCTTGTGTGTTAGAGAACACATCTTGTTCATGTGGATACTTCTATTGGATTGTCTACGTTGACAATCACGAGATCCGGCGTACCTTGGACGAGCAGGATTCGCGAAGGGCGCACATCGAAGGTATAAAATGTTTTTCCTTTGTAGATCTACTATCGATCATAGTTTGAAACTCGTACTCATATTTTTGAAATCTATCCTTCGCACGAGATCCAGTGGCATGGGTGATTCGGGGTTTCTGCGACGCGAAAAGCGATTTTCGCGGCCCGAAAAACCCAACAATAAGCTCTTCTTCTTTGTAGATCTAGAGTAGATCTAGGTTTTTGTAAACTCGTACTCATATGCTTTCGAAAGTTTTTACTTCACACGGATCCGTGGCTGGGGGTTTCAGGGTTTCCGCGACGCGAAAAGCGGTTTTCACGGCCCGAAAAACCCAACAGTGGTATCAGAGCCACGTGCGAAGCTTGTACGAGTTTAGTTTTTGTTTTTATGACAAAAATTTAGTACTGTAACATTCTATAAATTTCTGATTTTTAGAGTTTTTATGGGTATTTTTCTCGTAGAAGCGAAGCACAAGTGTTCCGACACTTGTAGGCTTCGACAACCGAGAAGATTTTTCCGAAACGGCAAGGTTTCGCCCCAAAAGTTTTTGGGACAGCGGACTAAGGCCCTGTAGGATTGCTAAGGAACCCTCGCGATGGTTAGATCGCGGGTAGGGGCGTTTCCCCTGGCCCCGTAAGGAGATTCGTTCCGCGATTGCGCCCGAAAACCGCTAAACGGGACTGCCGGGAAATTTTACTCGTAAAAATATTAAAAATTAGTATTAAAATTACAGAAGATTATGAAAACTACATAATTTAGAATTATGTATAATTTGTGATAGTCATGGCCCAAAAAGACCCAATTGGATTGGTATATTTTGTGTTGTAATTCATAATACGGCCTGCATGCCGTCATGTGATTGTGTGTGCTGTATTGTTTGATACGCGACCTGCGCGTCGTGCCTTTATCTATTTATTCTTATTGTAAATTAGTTTAGACTCGAATGTAACTCGAGTTTCAAAATTGTAATGTACAAAATTGGAACCGTGGAAGGTCCACTCGAGACGGAATTACGAGGAAGGCGCGAGCAACACAAGGTGCTCAAAGGGAGGAGCTTGAGAAGCTGTTGACCCTAGGTTGACCATCCGATCTTCTCATTGGCTTGAGAAGATCGTAGTAGGGCCATGACTAATCACAAATTAATTTAATTAATTGCTTTTGTATATGTGATGCATGATTAAGTAATTAATTAGTGTCTAACGATTAGATTAGATCTAAGTCGTGCATATGATGCACCCTTTCGATTAGATTAGATCTATCGAGTATATGATACACATCATTGTTTAGATTAGATCTAAATCACATCAACTCTAATGCTTACCGTGCCGTGATACCTATCACTACCTCGATCACATGTGTTGTTGAATCTGCCAAAGCAGAGCAACACATATTATCTTGGTAGGGTACGGAGGGACAATCTTGGTCCCGCTTATCAACGCATGGGCGAATACAAACTCAATTAGATTGAGTATTCCTAGTTAACTCGGTTGGATCGAGTACAACTATAGGCATTCTTCCAATGGTTGGAAAGATAGGACATAAATCATATTTATATTAATTCTTGGGCGTATTAGCCAAAGGTAACTCAAGTTTTAATATAACTACGGATAATGATCCTATAAACAAGAGTTGCATAGAGATGTAATTGGTAAATCGTTACCTATCGATCATCCTAAATCTTGGGCGTATTAGCCAAAGCTAACTCAAGGGTTAGTATGATATGAATCTTGTCCCACATGAATTATAGAATTCAGTGGGAGCATCATTTAGTTAAAGACCTAATTAAATGATTTAAAAGAATATGATATTTATTTTCTATATTTTTCTGTTGTAGATAACCATGACGTCGAATACGAACTCCTTCTCCCTGCGTTCAGTCCTTGAGAAGGACAAGCTCAATGGAGCAAATTTCCTGGACTGGTACAGGAACTTGAGAATAGTTCTCACCCAGGAATGTAAACTGTACGTTTTGGAGCAGCCCATTCCGGAGGCTCCTCCTGCCAATGCCACGCGAGCAGATAAAGATGCTTACAAGAAGCATCAAGATGACGCATTAGATGTATCATGTCTAATGCTCGCGACCATGAACTCTGAGCTTCAGAAGCAACACGAGTTAATGGGCGTTTACGATATGGTTGAACATCTTCGTCAACTGTATCAAGGACAAGCGGGGCATGAGAGATTTGAGATCTCAAGGGCACTATTTCAGTGCAAGATGTCAGATGGGGCTCCCGTAGGCCCATATGTACTCAAAATGATTGGGTATATAGAGAACCTACAAAGGTTGGGGTTCCCACTTGGCCAAGAGCTGGCCACTGACATAATCTTGCAATCCTTGCTAGATAGCTATAGTCAGTTCGTTCTAAACTACAATATGAACAAAATTGACAAGCCACTCTGCCCAAGCTGCTTATCATGTTAAGAACTGCTGAGCTGAATGTTAAGAAGGCAAAGCCCAACTCTGTTATGATGGTTCAGAAACATAAGGGCAAGGGAAAGCCCAAAGGCAAAGGAAAGTCCCAAGCCAAGGGCAAAGGCAATGCACTGAAGCCTAAAGGAGGGGTCGCCAAGGATGCTACCTGCTTCCACTGCGGTCACACCGGGCACTAGAAGAGGAACTGCAAGGTGTACCTGGAAGATCTTAAGAAGAAGCGAAGTGAAACTTCCACTTCAGGTATATATGTTATAGAAGTCAATCTATCTATTTCTTCATCATGGGTATTAGATACCGGATGTGCATCTCACATTTGTACTAATGTGCAGACGCTGAGAAATAGCAGGGCATTGGCGAAGGGCGAGGTGGACTTACGCGTAGGCAATGGAGCACGGGTTGCTGCTGTTGCTGTAGGGACTTATTTTCTATCTCTGCCCTCTGGGCTTGTATTAGAGTTGGATGATTGTTGTTATGCGCCTGCATTAACTAAGAACATAATTTCAGTTTCTTGTTTGGACAAGAAAGGTTTCTCTATTATAATTAAGGACAAGAAAGGTTTCAGCAAAGGAGGCAGTTTGGATCCGCAAGTTCATCACTGAACTTGGGGTGGTTCCCAGTATCGCTGACCCTATTGAGCTCTATTGTGACAACAATGGAGCTATAGCACAGGTGAAGGAACCTTGCTCACACCAGCGGACCAAACACATACTACGACACTTCCATCTCATTCGAGAGATTATCGAGAGAGGAGATGTGAAGATATGCAGAGTACCTACAGAGGCTAACATCGCAGATCCCTTGACCAAGGCTTTGGCACAGAGGAAGCATGATGGTCACACTAGGTCATTGTGGCTTAGAGCCTACGCTGATTGGCACTAGTGCTAGTGGGAGATTGTTAGTTAGAGCCCTAGAGCCAATCATTTGATGATTGTATTATGGACTTGTTGTATCATATTCTTATATAAATAAAGGCATGTGTTTTGGTTATTATACTTACTTGTATTGGTGCCAAATAAACTAAGTATAATAACGTCCTTGAGTAGACGGTTCTCACCTATATCAATCGGTTAGTTGAACCGATAGTGAGATGATATAGGGAACACTACTCTTAATCATTCCTAGTCGAGTATTAACATTCAGGGACAATGTTAATGCAATAAGACTAGCATGTAGGTCAACTCGATGACTTGATCTCACAAGTCATGGATATAGAGATATCAAGTTGACACATGGGTATGCATTGGAGAATGTATACTGAATGACCCGCCATGAGAAAGTATCATGGATCATTATATGAGTGTCATATACTTTCTCATGTGGCTATTAGTATGACTACTAGTCCTTAGACCTGAAGTCACCATGGTTCCCTACATAAGGAGTTATGTACTTTGGTTTCGTCAAACGTCACCCGTAACTGGGTGGACTATAAAGGTGATTACTAGGTATGTAACGAATTATGCAGAGGGATGTGAGTGATATAGATGGGATCTATCCCTCCTATATGACGGGAGCGATATCGATATTCTTAATAGAGTGAGACCACGAAGTGCATGACCATGCCCAAATAAGTCAATATGAGATATTGAGCTCATTTGATTTAGTGTGTCTACTTGGAGTTCAAGATTTAGATTGATTAGAGGATGACACGGTTTATGCCTTATATTGATCAATCTAGATGTCTAGGATAGAAGGACACTTGTCATATATTGTGAGAAGTCACAATTAGTAGTCATAAGGTGATGTTGGATCTCAACATTCTTGTAACTTGGGTAGTAATGATGTGTTGCTAGTTACCGCTCATTACTTATGCTTCTATATGGGTTTAGGGGTATTGCCAACGTTACAAGAACCTATAGGGTCACACACTAATGACAATTAGATGGAGATTAGGTTCATATGATGAACCAAGAGGATTAGATTCATTTGATGAATCAAATTGGATTAAGAGTAATCCTAATTGGGCTAATTGAGTTGGACTCAAGTTGATTCATGTGTTCAATGAGTCTAATTTAGATTAAGACTCATTGAATCAATTTAATTAAATGAATTAGAATCATTATATTAAATTGGCTTGAATTAGATGGTTGGATTAGATTAACCATGAGTGAGATTAAGTCAAGTTTGACTTGACTTGAGAGGAAGATGAAGAGTCAAGTTTGACTTGACTTTATGCCACCTCATTGGTAAGTTGACATTGAGTGGGCCAATGATGATGCTCCACATCATCAAGACTAGCATATGTGTATGCCACCTTATGAGGGAGACCAAGAGTTGTGACTCTTGGTATCCCATGGAGGTGTAAATGCTTTATTTTTGGCCGGCCACTTATGGTTCTAAGGAAGTTTCATTTTTGCAAGTGTAACTCTCATCTTCTTCCTTGCTCCAATTCTTCTCTCCCTCTCCTCTCCATTGCCGAGACCTTCTTGGAGTGCTAGCACACTCAAAGGTTCTCCCTCTATCGAGTTGTTCGTGTGGATACGCATAGAGAGTTGTCTACCTTGACAACTTGAGATCCGGCATCTCCTTGGACGAGCAAGATGCGAAAAGGCCACGCATCGAAGGTATAAGCTCTTCTTCTTTGTAGATCTAGATTAGATCTAGGTTTTTGTAAACTCGTACTCATATTCTTTCGAAAGTTTTTACTTTGCACGGATCCGTGGCTGGGGGTATAGGGGTTTCTGCGACTCGAAAGCGGTTTCGCGGCCCGAAAAACCCAATAGGAAAGTCTTGGCGGGTCGAGAACTTCAGAAAAAAGTCCTAGGGGGTGGTAACCTTAGGTGGAAAGTTCTGGTGTCGCGAACTAGGTGGAAGACTGAACAGGCCGGGAAGCGGAAGTCCAACAGAAAGTCCGGAAGTTTCGAACGCTGAGCAAATGTCCAGTCGATCTGGAGGATCGCACTGGCAACAGGTAAATCTCCTGAGTGGAGTAGGTGAGGATGCGTTCCCCGTAGAGGGAACAGTAGGCGTCGGGTCGACCTAGGGTTTTCGGTTGGAAATCCGAAATTAGACCCGGACAGTCCGATAACTGTCGATTATATCATTTATCATTTACTGTGCTACCTATGTTTTGCAGGGTTTGTGTTTGGGACTAACATATTTTGTAGGAACAAAGAAGCACATTTAACGTCGGATGAATAGTGTCCGAGGCGCCTCCATGGGGCTTGGAGGCGCCTCGGGTGCGAGCCAGAAAAAGCCAGCTCAACAGAGATGAGGCTCCTCGGACCAGGCTGAAGGCGCCTTGGACCAGGCGTTGGAGGCGCCTTGGATCAGCCTTGAGGTGCCTTCAGTAGGATAAGGTGCGACCAGATCAGAGTTGATCCACGCGTGCGACTCGGCGGCCTGGAGGCGCCTCCAGCACAGTATAAAAGGGGGGTCGAGGTAGCAGGTGAAAACAAGAACTACCAAGCAATCCTTACGCTACAAGCTGCTAACGAGATGATCCCGAAGTGCTGCAACATCATCCCGACGACCCGGAGCTTCAGTTTTTCATCTCTCCGTTGTCGGTATTAATTAATTACTGTCTTTTCTGTACTTAGATTGTAATAATTCTTGTGATTGTAGTTGTTGCCCAACGTTAACGCTCAACGAGCGTGGGCCTTGGTGTAGGAGTCGTCACAGGCTCCGAACCAAGTAAACGACCTGTGTCTTTCTGTGTTTGCTTTATTTTTTTCTTTACTTACTTCCGCTACTAGTCCGACTCTGTTTTTAAATCCGAAACACGTGAAAGCCACGAGCGCTATTCACCCCCCACTCTAGCGCTTTCGATCCAATAGACAGTCCGCCTTCCAATGCCCAGACTGCTTGCAAATGAAGCACTTACCTTTCGACTTTTTCACCCCTACTTTTTATCCAGTACCTAGAGATCGATTCACTTTCTTTGATGAGCCAGCTTCTTTCTTCTTCTTCTTCTTGCCTTTCGACTTAGAATTAGAAACATTTTCAGTAAAGTGGATTTGAGAATTATGACGAAATATCCCTTCTGCTGCCTGAAGTTCTATTAGTAGTCCCACCAATGAATAAATTCTTTTATTCATACTGTAGTTCAGGCGGAACTGCTCAAAACTTTTGGGTAGCATTTGGAGAATAATATCGACCTGGGTTTCCCCATCGATTTTAGCTCGAAGGATTTGTATCTCGTTCAAGTAAGCCATCATCTTGAGGATAAGATCCCTTACGGGTGCCCCCTCTGACATGGTGGCTGTCATTAAGTTTCTCATAGTCTCTTGCCTAGCAGCCCGATTTTGATGTCCGAAGAGTTCCTTGAGATTATACATCATGTTATAGGCAGTAGGCATGGACTGATGCTGATGTTGCAACACATTTGACATAAAAGTCAAAATGTAACACCGCGCCATCTCATCTGCCTTTACCCATTTCTTATGATACTCAATCGCCTTTTCACTAGAATCGCTATTAGGCTCATTAGGGCAGACTTCTAACAGTATAAACTTATAACCTTCAGCAGTTAGGACAATGTCTAGGTTTCTTTTCGAATCTATGTAATTGGGACCAGTAAGATTTTTCTCTTTCAGAATAATATCAAGTAGGTTGAAAGTCATCCTAATAATCACAAATAAGTTTTGGTCAAAACTATAGAATTTAAAATAATATTGAGTCCTCAAATAATATTATTTAAATTCACCAACACCTCAAAACACCATGAATTTTATATGCCACGATTGTGTGGAGGTATACAAATTCAAATATTTGTAAGAGGAGGTTTTACCCATTAGTTTTATTCTTGTCAACCTAACTTTATGACAAATAAAATTAATAGTTGGTATTCCTTCGGTCACTCAAATAATAGCAGTGACTCCGATGGCGCCTAAGTGTATACCATTACTTGATACTTAGTCCATTAAATAGGATTGTGCCCCTTCAGATGGAGAAGATCACACACTCCTAAATAATTTTCTATAATCATCCATAAAGGAAGTTTGATCTAGTGATCCACAAACAAACTCATCCGATGTGGAGGAAGGCACTCAGAGCCAACGTGCAAATTTATTTGCATCACTTATAAACCAGTAATGGAGACTATGGAATTTATTTATAAATCCCTCTCCTACTTAGTTATTTAAGATGAGAATTTTAACATGCACACATACACATCATAGCAAATAAAAGCAATAAATATGGAAAAATAATTTTCCAACTATTATGGTCTCTTCCATCACTGTCCTCCGTGTGCTGCCACCCCTAGCAGTAGTCAAAACTAGCCGCCAGCCCTAGGGCTCATGTTGTCACATCCATCGAGCTTCCCTTTTTGTTGTGCCTCTGGTCTTCAAATAACACCACTCCTTGCAAGGATACGATCCGCGACAAAAATAAAATTTTACATATATCGATCCTATATTCCACAAAGGAATGTACATAAAGTCTAGATCGAACAAAATGTAAAATCCTAAAACTAGTACAGCTCCAGCTGCATTTAATAAATACAATCATGCACACACATAAAATTCTCTCGACATGTCTGAGGGTCCAATCACACACAATCACAATAGACCAAATAGTCAGAGCCTGCAATCACAGAGTTAATCTATTTGCACATCCTACTATTATCCTGCCTAAAATATGTATGACATGTGCATAATTAAACTAAAAGCCAAACACACAGAGGTATAACCTAGCTCTGATACCAATTGTTGGTTGCTACTCGAAATACCGTCCTAGTTCCCCTGTACAAAAATTTGTACAAGCATAGAACTATCCTAACTACCCATGTGCTCTACTGAAGCTAAATTTGGATTGCAAACGATGCTTAATATTATTAATCCAAATTATCCTTCAAAAGTTAAACTTGGATTGGAAACGATACTTAACATTTTTACTCCAAGTTTAACCGGTGTGATCTTCCTAAGTTAAACCATATTACAGAAGTTATCAAATATCTATTTCAAAGATCGGCTTCCAGGTTAAACATGGTGAGACACTATGCCTTCTTTGATATGGGATCATCCACCACTTCCCAGATAAAGCCTCTCAAAGAAATCAGATATTTAACTTCTTACAGTAAACTAGGTTTAAGTACAGAGACCTCAATAGAAACATATTATCAAAACATGAAATCGAACAATAAAATTGATAACAAAAATGATAACTTAAAACCGATAACCTCTTATATTTGGTTTTTCAAGATCTATTCAAAAGATGAACTAGTTATGATGCAGAAACTAATAACTAGTTATACCTTTTGTAGCTTATAGACCTCTTGATCTTCTGCTGTATTCCTGTCCTTCTCTTGGACGTCGTGTAGACGACGATCTTCCAAGATGAAATCCACCCAAGCTTCTTCCTTTGCTTCCAAGATCCGACCACCAAATAACCTCCAAGGGATGCTAGACAAGAGAGCTTCCTTCTCTTCTTCTTCTCCTTCAAGCAACCAGCCACCAAGAGATCACCCAACCTTGATGTCGCCGGCCTCCAAGGAAGAAAATAAAATGAGAAGAGAAAAGGACAAGGGCCGACCACTAAAGGATTGGAAGAGAGGAATAGAAGATGTGTTATCTCATGAGGCACCCCTCCATCTCTTTTATAATCCTTGGTCTTGGCAAAAAAGGAAATTTTTAAACATAATTAAAACTTCCTTATATTCCTTGCCAATGACTAAAAAGGAAAGTTTTAAAATAAAAAATTAAAACTTCCTTTTATGCTTGTCATGGGCGGCCCTATACAAGTGCTCCAAACAAGGAAAGTTTTAAACATAAAATTAAAACTTCCTTATTTGTTTCCGGTAAGAAATTTTAATAAAAAATTTCTCTTTTAAATCCCTTGTTGGTTATAAAAGGAAAATTTTATAAATTAAAATTTCTCTTTTAAAACATGTGGATGGTTAAAAAAGGAAAGTTTTATCAAAAATGAAAAACTTCCTTTTAACTACAAATAAGGAAAGATATCAAACCTTTCTCTTAATCCTTTGTAGAAAGCTATAAAAGGAAAGATTTTAAAATTTAAAAACTCTCTTTTAAAACCATGACTTCCACAAAAGGCAAGATTTTAAAATTTAAAATACCCTTTTATTTTAATGTCGCTGACCACCTTGCTTGGGCTCCATGCTTGGCCGACCATAAACTTGGCTCCTATCTTTGGCTTGGCCGGCCCTAGCTTGAGCTCCAAGCTTGGCTTGGCCGGGCACAACAAGATGGGTAAGAAGCTTGGCTTTAAGTGGATATAAGACTTTATAAATAAGAGGCTGCAATAGGGTCCGAGAGGAGGAATTGGTTTTGGTCTCCCGATGAGCTTGAGCTTCCCGTGTTCGCCCCGAATATCCAACTCAAGTTCATCAATAATAACTCATACCACTAAAGAGTAGTCTCTCTGTGTGTTAATTTATATTGCACTACCGCACCAATCCCATATTACAATATGGGCTCCTTCTTATCATGAGTGCGTTAGTCTCTCTGTGTTTAAGATATTGAATGCCTATTAATTAATTGAGTTACTGACAACTCACTTAATTAATATCTAGCTCCAGGAGTAGTACCATTCAACCTTATTGCCATGTCAGACTAAGTCCACCTGCAGGATTTACATGACAATCCTTATGAGCTCCTTAAGCGGACATCATCAACCTAGATTACTAGGACATAATTTCATTCTATAATCAACACACCATATAAATAATATCATTTCCCAACTTATCGGGCCTATTGATTTAACAAACTAAATCACACCCTTTGATAAATTAAAGAAATAAATATTATGTATACGCGCTTGTTATTATATCATGATTAAGAGTACGTACTTCCATAATAACAGAGGTTTTGTTTTTTTTATGTAGTCAGTATAAAAAGAAACTATCTCAAATGGTCCTGCTTAATACACTCATAGTGTACTAGTGTAATTTTATAGTCAAGATAAACTAATACCAAATTATACTACAACCACTCCAATGGTTTGTCCCATTCCATCTTGGTTGTGAGCTACTATTTATAATTTATAAGGAACTGATAACATGATTTTTTGTGTGTCTCCTCACACCGTGTTATCTACAATATAAATTAAATGGATAACTACACTTAGCATAAATGTAGACATTTGACCAATGTGATTCTTATTTCAAAATAAATGTTAATACAAAAAGCAAGACTTTTAGTATACACTTTAACAAACCCCACAAATGCCAGAGGGCAGGGGCGAGTTCTCCTCCTTGCCCAAGCTGCCATTCTACTTCCCGCTCCCATTTAGGTGCGATAGCTCAATCTGACGTCTATAAACGACAGAGAGATTTCGCTGGATGCCAGATCTCTTTCCCCTTATCACAGTGCTGGTCAAAATATTCCCTTCCCCCTAATTAATGAGGAACTGTTCAAATGGGGTTGAGATACTTATGGCAACCCCAGAACTATGTTTGTAAAATTACTGTTAATAATATTAAGATCTGATGTTTGAGAAAGACTTGTAAAGTAATGTGTCTGGTCATATCCAGAATGAAATGATTCCTTGTATGCGATTAAATGAACCTTTGAGGTCCGTCTTGTCTACAAGACCGGGCGGGCTTAGGAATTGTTCAGATATCTTAACTATTTTCCATAATATAATTTAATATTGATCCCTTCTATTTATTACACCTAAGAAAGCAGACACCTTTTTGACATCCTCTACTCGCCGATTGGTCCTTCAACGGTAAGAGAACATTAACAGTGTGTGATACGGTGGCGTTGATATGAGTATGATTTGGTCTGTTGTGTCTATTATAAATGCTTGCTTACGGCTCCCTAATACATGTTTGCTAATTTCTCTTTCCTGACGTAATGAGCCGCATGCTCTCGTGGTAACGTCCTGTTGCGTCTTTTCTTTGCGAGATCAACGGTTCCCCTCGTGGGTGCTTTTTACATCCAACGGTGCTTCTTATTACTCAATATTTTCAAATAACCCTAAACCCTCTACCTCTTCATCTTCTTCCTCACGCTCTTTGCCGATATTACTGTCTGGGTTTTTTGCATTCTCCGCTGACCTCTTTTCCTTTCTTGCCTCTCCATGTTGTTCCTTCTCCTTTAAACCTCAGTAAGTTATTTTTCTTACATTCTTGCATTGTTCTATGGCTAAGGAGTCCTTTTCAGCTTGGCATGTTCAAATCCGCTCTATTTTTCACAAATCTGATAGGTTTGCTCTTCGTTCTTTATATGATATCCCCAAGACCTATCACATTACCATTATGGATTCTGATGCTCGCCCTCACCTTCCCCCTAAGAATTGTGTCACCTTTTTCAAAGACCAATTAGTGGCGGGGTTACGTTTTCCTATGCCCCCTTTTTTGGTAAAAATTAGCCAGTATTTTGATATTCCCCTACAGCAATTCACCCCCAATGCTGTTTGCTATCTTTATGGTCTATACATGCTCTTCCATATTCACGACATCCCTCCAACCCCCAAAATTTATTCATGTTTTCATACCCGAAGAAATCAGATCTCGGTGTCTTCCTATTTCAATCAAGACCTAAGATGACCTTTTTTGAGGAGATGTCTTCTTCCATTAAATGATGGAAATTCCGTTTCTTTTTTGTGGAACTAACAGAGCCTGTCCCTTGGTCTTCTTCCTGGAAATCTTCTATACCCGCTCTTCCTGACATAAAAGAATTACATAGACACCCTTCTTTTGTTACTTACACCAAGAAGCTATCAGGTTTTCACTTGTTCATTCATAAATGGATTCGTGACGATCTCCTCTATCTCTTCTGGTTAAGTCCTGTCAAGATAGAGCTTCATGGCTCCCTTGGTAAGTCTTTATTCATATGTCCCAACCCTTTTTTACTAACTAAGATATTTTTTATTTTGTGTAGTGGATGCTTTGTATGCAGCTGCGATCGATGATCAATTGTGCTTGGCGGAGGAATTAGTTACCGCTAAGGAGCGAGAACTGCTTGCTGCATTGGGTCAACCATCTTCGTCAACAGTTCCTACTGACACAAAGGGTGCTTCTAGCCCTCAAAATGTAGCTTTAGAAGGAACCTCTGCTAATCTTCCTTCCATCGATGAGCCTACCTCTTTACCGGCTTTGGAGTAATCCCCCGAAGCCGCCCCCGGCCAAGAAAAGACGTAGGCTGACCCTCGCTCTATCCCAGAAGCAGAAAACCATTTCCCCTTCTAAAGACCTTCCCACCTTGGATGCTACTCCTTCTTCTCCCTCTTTCAGCTCTTTATCCTTTTCTTATTCCCTCTTCATCTGCTGTCCCAACTATTCCCAGTAGCAGTTCTTCACCTCCCTTTTTTATGAATTTTCTCGAACAAATAACCTTACCCCCTCACAACTCACCCTACATTATTTACTGCCCCCCTTCTATCTAGACTTCTTTGTCCTCCACGTCTTCACTTACTGCCACTCTGCCCATACTCTTGGGTGGGTCTTTTACCACAGCTGGCGAGGAGGTACACCGATTGTTTGAAGGGATTGACTACTCTGAGATGGCTGATAAATTTTCTCTTGAGGAGACAAAGGTACCCTTATTTTCCTTTGCGATCTTGTCTTCTTAAGTATCTCCTTAATACTTATTATTTTACAGTGCTGGATATACAACATGAGCATAGCCCATGTGTTACACACCTTGATCCAAAAAAATGCAGCACTAAAAAAATGGGTCTCTGTGCTATCCCCTGACCAGGTGGACAAAAAACTAAGAGTTTGTCTGCTCAATTGGAAGAGACTATCCAATTTCTCAAGACGGAGACTAAACAATCACAACAATATAAAGTTGACATAGAAAGTCTCCAGTCCCGACTACAATCAGCCAATGCTCGTGGTACTGAACTATCCTCCAAATTAGAAGAACAAACATCTGAAGTTGCTCGACTATCTTCCCAGTTGCAGTCACTAAAAGATGCACATGCTACGGAATTAACCAATCAGTTATCTTCTTTGAACCTCAAAGAGACCGCTCTAAAGGCTACCCAGGAGGAATTGGCAAACTATAAGGCCAATGAAGACACCCGCTTCAAAAAGCGTAAAAAGGCCTATCTCAAATCCTTTGATTTCGTTGTTCCAGTCTCCAACTTCTTTATAAATTCCATCAAGTTTGTGACAAAGGAAGGAGTGGAGAAGCTAAAGGAATTGAAGTTATTGGTGGCAGATCCTCCTCCTAGCTTTCCCGACACGAGCAGGATAGTGAAGAATCGCCCTCCCGACTTTTTTCCACAACTGCTGTAGCTACTGTTATGTTGTATTCCCAATGTTTCACAGACTTTCTCTTGACTGATGAATTCTTTCTGATTGTTGTCTTGAACTTAGTACATCTTAATTAATCATACTTTCTGAATGTCCTTTCATCTTCTTTATGCATGCATCCGCAGGGATTGATCGAATGATAATGAGCTCATACATATGTAAATTAATATCCCGGTCGACCTATCTTGATGGCTTAGTCTTATCATGTATGACTATATATATATATATATATATATATATATATGTGTTTTTATTCTTTTTTGGACATTTTATGAGGAATAGGGTATATTCCTTATATGCTTATTTAATCTCGAGTAACCTCATGCGTTTACCTATACTTTTCCTCTTAACACTAGTTATTCCTTTTGTGCATAAAGGACTAGCAAACTCGCCTAGGTCGGTCATTTCTCGCCTGTCACACAATGGTAGGGTGAGCTTGTTGGCTCGGGCGGCCCAGTCGGATGAGTCAGACTCCTACATTTTCTGTTCGACTTATGATGACCGGGCAAAACTATTCAGCCGCTCTACCTTTTATTTCATACATCCTATGACTCTAATCTCACCGGGATTTCAAAAGATTAATCATAACTTATCTCGGGATCATGCAACTTTTTCAGTTTGAACTTGTACTTAGGGAATGCCACCCTTGCGACCACAGGTTCACCTATTTTTGTATACCTACTATTTTACCCGCATATCTACTGGTCTATTAACGCTTCTTTCACTCTCATTTTTATCTACCTTTTACCCTTCTCAATAACTGCATTAAGGGTTTTAAAGATATACCAAGGGTTCATCCTATGATCTTCCTCCTCTGCAACATGCCTTCTTTCTCTATTCCATTCGCGGACCTTCTTGATGGACTTAGATATGATTTCTAGTTTGCCCAAAATTATCATAATTTATTGTGATAATAGTGGTGCAGTAGCAAACTCGAAGGAACCACGAGCCCATAAGGCAAGTAAACCCATTGAGCGCAAGTACCACCTAATACGAGACATTGTAAAACGAGGAGAAGTTTTTATTGCCAAGATTGCATCAGCATATAACCTGGATCCTTTCACTTAGGCCCTTCAGGCGAGAGCTTTTGATGGGCATGTTGAGGGAATGGAAATCAGATGCATGGCGGCATATATGGCAGCATAGTCTTTTAGTATAAGTGGGAAATTGTTAGGATGTATATTAAAAGCCTAGCTTTTTGTATGAATATTTATTTTGAAATGAGAATCATATTGGTCAAATTTCTACATTTAGTTAAATACAGGTGTCCATTTAATTTATATTGTGGATAACATGGTGTGTGATGTCACACAGAAGATCATGTTATCAGATCCTTATAAATTATAAATAGTAGCTCACAACCAAGATCTATTGGGACAAACTATTGGAATAGTTGTAGTGTAATTTGGTATTAGTTATCTTGACTATAAAATTACACTAGTACACTATGTGTATATTGAGTAGGACCATTTGCAGCGTGCCCATAAATTAGCTCATCCCTCAATCTTTTTCCATATTATTTGGCTTTGTTGTCGTTTCTCAATTACTTAACTTTCCCCCTTCTCCTCGCCTGTTCCACCAATTTTTTGCTCTCCTTCAAGTAGAAGATAGCCTTTTTAAGTTCCAGAGTCGCCCGAAGGCTATCTTATTCAACAAGATCCCAGCACAAGCAGAATGGAGACAAAAGTTCTTTTTGCATCTTCCTTCTCCTCCTCTATACCCTATCACTTGGCAACGGACTCTTCCCGCTCTTCCAAATCCTTAGGATGATGCCACCGACTTAACCTTTCATGCGTTCATGTCTAAATTGAAAGGGTCAAAATTTTATTTACCTGCACTAATTGTTGAAGGTTTGCTTTTTATCTTCGGAATAAGCTCCACATACACGGAATTGGAGGCTCCTTTTGGTGAGCTGCATATTCCCTGCTGTGCTCATGTGCTATTATACTTAACTTGTTTTCGCTTAAAAGTCTGTGGTTTTTATTCTTTTCAATTGATGTCATTCTCCCCACTCTGATGTATAAGAATACAGGGTTAACAAAACTAGTTTTGGAGAATCGTCGTCTCAACCCGACCCCTTCGTCTCTCGGCTTGCTTCCCCCTCAAGAGGTCCTTGTTGAGGCGCTTGAATCTTCCGAGGAAGAGAGTCCCTTCACTGCTCAGCGAGAGAGTACAATTGTTCTAAAGAATAGCACGACTTCAATCACTATTTTGAAATGTCTTGTGAGAGAGGTAAGGAACCTGTGCCTTATACTCGCATCCATCCCAACATTGCTCTTAACATGATGCGATCAGGTTTATTGATTCCAACAATTCTCCCAGTCACTCCTGCCTCTGGGGTAATTCCGAGCACGCCGGTGTCTCCATTGCCTTCCCAGATTTCTTCTCCTTCTCTTCCTGTAGTGAGAGCTAGAAGGACTCCTTGTAAAAGGTCCTCCAGTTTTATCTTACAAGATATTGCTACCAGGCCAACTATTGATTCTGTGCCTTCTGTTTTACCTCCCACCGTTCCTACTACTGTACCAAGACCACCTCTTACTTCTAGCATTGGTACCTCTTCCTCTCGTCCCAGTTTATTGCCTTCTTCTTCCCTTCCAGGGTCCTTGCCTTCTCCTTCTATGGGACCTTCAGCTCTGGTCCCTCCTCGAGTGCTTTTCAGGTTGGCCCAAGGTCTTCCTTCTTTGCTGAGGAATGATCCTATTCCTTCTTCTGTTGGCATCCTTCAGCTAAAGGACTCCATGGCTGACTATTGGGTACGAGGCCAGAACTCTATCAGAGGTAAAAATGTTTTTGATCAGGCTTATACTTACAATCAACAAGCCTCCACTGTAAGTATTCCTGATATATTTTTCTAGTTTATGTTCATGGATTTTAATTATGTTATTATATTCATCCAGTTTTTTGCCTCGAGCTTCTACTTGGGCAACTTGGCTGCTAGCCTAGAGAGGAAGAATAAAGAGTTGAAGAATCAATTAAGAGCTCTAAAGGCAGCCTCCCCTACTCTGGGCAATGAGGTCACCCAACTCCAAGAGAAGGTAAGTTCTCAAGCCAATCTGATGACCCTTTTGGAGAAGGATTTGCAGCATCATCGTCAAATATTAGGGGTTAAAGAAGAAGAGAAAAAGACTCTGGAGATGCAAATACAGAGCCTATTCTCTCAGTTGAGTGTTGAAGTAGCCCAGAAAAATAAGGCTATTTCATATGCTGTTCTCAGATCTTCTATCCTAAAACAATTTCAAACTTCCATCTCTAGATCTCCAAATGCAGCTCAAGAGTTGGTCTCAAAATTTTGAGCTATTATAGTTACAAGAGAGATTGAAAGCTCAAGATTCAGAAATAGACTTCCTCACTGAGGAGTCAGAGCGTCTCAAAATTGAAAAGGCCAGTTTCCAAGAGAAAGCGGAATGCCTTGAGTCAGAATTACAGACATATAAGGCGGGTGAAGAGGAAAGATGGGAAAACCATCGTCGCGAGTACCTGACTTCTCTTAAGTTCAAGAATGAGTTCACCAGTCGCATGGTGGGGACCTTAACTCATTCAGTTGATGGGGTTCTGACATAATTACGAGAAGGAGGGTTCTTACCTCAAGAACCTCCTCCCCGATTCATAGACCGTCGGTGACTTAACAAGGAGCTACCTAAGGACCTTGTCAGTAGTTTTTAGTAGAACTTTGGTGGATAGGTAAAACTATATGTGTTGAATTCTTTTGAGACCATATTCGTGAAGCTTACCTACTACTCCAAGTGTACTTGTAAATGAATTTTCAGAATGAATATATGTCAATTAAAGCATGAAAAGGAAAATTTGTGAAGTAGTGGGGCACATGTAGTATGTTTCTAAATTATGAATGACTAATCGAGAGTTAAGACATACCAGCTTGTCTTCGAAACTATCCTTGTTTTACTCCAGAACTTGAGGCTATTTTAATTGTAAATGTACTATCGAGCGAATGTAAGAGAGCCATCGCCTTGACATTTTTCAATCAGGAATATACTCCTGAATGAATTTGCATTAATATATGAAGGCTAGAAAATTGATATATTTTGATCAGGACTATGCTCTTGAGCGAATCTAGAATGATATGAGGAGGCTAAAGTATTGATATCTAGAAATCCAGAAGATTGATATATTATGGCTGGGGCTGTGCTCCCGAGTGAATCTGAATTAATATGAAAAGGTGAAAGTATTGATATATCTCGATCGGGCATGTACTCCCGAGCAAATATAAGATAATATTTGAAATCCCGAAGATTGATATATTCTGGTCGGGACTGTGCTCCCGAGCAAATCTGAATTAATCTTAAAAGGCAAAAGTATTGATATATCTCTATCGGACACGTACTCCCGAGCGAATATAAGATAATATTTGAAATCCGGAAGATTGATATATTCTGGTAGCGACTGTCCTCCCGAGTGAATCTGAATTAATATGAAAAGGCCAGAATATCACCACATTTCGGTCGGGAATGCCCTCCAGAGTGAGTTTGCATTAATATGAGAAGGCAAGAATATTGCCACATTTCGGTCGAGCATGTATTCCTGAGCGAATATAGGATAATACTTGAAATTCGACAGATTGATATATTCTAGTCGGGATTGCGCTCCTGAGCGAATCTGGCGCGATATGAGGAGACGAAAGTATTGATATATCTCGATCGGGCACGTACCCCCGAGCTAATATAAGATAATATTTGAAATTCAATAGATTAATATATTCTGGTCGAGATTGTGCTCCAGAGCAAATCTGAATTAATATGAAAAGGTTGGAATATCACCACCTTTCGGTCGAGAATGTCCTCCCGAGCGAGTTAGCCTGTGGTATTGAAGAAGTTTAGATCTGATATGTACCAGTTTCAGGCTTAGGGTTTCCTGATTGACTGGTGCTGAGCGGAGGAGGTCTGCTTGAACTTTGAGGGTTTAAAGTCTCCGGTTCTTCTCAAGGAAGCCAGACCGGTCACTCCTTAAGGTCTCCGATTGACTGTTGCCGAGCGGAGGAAGCACGCTCGAATAGCCTTGAGTGGAGGAGGCACAATCGACTATCAATGGTTTAAAGTCTATGGTTCCACTCAAGGAAGCCAGATCGGTCACTCCTTAAGGTCCCCGATCGACTATTGCCGAGCGGAGGAAGCATGCTCGAATAGCCTTGAGCGGAGGAGGCACGCTCGACTATTAATGGTTTAAAGTCTCCGGTTCCCCTTAAGGAAGCCAGATCGGTCACTCCTTAAGGTCCCCGATCGACTGTTGTCGAGCGGAGGAAGCACGCTCGAATAACCTTGAGCGGAGGAAGCACGCTCGACTATCAATGGTTTAAAGTCTTCGATTCCCCTCAAGGAAGCCACACCGGTCACTTTTTAAGGTCCTCGATCGACTGTTGCCGAGCGAAGGAAGCATGCTCGAATAGCCTTGAGTGGAGAAGGTACTCTCAACTATCAATGGTTTAAACTCTCCGGTTCCCCTCAAGGTAGTCAGATCGGTCACTCCTTAAGGTCCCCCATCGACTGCTGCCGAGTGGAGGAAGCACGCTTGAATAGCCTTGAGCGGAGGAGGCACGCTCGACTATCAATGGTTTAAAGTCCTTGTTTCCCCTCAAGTAAGTCAGATCGGTCACTCCTTAAGGTCCCCAATTGACAGTTGCCGAGTGGAGAATGTGTTAGCTATTTCGAGCCGCAAAAACTGCTTTTTATGTTGCGGAAACCTCGAAGCTAGCCACGGATCCGTGCGAAGATAAATAAAAATATTCATGTACATATTTGTCTACACTAGATCTACCTTAGATCTACATGAAAAGGAAGTATTACCCTTGTAGCGATGCCCTTCGCTTATCCCGCTCGCCCAAATGGTTGTCGGATCTCATAGAGTGTCAAGTGTACACTCCTCTACACGTATCCACACGGACAAAAGGTGGAGAAAACCACTTAGAGTGTGCTAGCACTCTTAAGAGGTCTCAACAATGGAGGAGAAGGAGAGAAGAAGAAGAGAGGAGGAAGAAGAAGCCTTGAATTGCCTTGATGGTCATTCAATTGTGGTCGGCCACTTAGAGGATCTTATACCTCCGTGTAATACCAAGAGTCATGGCTCTTGGTCTTCCTCATGAGGTGGCACACAATGATGCAACCTTGATGATGTGGAACATCATCATTGGCCAGCCCATGCCAAGTCACAATGAGCTGGCATTTAGTCAAGTCAAACTTGACCCTTCATCTTCCCTCTCAAGTCAAGTCAAACTTGACCTCTTATCTCCCATAGTTGATCAAATCTAACCTTTGATTCAAATCAATTTAATTTAATGAATCTCTATTCATTGGTTTAAATTGATTCAATGAATCATAGTCTAAATTAGACTCATTCGACACATGAATAAAATTGAGTTCAACTCAATTAGTCTAATCCGGATTACTCTTAATCCAATTTGCTTCATCACATGAACCTAATCCTCTTGGTCCATCATATGAACCTAATCTCCATCTAACAGCCCTTTGTGTGTGACCCTATAGGTTCTTGTAACGTTGGCAATGCTCCTAAACCCATTTAGAAACATAAGTAATGAGCGGTATCTAGCAACACATTATTACTACCCAAGTTGCAAGAATGTTGAGATCCAACATCACCATTGTGACTACAAATTGTGACTCTCACAATATGTGACAATGTCCTTCTATCCTTGACATCTAAATTGATCAATTGAGGCATAGACCGTGTCATCCACTAATCAATCTATGTCTTGAACTCCAAGTAGACTCACTCTAATCAAATGAGCTCAATATCTCATATTGACTTATTTGGGCATGGTCATGCACTTAGTGGTCTCACTCTATCAAGAATCATGATGTCACTTCCGTCATATAGGAGGGATAGATCCCATCTACATCACTCACATCCCTCCGCATAATTTGTTACATTCCCAGTAGTCACCTTTATAGTCCACCCATTTACGGGTGACATTTGACGAAGCCAAAGTATGCAACTCCTTATGTAGGGAACCATGGTGACTTCAGGTCCAAGGACTGATAGTCATACTAATAGTCACATGAGAAAGTATATGACACTCATATAACGATTTATGATACTTTCTCATGGTGGGTCATTCTATATACATTCTTCAATGTATACCCATGTGTCAACTTGATATCTAATATCCATGACTTATGAGATCAAGTCATCGAGTTAACCTACATGCTAGTCTCACCGCATTAACATTGTCCCTGAATGTTAATACTTGACTAGGAATGATTAAGAGTAGTGTTCTCTATATCATCTCATCATCAATTCAACCAATCAATTGATATAGATAAGAACGTTCTACTCAAGGACGCTATTATACTCAGTTATTTGGCACCAATACAAGTAAGTATAATAACCATAAAGAAATGCCTTTATATATATATAGGAATATGATACATCTAGTTCATACAACAATCATCATATGATTGGCTCTAGGGCTCTCACTAATAATCTCCCATTAGCACTAGTGCCAATCAGTATAGTCTCTAATACCCAATGACCTAGTGTGACCATCATGCTTTCTCTGTGCCAAAGCCTTGGTCAAGGGATCTGCGACGTTAGCCTCTGTGGGTACTCTGTAAATTTTCACATCTCCTCTATCGATGATCTCTCGAATGAGATGAAAGCTCCGTAGTATGTGTTTGGTCCACTGGTGTGAGCGAGGTTCCTTAGACTGCCAATTGCTCCATTGTTGTCACAATAGAGCTCTATAGGATCAGCTATGCTAGGAACCACCCAAGCTCAATAATGAACTTGCGGATCCAAACTGCCTCCTTTGCTGCTTCTGATGGAGCAATATACTCGGCCTCTATTGTAAAATCAGCAACTGTGTCCTGCTTCGATCTCTTCCAGATTACATCACCACCATTCAAGCAAACCATGAACCCAGACTGCGATCTATAATCATCCTGGTCAGTTTGGAAACTGGCATCACTGTAACCCTTTACAGCTAGCTCGCCATCGCCTCCAAATATCAAGAAATATTCTTTAGTCATACTCAAGTACTTAAGAATATTCTTGACCGCTATCTAGTGACACTCACCTGGATCTGACTGGTATGTGCTCGTCATACTTAAACCATACGAAACATCAGGACGAGGACATAGCATGGTGTACATGATAGATCCTATAGCTGAAGCATAAGGGATCTTATCCATGCGCTCTCTCTCCTCTCTAGAAGAGGGACTTTGAGTTTTTGAAAGACTTACACCATGTGACATCGGTAGAAATCCTTTCTTGGAATTCTGCATGGCAAACCGTAGTAATACCGTGTCAATATATGTACTTTGACTTAGGCCAAGCAATCTCTTAGATCTATCTCTATAGATCTTTATGCCTAGAATACAGGCTGCTTCACCTAAATCCTTCATTGAGAAACAATTCCCCAGCCAAGTCTTTACAGACTGCAACAAAGGGATATCATTTCCAATGAGTAGTATGTCATCTGCATACAATACAAGGATGACAACTGTGTTCCCAACAACCTTCATGTATACACAGGGTTTATCTTCATTCTTGATGAAACCAAACTGTTTGATTGCATCATCAAATCGAAGATTCCAGCTCTGAGAAGCTTGCTTTAGTCCATAAATGGACTTATGCAGCTTGCTTACTTTGCCAGTATGCAGTGGATCTACAAAACCCTTAGGTTGTGTCATGTACACATTCTCGAGCAAATTTCCTTTCAGAAATACGGTTTTGACATCCATCTGCCAGATCTCATAATCATTGATACGAACCCCACCAATAAATATGATGGAACCCGAAACAAAGGTGGATAGAACCCCAAGAACTAAACGACAAGAGTGTGAGCCTTAACCTGTAACCAAGAATTGGCACGAACCAAGCCTACGAAGGAAAGAAACGCCACACGTAGGCGTGATAAGTTTCGATGGGTTGAACGCCACGAGAGTATACTCGATAAGTTCAGCAAGTTCTTTTAAGAACTAAGAGAGCCCACAATCTCACCAAAAAAACTAAGTTCCTTCATACTAAGATGTCCCTCCCTTATATAATGGGAGTGAACAAGGAAAAATACAAGATAAGTACATGCACAATTAGAGTCCCAATGTTGCATGCCTCATGCAAGCTATCTAGAAATCTAAAACAAAATAAATGCATGCACAATTAGAGTCCCAAGTTGCATGCTTCATTAAACAATCTAAAATACTTAAGTCTTCATGCATGAACGAATTCTCATGCTTTGCATGCTTATTAGTGTTCTTCCGTTAAGCGCAGCCAGCCATGGGTAGTTATGCCCGATTACGTGGATTAGGCCACGACTAGCAGTTGCGAGTATCTTGGTTTCTCCTTGCTCATAGTCCTCCCAATGTTTTTTTGATTAGCCCATTTAGTGCTTCCTTGAAACGCTTTGCCCGTAGTCTTGTAATTGGGCCTTCCGGAAGTGATAACTGATCTCTCCTATCTTTAGCCCTTGGGCATACATCATTCTCCCCTTCTTGAAAAGGATTTGTCCTCAAATCATCACCTGCATCAAATGGGGATAAGTCAACAACATTAAAAGTAGAATGTACGCCATACTCACCTGGTAGTTCAAGTTTGTAGGCATTATCATTGATGCACTCTAATACTTGAAATGGGTCATCCCCTCGAGGTAAAAGTTTAGAACGACGTTTGTCCGGATATTGCTCCTTTTGGAGGTGCAACCAAACCCATTCTCCTGGTTCAAACACAATTTTCTTGCGCCCCTTATTAACTTGTTGCATGTATTGCTGAGTTCTTTTCTCAATATTCAGTCGTGCTTGTTCATGAATCTTCTTTACGAATTCGGCCTTCTGCTTACCATCTAAGTTACAGTTAAAGGAATCAAATCTAATGGTGACAAGGGATTGAAACCATAAACAATTTCAAATGGAGAAAATTTAGTCGCAGAATGTATGTTCCTATTGTAAGCAAATTCAACATGAGGTAGACAATCTTCCCATATTCACAAATTCTTGTTAATGACCGCACGAAGTAAAAAGGAAAAGGTTCGATTGACCACTTCAGTTTGCCCATCAGTTTGGGGATGACAAGTAGTAGAGAACAACAATTTAGTTCCTAATTTCCCACACAAAGTCTTCCAAAAATAACTCAAAAATTTTGCATCTCTATCAGAGACAATGGTCCTAGGCATGCCATGCAACCTAATAACTTCTTTAAAGAACAATTCAACTATATGCGATGCATCATCGGTTTTATGACATGGAATGAAATGTGCCATTTTAGAGAATCTGTCTACCACAACAAAAATTGAATCTCTCCCTCTCTTGGTCCGGGGTAATCCCAAAACAAAGTCCATTGAAATATCAGTCCAAGGTTCACTAGGTATAGGCAAAGGAGTATACAAGCCATGGGGTTTCAATTTAGATTTAGCTTGTTTGCAAGTGCTATACTTCTCACAAATTCTTTCCATGTCACGTTTCATATGAGGCCAAAAGAAATGATCCTGTAAAACCCCTAAAGTCTTAGTAACGCCAAAATGACCCATCAATCCACCACCATGTGCTTCCCTAGTGAATAATTCATGTAACGAACACATAGGCACACACAATCTTTTTCACGAAATAAAAACACATCATGCCTATAGAACTTACCAAATGCAACCTTATTGCATGCTTTGAACACCTTAGAAAAATCAGTATCGTTAGTATATAAATCCTTGATATATTCAAATCCAAGTAACTTTGTATCTAAAGTGTGTTGGGTTTTTCGGGCCGCGAAAACCGCTTTTCGCGTCGCGGAAACCCCGAATCGCCCAAGCCACGGATCTCGTGCAAGGTAAAACTTTCAAAAAATACGAGTACGAGTTCAAAACACGATCGACTCTTAGATCTACGAGGGAAAAACATTTACCCTTGATGCGTGCAATTCGCAATCCCGCAACGTCCAAAGGTAGCCGGATCTCGAGACCGTCAAGCGAACGGTCCTCTAGCGGTATCCACACGAACAAGGAGTGGTCTTCTACCACTCAAATATGGAGAGGAGAACCCACAAGTGTGCTAGCACTTTCTAGGGCTCTCGGATTGGATCTAAAAGGTGAGAAAGGAGAGAAGGGAAAAGGAACTCACACACTCTTCTAGGTACTCTCCTTTTGTGACCTTCACACCACCTAGTTGCTTGGAATCAACTCTCACTTCTTCTCCACCATGAAGCCACGACCATCAGCAGGCTAGAGAGAGGGAGAAGCACGCAAGGAAGAAGAAGTATTGAACACCATTCAATTTCCACCAAATGAAAACCTCTCATCACTTAGTGTGGCCGGCCACCACATGTGTAACCCCCACATTAATGTGGCCGGCCACATTAAGAGGATTAATGGTGTGTAACCTCCATGAGGTGGCACACCATTATATAAGGGGATGATGTGGCATGCCATGTAGGATGAGTCATCCTCATGATGTGGCAATTCATCAAGTCAAAACTTGATGTGTCAACCTCTATTAGGTCAAGTCAAACTTGACCAATTCTCTTCCTTGTTGAGTTAAATCCAAGCTTTGATTCAAGTCAATTTTAATTTAATGAATCTCAATTCATTAATATAAATTAACTCATGAATCAAATTTAAATTAGACTCATTCAACAATTGAATCTAATTGAGTCTAACTCAATAAGTCTAATTTGAATCCAATCTTTGATTCATCATATGAATCTAATCCTATTGGTTCATCATATGAACCTAATCTCCATGCACATGTTCTTTGTGTGTGACCCAATAGGTTCTTGTAACGTTGGCAATGTTATAAACTCCTTTAAAAACATAAGCAATGAACGACATCTAGCAATACATCATTGCTACCCAAGTTACAAGAAATGTTGAGATCCAACATCAACTTGTGACTACTAATTGTGACTCCTCACAATATGTGACAAGTGTCCTTCTATCCTAGACATCTAGATTGATCAATGTGAGGCATAGACCGTGTCATCCTCTGACCAATCTAAATCTTGAACTCCGAGTAGACTCACTCAATCAAATGAGCTCAATATCTCATATTGACTCATTTGGATATGGCCATACACTTCGTGGTCTCACTCTATCAAGAATATCGATGTCTCTCCCGTCATATAGGAGGGATAGATCCCATCTACATCACTCACATCCCTCTGCATAATTTGTTATATACCCAGTAATCGCCTTTATAGTCCACCCAGTTACGGGTGACGTTTGACGAAACTAAAGTACATAACTCCTTATGTAGGGATCCATGGTGACTTCAGGTCTAAGGACTAATAGTCATACTAATAACCACATGAGAAAGTATATGACACTCATATAACGATCCATGATACTTTCTCATGGCGGGTCATTCAGTATACATTCTCTAATGCAAACCCATGTGTCAGCTTGATATCTCTATATCCATGACTTGTGAGATCAAGTCATCGAGCTGACCTACATGCTAGTCTTATTGTATTAACATTGTCCCTGAATGTTAATACTCGACTAGGAATGTTTTAGAGTAGTATTCCCTATATCATCTCACTATCGATTCAACTAATCGATTGATATAAGTATGAACGTTCTACTGTAGGATGTTACTATACTTATTTTATCTGACACTAATACAAATAAGCATAATAACCAAAAACCAATGCCTTTATTAATATACAAAAATATGATATACATGAGTCCATACAATCATCAAATGATCGGCTCTAGGGCTCTAACTAACAATCTCCCACTAGCACTAGTGCCAATCAGTATAGGCTCTATGGCCTAATGACCTAGTGTGACCATCATGCTTTCTCTGTGCCAAAGCCTTGGTCAAGGGATCTGCGATGTTAGCCTCTGTAGGTACTCTGCAAATCTTCACATCTCCTCTATTGATAATCTCCCGAATGATATGGAAGCGCCGTAGTATGTGCTTGGTCCGCTGGTGTGAGCGAGGTTCCTTCGCCTGTGCTATAGCTCCATTGTTGTCACAATAGAGCTCAACCGGGTCAGCAATGCTAGGAACCACCCCAAGTTCAGTGATGAACTTGCGAATCCAAACTGCCTCCTTTGCTGCCTCTGATGCAGCAATATACTCGGCCTCTGTTGTAGAATCAGCTACTGTGTCCTGCTTCGAACTCTTCCAGCTCACAGCACCACCATTTAAGCAAAACACGAACCCTGACTGCGATCGGTAATCATCCTGATCGGTCTGGAAGCTGGCATCACTGTAACCCTTTACAGTTAGCTCATCATTGCCTCCATATATCAAGAAATATTCTTTAGTCCTTCGTAAGTACTTAAGAATATTCTTGACCGCTATCCAGTGACTTTCACCTGGATCTGACTGGTATCTGCTCGTCATGCTCAAAGCATACGAGACATCAGGTCGAGTACATAGCATGGCGTACATGATCGATCCTATGGCTGAGGCATAAGGGATCTGATCCATGCGGTCTCTCTCCTCTCTAGAAGAGGGACCTTGAGTCTTCGAAAGACTCACGCCATGTGACATCGGCAGAAATCCCTTCTGCATGGCAAATCGAAGGAGTACCTTGTCAATGTATGTACTCTGACTTAGGCCAAGCAATCTCTTAGATCTATCCCTATAGATCTGTATAACTAGAATGCGGGATGCCTCACCTAAGTCCTTCATTGAGAAGCAACTCCCTAACCAGGTCTTGACAGACTGAAGCATAGGGATGTCCTTCCCAATGAGTAGTATGTCATCTACATACAATATGAGGAAGACAACTATATCTCCTACAACCTTCTTGTAGACACAAGGCTCATCTTCGTTCTTGATGAAACCAAACTGTTTGATTGCATCATCGAATCGAAGATTCCAGCTCCGAGAAGCTTGCTTTAGTCCATAAATGGACCTATGCAGCTTGCATAGTATGCTGTGGATCTACAAAACCCTCAGGTTGTGTCATGTACACATCCTCGAGTAGGTTTCCATTCAGAAACGCAGTTTTGACATCCATCTGCCATATCTCATAGTCATGGTAGGCTGCAATAGCAAGCATGATCCGAATGGACTTAAACATCGCTACTGGAGAAAAAGTTTCATCATAGTCAATACCATGAATCTGCTTGAAACCTTTAGCTACTAAGCGACCCTTATAGATAAGTCCATCCATGTCAGTCTTTCTCTTAAAGACCCACTTACACCCAATGGATTTTACCCCTTCAGGTGGATCAACCAAAGTCCATACTTGGTTGGTGTACATGGATTCATCTCGGATCTCATGGCTTCTAGCCATTTCTCGGAATCTGGTCTCATCACAGCTTCCTAATAGGTGGTAGGCTCATCCTCTATGAGCATAACGACATCATGATCAGACAAGAGAAATGAATATCTCTCAGGCTGACGACGTACCCTATCAAACCTGCGAAGAGGTATGTCTACTTGAACTGGTTGTTGTTCCTCAACTCCTTGTGGAAAAACATCATCCACAACACTTTGTGGTTCCAGTTCAATTTCCATCGAGGCATCAGTGCTATTGTTCGCATCTTGAACTTCTTCAAGATCGAACGTGCTCCCACTAGTCTTTCTAGAAACAAAGTCCCTTTCTACAACTACCTTGTGCTGACTGGGAATGTAAAAGTAATATCCCTTAGTTTCCTTGGGATATTCGATGAAATAGCACTTGTCGGATTTGGGTCCTAATTTGTCCGAGACTTGGCGTCGTACGTAAGCCTCACAACCCCAAATCCTCATAAAGACACCTGGCATCTCTCCCATCCATATCCTATATGGTGTCTTTATCACGGCCTTGGATGGAACTCGGTTGAGAATGAAAGCTGCCGTGTCTAGAGCATATCCCCATAGATATGTCGGAAGACCTGTGACTCATCATAGATCGTACCATATCTAATAAGGTACGATTCCTCCGTTGGATACACCATTCTACTGTGGTCTTCCGGAGGAGTGAGTTGGGATAGAATCCCACACTCGGCCTAGATAGTCACGAACTCATGGCTAAGGTATTCTCCACCGGATTGGATCAAGTATCTTAATACTCTTGCCAAGTCGGTTGTGCTTCATTCTTGAATTCTTTGAACTTTCAAAGGATTCGGACTTATGTGTCATTAAGTACACATAACCGTATCAACTCATCAGTAAATGTGATGAAGTACCTATAACCGCCTCTAGCAGCGACATTGAAAGGGCCACATACATCACTATGTATGAGTCCTAACAAATCAGTTGCTCTCTCGCTGTGCCCACTAAAGGGAGTCTTGGTCATCTTGCCTCGTAGGCATGACTCGCAGACCTCATATGATTCAAAATCAAATGAGTCCAGCATTCCATCCTTATGGAGCTGGGATAAGCGCTTGTCATTTATATGACCTAAGCGACAGTGCCAGAGGTAGGTTTGGTTCATGTCATTTGACTTGAACGTCTTGGTATTTATGTTATAGATAGGGCTCTCAAGGTCTAGAATATAGAGTCCGTTTATTAGAGGTGCACTACAATAGAACATATCGTTTAAATAGACAGAACTACATTTGTTCTTTATTATAAACGAGAACCCTTTCTTGTCCAAACAAGAAACTGAAATTATGTTCTTAGTCAAGGCAGGCACATAACAACAATCATCTAATTCTAGTACTAGCCTAGAGGGAAGAGATAGATGATAAGTTCCTACAGCAATAGCAGCAACTCGTGCTCCATTGCCTACTCGTAGGTCTATCTCACCCTTCGTCTATTTCTCAGCGCTTGTACATTAGTACAAATGTGCGAAGCACATCCGATATCTAATACCCACGATGAAGAAATAGAGAGGTTGACTTCTATAACATGTATACCTGAAGTAGAAATCTTATTTCTCTTCTTCGTAAGATCTTCCAGGTATTCTTTGGAGTTCCTCTTCCAGTTCCTTGCTTGTCCTTGATATAGGTGACAAAGATGTTCAACCATATCGTAAGCGCTCATCAACTCATGTTGCTTCTGAAGCTCAGAGTTCATGGTTGCGAGCATAAGACAGGACACATCTAATGCGTCATCTTGATGCTTCTTGTAAGCATCCCGGTCAGCTGGCGTGGGAGCCTCCGGAATGGGCTGCTCTAGAACGTACAGTTTACGTTCCTGAGTGAGAACTATTCTCAGGTTCCTGTACCAGTCCAGGAAATTTGCTCCGTTGAGCTTGTCCTTCTTAAGGACAGATCGCAGAGAGAAAGTGTTCGTATTCGACGTCATGGATATTCTACAACAGAAATAAATGCAGAAATAAATATCATATTCTTTTAAAATCATTTAATTAGGCCTTTAATTAAATGATGCTCCCACTGAATACTATAATTCTTGTGGGACAAGATCCACATCATACTAACCCTTGAGTTAGCTTTGGCTAATACGCCCAAGGCTTAGTATGATCGGTAGGTAACGATTACCAATTACATCTCTATGCAACTCTTGTTTATAGAATCAATATCTGCATTTATATTAAAACTTGAGTTAGCTTTGGCTAATACGCCCGAGAGTTAATATAGATGTGATTTTGACCTATCTTTTCCAACCATTGGAATAATGCCTATAGTTGACTCGATCCAACCGAGTAACTCGGAATACTCAATCTAATTGAGTTTGTATTCACCCATGTGTTGATAGGCAGGACCAAGATTGTCCCTCCGTACCCTACCAAGATAATATGTATTGCTCTGCTTTGGCAGATTCAACAATACATGTGATCGAGGTAGTGATAGGTATCACGGCACGGTTAGGCATTTAGAGTTGGTTCGATCGAGATCTAATCTAATCGAAAAGGATGCATCTTGTGCACGACTTAGATCTAATCTAATCGCAAGGGTGCATCATGTGCACGACTTAGATCTAATCTAATCGTAAGGCACTAATTAATTAATTACTTGTTAAACATGCATCATATACATAAGCAATTAACTAATTAAGCTATTTGTGATTTAGTCATGGCCCTACTACGATCTTCTCAAGCCAATGAGAAGATCGAATGGTCAACCTAGGGTCAACAGCTTCTCCAAGCTCTTCCCTTTGACCACCTTGTGTTGCTCGTGCCCGCCTCGGAACTCCGTCTCGTGTGGACCCTCCACTGCTCCAATTTGTACATTACAATTTGAAACTCGAGTTACATTCGAGTCTAAATCTAATTTACAACAAGAATATAAGAGAAAGGCACGACGCGCAGGTCGCGGAAAAATAAAACATACACATAACGGCACGCAGGCCGTATTATGAATTACAACACAATCCAATCATATTGGGTTTTTGGGCCATGACTATCACAAAATTAATATATAATTCAAAATTATATATTTTCATAATTTTCTATAATTTTAAAAATAATTTTTTACAATTTTTACAAGTAAAATTTCCCAGTGGTCCCGTTTAGCGGTTTCGGGCCCCTTGCGGGGCCCAGGGGCAGCGCCCCTACCCGCGATCTAACCATCGCGAGGGTTCCTTTGCGATCCAACAGCGCCTAAACCCGCTGTCCCAAAACGATTTGGGCCGAGACATTGTCATTTCGAAAAAATCTTCCCGGCGGGTTCGTTTTTAGCGATTTCGGGTGCAATCGCAGAGCAAATCCCCTTGCGGGGTTAGGGGCAGTACCCCTACCCATGATCTAACCATCGTGAGTTGCTCCTTTGCGATCTAATGGCACCCAAGCCCGCTGTCCCAAACGGATTTGGGGCAAAACGAAGCCTTTCCGGTAGCCGAAGCCTACAAGTGCCGAGACACTTGTGCTTCGCTTCTACGGAAAAATTACCCATACAAACTATAAAATCATAATCTTACAGAAAATTACAGAAACTTTAGTTTTCATAAAACCAAAAATCAAACTCGTACAAGCCTTGCACGTGGCTCTGATACCACTTGTCGCGGAAACCCTGAATCGCCCAAGCCACGGATCTCGTGCAAGGTAAAACTTTCGAAAAATACGAGTATGAGTTTAAAACACGATCGACTCTTAGATCTACGAGGGAAAAACATTTACCCTTGATGCGTGCCCTTCGCAATCCCGCAACGTCCAAAGGTAGCCGGATCTCGAGACCGTCAAGCGAACGGTCCTCTAGCGGTATCCACACGAACAAGGAGTGGTCTTCTACCACTCAAAGATGGAGAGGAGAACCCACAAGTGTGCTATCACTTTCTAGGGCTCTCAGATTGGATCTAAAAGGTGAGAAAGGAGAGAAGGGAAAAGGAACTCACACACTCTTCTAGGTACTCTCCTTTTGTGACCTTCACACCACCTAGTTGCTTGGAATCAACTCTCACTTCTTCTCCACCATGAAGCCACGACCATCAGCAGGCTAGAGAGAGGGAGAAGCACCCAAGGAAGAAGAAGCATTGAACACCATTCAATTTCCACCAAATGAAAACCTCTCATCACTTAGTGTGGCCGGCCACCACATGTGTAACCCCCACATTAATGTTGCCGGCCACATTAAGAGGATTAATAGTGTGTAACCTCCATGAGGTGGCACACTATTATATAAGGGGATGATGTGGCATGCCATGTAGGATGAGTCATCCTCATGATGTGGCAATTCATCAAGTCAAAACTTGATGTGTCAACCTCTATTTGGTCAAGTCAAACTTGACCAATGCTCTTCCTTGTTGAGTTAAATCCAAGCTTTGATTCAAGTCAATTTTAATTTAATGAATCTCAATTCATTAATATAAATTGACTCATGAATCAAATTTAAATTAGACTCATTCAACAATTGAATCTAATTGAGTCTAACTCAATAAGTCTAATTTGAATCCAATCTTTGATTCATCATATGAATCTAATCCTATTGGTTCATCATATGAACCTAATCTCCATGCACATGTTCTTTGTGTGTGACCCAATAGGTTCTTGTAACGCTGGCAATGTTATAAACTCCTTTAAAAACATAAGCAATGAGCGGCATCTAGCAATACATCATTGCTACCCAAGTTACAAGAAATGTTGAGATCCAACATCACCTTGTGACTACTAATTGTGACTCCTCACAATATGTGACAAGTGTCCTTCTATCCTAGACATCTAGATTGATCAATGTGAGGCATAGACCGTGTCATCCTCTGACCAATCTAAATCTTGAACTCCGAGTAGACTCACTCAATCAAATGAGCTCAATATCTCATATTGACTCATTTGGATATGGCCATACACTTCGTGGTCTCACTCTATCAAGAATATCGATGTCTCTCCCGTCATATAGGAGGGATAGATCCCATCTACATCACTCACATCCCTCTGCATAATTCGTTACATACCCAGTAATCGCCTTTATAGTCCACCCAGTTACGGGTGACGTTTGACGAAACCAAAGTACATAACTCCTTATGTAGGGATCCATGGTGACTTCAGGTCTAAGGACTAATAGTCATACTAATAACCACATGAGAAAGTATATGACACTCATATAACGATCCATGATACTTTCTCATGGCGGGTCATTCAGTATACATTCTCTAATGCATACCCATGTGTCAGCTTGATATCTCTATATCCATGACTTGTGAGATCAAGTCATCGAGCTGACCTACATGCTAGTCTTATTGTATTAACATTGTCCCTGAATGTTAATACTCGACTAGGAATGATTTAGAGTAGTGTTCCCTATATCATCTCACTATCGATTCAACTAATCGATTGATATAAGTATGAACGTTCTACTCAAGGACGTTACTATACTTATTTTATCTGACACTAATACAAATAAGCATAATAACCAAAAATCAATGCCTTTATTAATATACAAAAATATGATATACATGAGTCCATACAATCATCAAATGTTCGACTCTAGGGCTCTAACTAACAAAGTGGACAGTAAAGCATACCTTCGAGATAGTGCATCAGCAACTACGTTCTCCTTTCCTTGCTTATATTTGATCACATAAGGAAATGTCTCAATGAATTCTACCCATTTAGCATGGCGTCGGTTCAACTTATGTTGGCTCTTCAAATGCTTTAGAGATTGATGATCTGTGTGAATCACGAATTCTTTTGGCCATAGGTAATATTGCCATGTCTCCAATGCTCTCACCAATGCATACATTTCCTTGTCATATGTGGGATAGTTGAGAGTGGCTCCACTCAACTTCTCACTGAAATAAGCAATGGGTCTCATTTCCTGCATAAGCATAGCACCTATACCAACACCAAAAGCATCACATTCGATTTCAAAGGTTTTAGAAAAATCTGGTAGAATTAGTAAAGGAGCAGAACTTAGCTTTTCTTTCAAAGTGTTGAAGGCCCTCTCTTTCTCCTCTCCCCACTTGAATGACTCATTTTTCTTGATGACTTTAGTAAGAGGAGCTGCAATATTGCTAAAATCACGAACAAACCGTCGATAGAAGCTGGCCAAACCATGGAAACTCCTCACTTGGCTAATTGTTGTCGGTGTTGGCCACTCTTGGATTGCTTTCACCTTTTCCTCATCCATCTCAACGCCTTTAGTACTAACAACAAAACCAAGAAACATGACTTTCTCCGTACAAAAGGTGCATTTATCGAGGTTAGCAAAAAGCTTTTCTTCTTTTAGCACACTCAAAACTAACCTTAAATGTGTAACATACTCTTCTAAGCTTCTGATAAAAATCAAAATATCATCAAAATACACAACTACAAATTTCCTTAAGAAAGCACGCAAAACATGGTTCATCAAACGCATAAAAGTGCTAGGAGCATTAGTTAAGCCAAAAGGCATTACTAACCATTCATATAAGCCATGCTTAGTTTTAAAATCAGTTTTCCATTCATCACCTTCTTTCATCCTAATCTGATGATATCCAATCCTAAGATCAATTTTTGTGAACACATAAGAACCATGCAATTCATCAAGTATATCATCAATCCTAGGAATTGGATGGTGATAGTTTACCGTGATGTTGTTGATGGCTCGACAATCCATGCACATCCTCCATATTCCGTCCTTCTTGGGAACTAGTAACACAGGCACGGTGCAAGGACTCATGCTTTCTCGAACATACCCCTTTTCTAATAATTCATTAACTTGCCTCTGAAGTTTCTTTGCTTCCTCCGGATTGCTTCTATAGGTAGGTCGATTCGGAATGGAGGCACCAGGTATGAAGTCAATTTTGTGCTCAATTCCTCTAATGGGAGGTAAACCATGCGGAACCTCTCAGGAAAGACCTCCTCGAATTCCTGTAAGAGAGAAACAATAACACTAGGCAAAGAATTGTTAAGGTCGTTAGTGCTCAAGAGTGCCTCCTTATACAAAAGGATAAGGGACAGCTGATTTGAAAACAAAGCTCGCTTAATCTCACTTTTTTTTACATAAAAAATATTTTTCTTTCTCTCTCCTTTTTTTTCCTAGCCCACTCCTTTTGTCTCTTTCCTCTCATCTTCTTTCCTCTCATTTTTCTTTCCCTCTACTTCTTTTTTCTCAATTTGTTTTCTCTCAATTTCTTTTTCTTTCTTCTTTTCATTTGCTTTTTGTAGTCTCAACTGGTCCTCCATAACTTGTCTTGGAGTCAACGGTACAAGAATAATAGGTTGACCTTTCAAAGTAAAACTATACTTATTTGTGAGGTCATCATGTGTTACCTTTCGATCGAATTGCCAAGGTCTTCCCAACAATAGATGACATGCATGCATGGGAACCACGTCACACAACAGCTCATCTTCATATTTGCCAATGGATATTGCTACCAAGACTTGTTTTGTTACCTTGATTTCTCCACAATCGTTTAGCCACTGGAGTCAATAAGGTCGCGGATGTTTTCGAGTTGGTAGTGACAATTTCTCCACCAAATCAGTACTTGCCACATTGGTGCAACTCCCCCTTGTTATTGACAAAGCAACGGGTATGAAACAAGTTTTCCCTTTGATTACCTTCTTCCTCCTTAGCTTGTAAATTGAGAACTCGTCGGGCCACCAATAAGTCTCCGATAACAGCATGTTGTTCATCATCACGGTCCTCTTTTTATGGCACTTCTTCAACTATCTCATCCTCATCTTCCGACTCAAGTTCACCTTGGGCGTTTATTACCATCATCCTTTTGTTCACACATTGACTAGCTATATGCCCATGCCCTTGACATTTAAAACACTTGATATCACGAGTTTTGGAGGAAATGAGCTCGCGATTACCTTGAGTAGTAGATGGTGTAGGTTTGGGCTTCTTGAAGGGTTCAAACTTTGGCTTATTTTGAGGTTGTTCCTCCTTCCTTGGAGCTGTCCGCCATGTGCCATGAGTAGTCATTGGTTGCCCCCTCCTAGCTAATCCTCTCCTCTTGAGTTGTTCTTCCACTTTTTGTGCTTGGTGGACCATGTCTGACAGCTCAACATAATGCTGCAATTCAACAATATCAACAATTTCTGGGTTTAAACCATGTAAAAACCTAGCCATGGTGGCTTCCCGATCTTTATCGATATTAGCTCGGATCATAGACAACTCCATCTCCTTGAAATATTCATCCACACTTTTGGAGCCTTGAGATAACCTTTGAAGCCGCTGATATAAGCTTCTATAATAATGGATGGGTACAAACCTCCTTCTCATGAGCACTTTCATCTCCTCCCAAGTGGACACAGGTTGCTCTCTATTCCTTCTCCGAGTCATCACCACTTGATCCCACCAAACAATAGCATAATCAGTGAATTCAATGGCAGCTAACTTCACCTTTTTAAACTCTGAGAATTCATGACAGTCAAACACCATTTCCATCTTAGTTTCCCATTCCAAGTAAGCTTCTAGGTCATTTCTTCCTTGGAAGGTTGGAATTTTAATCTTAATCCCTCCTAAATCATTATTTCTTCTAGTTCCGTTTCTATCTCCTCGATGTCCAATCCTGCCCCGATTGTAGTTTTGCTCATCAAAGTCTTCCACAATAACCTCTTTCATCTTCTTCGACATCAATCCCTTGGGCATGTCTTCGTTGTGGTCTAGTAATACGGTCTTGTTGATGTCTTCTTGGTGTCCCATCCTCCACCCGATCCAACATCTCATTGATAGATTCTAATTCCGCCCTCATCATCCACTACATCTCCCCCATCAATGCTTGTAATTGCAGGTTCAGAAGTGGCCTAGCCCCCTCATTTGCTCCATCCTCCTGGTTGTTGGACATGGCTGCAAAATGAAAGAAAACCTCATAAGCACTCAACTCACGTTTGGGTGGTAGCTCTCAATTGATGATATCTCTCAGTTCTTGATCAAACACTAGAACAAATCAGAATATCACGTAGCAATTCAAAAGATACCACCGAAACTTATGATGGCAGAATTTTAAGAGAAAATGAAAGAGTAGAAGTTTGAGAATAAGGAAAACAAGAAAAGATTTGTTGAAGACAATTTACTTCGATTCACACAAGCAGTTTTTTTTTTTGCTTTCTTCTCCTTCTTCTTTTTTTTTTGTCTTTTCGTTGCGCTCTTTTTTTTCCACGATTTTTTTTTGCTTTTGGCTGAACAACAAGTAAAGATAGATTTGCACTTGCCTTTGAACCGAAGCTCTGATACCAGATGATACGAACCCCACCAATAAATGTGATGGAACCCGAAACAAAGGTGGATAGAACCCTAAGAACTAAACGACAAGAGTGTGAGCCTTAACCCGTAACCAAGATTTGGCACGAACCAAGCCTACGAAGGAAAGAAACGCCACACCTAGGGGTGATAAGTTTCGATGGGTTGAATGCCACGAGAGTATACTCGATAAGTTCAGCAAGTTCTTTCAAGAACTAAGAGAGCACACAATCTCACCAAAAAAACTAAGTTCCTTCATACTAAGATGTCCCTCTCTTATATAATGGGAGTGAACAAGGAAAAATACAAGATAAGTACATGCACAATTAGAGTCCCAATGTTGCATGCCTCATGTAAGCTATCTAGAAACCCAAAACAAAATAAATACATGCGCAATTAGAGTCCCAAGTTGCATGCTTCATTAAACAATCTAAAATACTTAAGTCTTCATGCATGAACGAATTCCCATGCTTTGCATGCTTATTAGTGTTCTTCCGTTAAGCGCAGCTAGTCATGGATGGTTATGCCCGATTACGTGGATTAGGCCACGACTAGCAGTTGCGATTATCTTGGTTTCTCCTTGGTCATAGTCCTCCCATTGTTTTTTTGATTAGCCCATTTAGTGCTTCCTTGAAACGCTTTGCCCGTAGTCTTGTAATTGGGCCTTCCGGAAGTGATAACTGATCTCTCCTATCTTCAGCCCTTGGGCATACATCAATCGTGGTATACTGCAATAGCAATCCTGATCCGAATGGACTTAAACATCGCTACTAGAGAAAAAGTTTCATCATAGTCAATACCATGAATTTGCTTGAAACCTTTAGCTACCAAACGACCCTTATAGGTAAATAGTCCATCCATGTCAGTCTTTCTCTTAAAGACCCACTTTCACCCAATGGGTTTGACGCCTTCAGGTGGATCAACCAAAATCCATACCTGGTTGGTGTACATGGATTCCATCTCGGATCTCATGGCCTCTAGTCATTTATTAGAATCTAGTCTCATCACAGCTTCCTGATAGGAGGTAGGCTCATTCTCAACGAGCATAACGTCATCATGGTCAAACAAGAGAAAAGAGTATCTCTCAGGCTGACGAAATATCCTGTCAGACCTGCAAAGAGATAGGTCTACTTGAACTGGTTGTTGTTCCTCAACTCCTTGTGCAACAATCTCATCATCAACAACATTTTGTGGTTCCAGTTCAACTTCCATCAAGGCTTCAGTGCTATGATCCATATCTTGAACTTCTTCAAGATCGAACGTACTCCCACTAGTTTTTCAAGAAACAAAGTCCTTTTCTAGAAATATCCCAGTCTTAGCCACAAACACTTTGTGGTGACTGGGAATGTAGAAGTAATATCCCTTCGTTTCCTTGGGATATCCTATAAAATAACACTTATCGGATCTGGGTCCCAGTTTGTCCGAGACTTGACGTCGAACGTAAGCCTCACAACCCCAAATCCTCATAAAGATATTTGGGCATCTCTCCCAATCCATATCCTATATGGTATCTTTATCACAACTTTGGATGGAACACGGTTAAGTGTGAAGGCTGCTGTGTCTAGAGCATATCCCCAAAAAGATAGACGAAGATCTATGTGACTCATCATAGATCGTACCATATCTAATAGGGTACGATTCCTCCTTTCGGATACACCATTCCACTGTGGTATTCCAGGAGGAGTGAGTTGGGATAGAATCCCACACTCAGTTAGATAGTTACGAAACTCATGGCTAAGGTACTCACTACCTCGATCTGATCGAAGTATTTTACTACTCTTGTCTAGCTGGTTTTGTACTTCATTCTTGAATTCTTTGAATTTTTCAAAGGATTGTGACTTATGTGTCATTAGATACACATAACCATATCTACTGAAGTTATCAGTAAATGTAATGAAGTACCTATAACCACCTCTGGCAGTGACATTGAAAGGGTCACATACATCACTGTGTATAAGTCCTAACAAGTTAGTTGCTCTTTCACTATGTCCACAAAAGGGAGTCTTGGTCATCTTGCCCAATAGGCATGACTCGCATATCTCATATGATTCAAAATCAAATGAGTCCAGAAAACCATCTTTATGAAGTTGGGATAAGCGATTCTCATTTATATGACCTAAGCGACAATGCCAGACATAGGTTCGGTTCATTTTATTTGACTTGAACCTTTTGGTACTTATGTTATAGATGGGGTTCTCTAAGTCTAGAATATAGAGTCCGTTCATCAGAGGTGTACTACAATAGAACATATCTTTCAAATAAATGGAACAACATTTGTTCTTTATTATAAATGAAAAGTCTTTCTTGTCTAAACAAGAAACTAAAATGATGTTCTTTGTGAGAGCAGGCACATAACAACATTCATCTAATTCTGTTAGCTAGAGCCCTAGAGGCAATCATTTGATGATTGTATTTTGGACTTGTTGTATCATATTCTAAATAAATAAAGGCATTTGGTTTTTGGTTATTATACTTACTTGTATTGGTGCCAAATAAACTAAGTATAATAACGTCCTTGAGTAGAAGGTTCTTACCTATATCAATCGATTGGTTGAATCGATAGTGAGATGATATAGGGAACACTACTCTTAATCATTCCTAGTCGAGTATTAACATTCAGGGACAATGTTAATGCAATAAGACTAGCATGTAGGTCAACTCGATGACTTGATCTCACAAGTCATGGATATAGAGATATCAAGTTGACACATGGGTATGCATTAGAGAATATATACTGAATGACCCGCCATGAGAAAGTATCATGGATCGTTATATGAGTGTCATATACTTTCTCATGTGACTATTACTATTTATACTCAACCAAGTTCCATCCAAGGCCATGATAAAGACACCATATAGGATATGGACTGGGAGAGATGCCCAGGTGTCTTTCATGAGGATTTGGGGTTGTGAGGCTTACGTTAGATGTCAAGTCTTAGACAAATTAGGACCCAAATCTGACAAGTGCTATTTTATAGGATATCCCAAGGAAACTAAGGGATATTACTTCAACATTCCCAGTCAGCACAAGGTAGTTGTGGCAAAGACTGGGGTCTTTCTAGAAAGGGACTTTGTTTCTAGAAAAACTAGTGGGAGCACATTCGATCTTGAAGAAGTTCAAGATGCGAACAATAGCACTGATGCCTCGATGGAAGTTGAACTGGAACCACAAAGTGTTGTGGATGATGATGTTCCACAAAGAGTTGAGGAACAACAACCAGTTCAAGTAGACATACCTCTTCGCAGGTCTAATAGGGTACGTCGTCAGCCTGAGAGATACTCATTTCTCTTGTCTGACCATGATGACGTTATGCTCATAGAGGATGAGCCTACAACCTATCAGGAAGCTGTGATGAGACCAGATTCCGAGAAATGTCTAGAGGCCATGAGATCCGAAATGGAATCCATGTACACCAACCAAGTATGGACTTTGGTTGATCCACCAGGTAAAACCATTGGGTGTAAGTGGGTCTTTAAGAGAAAGACTGACATGGATGGACTTATCTATAAGGGTCGCTTGGTAGCTAAAGATTTCAAGCAGATTCATGGTATTGACTATGATGAAACCTTTTCTCCAGTAGCGATGTTTAAGTCCATTCGGATCATGCTTGCTATTGCAGCCTACCATGACTATGAGATATGGCAGATGGATGTCAAAACCGCGTTTCTGAATGGAAACCTACTCGAGGATGTGTACATTACACAACTTGAGGGTTTTGTAGATCCACAGCATACTAGCAGAGTATGCAAGCTGTATAGGTCCATTTATGGACTAAAGCAAGCTTCTCGGAGCTGGAATCTTCGATTTGATAATGAAATCAAACAGTTTGGTTTCATCAAGAATGAAGATGAACCTTGTGTCTACAAGAAGGTTGTAGGGGACATAGTTGTCTTCCTCATATTGTATGTGGATGACATACTGCTCATTGGGAAGGACATCCTTATGCTTCAGTCTGTCAAGACATGGCTAGGGAGCTACTTCTCAATGAAGGACTTAGGTGAGGCATCCCGCATTCTAGGGATACAGATCTATAGAGATAGATCTAAGAGATAGATCTAAGAGATTGCTTGGCCTAAGTCAGAGTATATACATTGACAAGGTACTCCTTCAGTTTGCCATGCAGAACTCCAAGAAGGGATTTCTGCCGATGTCACATGGCGTGAGTCTTTCGAAGACTCAAGGTCCCTCTTCTAAAGAGGAGAGAGACCGCATGGATCAGATCCCTTATGCCTCAGCCATAGGATCGATCATGTATGCCATGCTATGTACTCGACCTGATGTCTCGTATGCTTTGAGCATGACGAGCAGATACCAGTCAGATCCAGGTGAAAGTCACTAGATAGCGGTCAAGAATATTCTTAAGTACTTAAGAAGGACTAAAGAATATTTCTTCATATATGGAGGCAATGATGAGCTAGCTGTAAAGGGTTACAGTGATGCTAGCTTCCAGATGACTATAGATCGCAATCGAGGTTCGTGTTTTGCATTAATGGTGGTGCTATGAGTGGAAGAGTTCAAGGGATACAATAGCCGATTCTACAATAGAGGTCGAGTACATTGTCGCATCGTTGATCAAGTTCATCATCGAACTTGGGGTGGTTCCTAACATTGTCGACCCCATTGAGCTCTATTGTGACAACAATGGAGCTATAGCAAAGGCGAAGGCACCAACGGACCAAATACATACTACGACACTTCCATCTCATTCGAGAGATTATCGAGAGGGGTTGCAGAGTACCTACAGAGGCTAACATCGCAGATCCCTTGACCAAGACTTTGGCACAGAGGAAGCATGATGGTCACACTAGGTCATTGGGGCTTAGAGCCTACACTGATTGGCACTAGTGCTAGTGGGAGATTGTTAGCTAGAGCCCTAGAGGCAATCATTTGATGATTGTATTTTGGACTTGTTGTATCATATTCTAAATAAATAAAGGCATTTGGTTTTTGGTTATTATACTTACTTGTATTGGTGCCAAATAAACTAAGTATAATAACGTCCTTGAGTAGAAGGTTCTTACCTATATCAATCGATTGGTTGAATCGATAGTGAGATGATATAGAGAACACTACTCTTAATCATTCCTAGTCGAGTATTAACATTCAGGGACAATGTTAATGCAATAAGACTAGCATGTAGGTCAACTCGATGACTTGATCTCACAAGTCATGGATATAGAGATATCAAGTTGACACATGGGTATGCATTAGAGAATGTATACTGAATGACCCGCCATGAGAAAGTATCATGGATCGTTATATGAGTGTCATATACTTTCTCATGTGACTATTACTATGACTATTGGTCCATAGACCTGAAGTCACCATGGTTCCCTACATAAGGAGTTATGTACTTTGGTTTCGTCAAACGTCACCCGTAACTGGGTGGACTAAAGGCGATTACTGGGTATATAACGAATTATGAAGAGGGATGTGAGTGATGTAGATAGGATCTATCCGTCCTATATGACGGGAGAGACATCGGTATTCTTGATAGAGTGAGACCACGAAGTGCATGGCAATGCCCAAATAAGTCAATATGAGATATTGAGCTCATTTGATTTAGTGAGTCTACTTGGAGTTCAAGATTTAGATAGATTATAGGATGACACGGTCTATGCCTCGTATTGATCAATCTAGATGTCTAGGATAGAAGGACACTTGTCATATATTGTGAGGAGTCACAATTAGTAGTCACAAGGTGATGTTGGATCTCAACATTCTTGTAACTTGGGTAGTAATGATGTATTGCTAGATACCGCTCATTACTTATGCTTCTAAATGAGTTTAGGGGCATTGCCAACGTTACAAGAACCTATTGGGTCACACATAAAGAACAAGTGGATGGAGATTAGGTTCATATGATGAACCAAGAGGATTAGATTCATTTGATGAATCAAATTGGATTAAGAGTAATCCTAATTGGGCTAATTGAGTTGGACTCAAGTTGATTCATGTGTTCAATGAGTCTAATTTAGATTATGACTCATTGAATCAATTTAATTAAATGAATTAGATTCATTATATTAAATTGGCTTGAATTAAATGGTTGGATTAGATCAACCATGAGAGAGATTGAGTCAAGTTTGACTTGACTTGAGAGGAAGAGGAAAAGTCAAGTTTGACTTGACTATATGCCACATCATTTGTGTTTTGGCAAGATGTTGACCAATGATGATGTTTCACATCATCATGGTGTGCCACCTCATGGAGGTTACAAGCCTCCATTCCATTTAATGTGGCCGACCACATTAAATGAGTGGGAGTTACTCATGTGGCCAGCCACTCAAGAGGTGGAAAGGAAATGAATTTTTGATTAATGTGCATTCATTCCATCTTCCTCCTTGGCTCTCTTCTAGCTCTCTCTTCTTCCTTCTTCTCTAAGGTTGCCGTGGGCTTCATGCAAGTGAGAAAAAGGTGAGTGAGTTGAGTTCCAAGAAAATATGGTGAAGTGAAGGTCACAAAGGAGGGTACCTAGAGGAGTATATGAGATTCCCTTTTTACTTTCTCTCCTTTCTCCCTTTCAAATCCTACCCGAGAGCCCAAGAAGTGCTAGCACACTTGTGGTGCTCTCTTCTCCATCCTTGAGTGTTAGAGAACACATCTTGTTCGTGTGGATATCACTAGAGAGTTGTCTACGTTGACAACTTCGAGATCCGGCATACCTTGGACTTGCGGGATTGCGAAGGGCGCGCATTAAAGGTATAAAATATTTTTCCTTTGTAGATCTACTGTAGATCAAAGTTTGACACTCGTACTCGTATTTTGAAATCTATCCTTTGTTGGGTTTTTCAGGTCGCGAAAATCGCGTTTTCGCGTCGCGGAAACCTCGAATCACCCTAGCCATTGGATCTCGTGCGAAGAAAACATTCCGAAAACACGAGTACAAGTTTTAAACTACGATCTACAGTAGATCTACAAAGGAAAAACATTTTACCTTCGAAGCGTGCCCTCGCAAATCCCGCTCGTCCAACGGTACGCCGGATCTCGAAGTTGTCAACGTAGACAACTCTCTAGTGATATCCACACGAACAAGGTGTGTTCTCTAACACACAAGGATGGAGAAGAGAGCACCCAAGTGTGCTAGCACTTTCTAGGGCTCTCGGGTAGGATTTAAAAAGGAGAGAAAGGAGAGAAAGAAAAAGGGATCTAACATAATCCTCTAGGTACCCTCCTTTGTGACCTTCACTTCACCCTTTTCTTGGAACACAACTCATACACCTTCTCCCTCCATGAAAGCTCATGGCAACCACAGTAATGGAGGAGGAAGAAGCTAGGAAGAAGATGGAATAATTACCACCACATCAATATACCACCAAAAATGAAAACCCCTCTCATTATGTGGCTGGCCACACATGGGTAACCCCCTCATTTAATGTGGCCGGCCACATTAAATGGTGTTGGGTTTTTCGGGCCGCGAAAACCGCTTTTTCGCGTCGCGGAAACCCCGAATCACCCTAGCCAACGGATCTCGTACAAAGAAAAATTTCAAAACAAAATACGAGTACGAGTTCCTACATAGATCTACTCCTATATCTACATGAAACGAGTTATACCTTTGAAGCGAAGCCCTTCGCGTTCCCGCTCGTCCAAACGGTGCCGGATCTCAAGAGTATCAAGATAGATACTCCTCTAGAAGTATCCACACGGACTCGTAGGTGGAGAAAAACACACAAAGAGGTGTGCTAGCACCAATGTGTGGTTCGGCCAAGTTGAGGAGGAGAGGGAGAGGAAGAGAGCTCCAAGAGGAAGAAGGAAGAAAATGCACACTTGAATGAAAAATTGAATTCTCATTCAAACAAAAGTGGCCGGCCACTCTCAATTGTGTAACTCCCAAAATTGCATTAAGTGCAATTATTGTGAAGCTATTAAAGAAAATGGCTTTGTAACTTCCATGAGGTGGCACCTATGATGATGTGGAGTAACATCATTGGTCCATATCATTGCCAACTGACCAATGAGGTGGCATAAAGTCAAGTCAAACTTGACTTTTAATCTTCCTCTCTAGTCAAGTCAAACTTGACCAAATCTCTTCCATGGTTGATCGAATCCAACCATTTGATTCAAGCCAACTTAATATAATGAATCTAATTCATTTAATTAAATTGATTCAATGAGTCAAAATCTAAATTAGACTCATTGAACACATGAATCAACTTGAGTCGAACTCAAGTTAGCCCAATTAGGATTACTCTTAATCCAATTTGATTCATCAAATGAATCTAATCCTCTTATTTCATCATATGAACCTAATCTCCATCTAATTGTCCTAAGTGTGTGACCCTATAGGTTCTTGTAATGTTGGCAATGCCCTAAACCCATTTAGGAGCATAAGTAATGAGCGGTATCTAGCAACACATCATTACTACCCAAGTTACAAGAATGTCGAGATCCAATATCACCTTGTGACTACTAATTGTGACTCCTCACAATATATGACAAGTGTCCTTCTATCATAGACATCTAGATTGATCAATGTGAAGTATAGACCGTGTCATCCTCTGACCAATCTAAATCTTGAACTCCAAATAGACTCACTAAATCAAATGAGCTCAATATCCTATATTGACTCATTTGGGCATGGCTATGCACTTCGTGGTCTCACTCTATCAAGAATACCGATGTCACTCCCGTCATATAGGAGGGATAGATCCCATCTACATCACTCACATCCCTCCGCATAATTTGTTACATACCCTGTAATCGCCTTTATAGTCCACCTAGTTACGGGTGACGTTTGACGAAACTAAAGTACATAACTCCTTATGTAGGGATCTATGGTGACTTCAGGTCTAAGGACTAGTAGTCATACTAATAGCCACATGAGAAAGTATATGACACTCATATAACGATCCATGATACTTTCTCATGGCGGGTCATTCAGTATACATTCTCTAATGTATAACCATGTGTCAACTTGATATCTCTATATCCATGACTTGTGAGATCAAGTCATCGAGTTGACCTACATGCTAGTCTTATTTCATTAACATTGTCCCTGAATGTTAATACTCGACTAGGAATGATTAAGAGTAGTGTTCCCTATATCATCTCACTATCGGTTCAACTAATCGATTGATATAGGTGAGAACCATCTACTCAAGGACATTATTATACTTAGTTTATTTGGCACAAATACAAGTAAGTATAATAACCAAAATCCAAATGCCTTTATTTAGAATATGATACAATAAGTCCAAAATACAATCATCAAATGATTGGCTCTAGGGCTCTAGCTAACAATCTCCCACTAGCACTAGTGCCAATCAGTGTAGGCTCTAAGCCCAAATGACCTAGTGAGACCATCATGCTTCCTTTGTGCCAAAGCCTTGGTCAAGGGATCTACGATGTTAGCCTCTGTAGGTACTCTGTAAATCTTCACATCTCCTCTCTCGATGATCTCTCGAATGAGATGGAAGCACTGTAGTATGTGTTTGGTCCGCTGGTGTGAGCGAGGTTCCTTCGCCTGTGCTATAGCTCCATTGTTGTCACAATAGAGCTCAATAGGGTCAGCAATGCTAGGAACCACCCCAAGTTCAGTGATGAACTTGCGAATCCAAATTGCCTCCTTTGCTGCCTCTGATGCAGCAATATACTCAGCCTCTGTTGTAGAATCTGCTACTGTGTCCTGCTTCGAACTCTTCCAGCTCACAGCACCACCATTAATGCAAAATACGAACCCCGACTGCGATCTATAGTCATCCTGATCGGTTTGGAAGCTAGCATCACTGTAACCCTTTACAGCTTGCTCATCATCGCCTCCATATATCAAGAAATACTCTTTAGTCCTTCTTAACTACTTAAGAATATTCTTGACCGCTATCCAGTGACTTTCACCTGGATCTGACTGGTATCTGCTCGTCAAGCTCAAAGCGTACGAGACATCAGGTCGAGTACATTGCATGGCGTACATGATCGATCCTATGGCTGAGGCATAAGGAATCTGATCCATGCGGTCTCTCTCCTCTCTAGAAGAGGGACCTTGAGTCTTCGAAAGACTCACGCCATGTGACATCGGCAGAAATCCCTTCTTGGAGTTCTGCATGGCAAACCGTAGGAGTACCTTGTCAATGTATGTACTCTGACTTAGGCCAAGCAATCTCTTAGATCTATCTCTATAGACCTGTATCCCTAAAATCCGGGATGCCTCACCTAAGTCCTTCATTGAGAAGCAACTCCCTAGCCAAGTCTTGATAGACTGAAGCATAGGGATGTCCTTGCCAATGAGTAGTATGTCATCCACATACAATATGAGGAAGACAACTATATCCCCTACAACCTTCTTGTATACACAAGGTTCATCTTCGTTCTTGATGAAACCAAACTGTTTGATTGCATCATCGAATCGAAGATTCCAGCTCCGAGAAGCTTGCTTTAGTCCATAAATAGACCTATGCTGCTTGGATACTCTGCTAGTATGTTGTGGATCTACAAAACCCTCAGGTTGTGTCATGTACACATCCTCGAGTAGGTTTCCATTCAGAAACGCGGTTTTGACGCCCATATGCCAGATCTCGTAATCGTGGTAAGCTGCAATAGCAAGCATGATCCGAATGGACTTAACAATCGCTACTGGAGAAAAGGTTTCATCATAGTCAATACCATGAATCTTCTTGAAACCTTTAGCTACCAAGCGACCCTTATAGATAAGTCCATCCATGTCAGTCTTTATCTTAAAGACCCACTTACACCGAATGGGTTTTACCCCTTCAGGTGGATCAACCAAAGTCCATACTTGGTTGGTGTACATGGATTCCATTTTGGATCTCATGGCTTCTAGCCATTTCTCGGAATCTAGTCTCATCACAGCTTCCTGATAGGTGGTAGGCTCATCCTCTATGAGCATAACGTCATCATGGTCAGACAAGAGAAATGAGTATCTCTCAGGCTGACGACGTACCCTATCAGACCTGCAAAGAGGTATGTCTACTTGAACTGGTTGTTGTTCCTCAACTCCTTGTGGAACAACATCATCCACAATACTTTGTGGTTCCAGTTCAATTTCCATCGAGGCATTAGTGCTATTGTTCGCATCTTGAACTTCTTCAAGATCAAACGCGCTCCCACAAGTCTTTCTAGAAACAAAGTCCCTTTCTAGAAAGACCCCAGTCTTTGCCACAACTACCTTGTGCAGACTGGGAATGTAGAAGTAATATCCCTTAGTTTCCTTGGGATATCCTATGAAATAGCACTTGTCCAATTTGGGTCCTAATTTGTCTGAGACTTGACGTCGAACGTAAGCCTCACAACCCCAAATCCTCATGAAAGACACTTGGGCATCTCTCCCAGTCCATATCCTATATGGTGTCTTTATCACGGCCTTGGATGGAACTTGGTTGAGTATAAAAGCTGTTGTGTCTAGAGCATAGCCCCAAAGGTATGTCGGAAGATCTGTGTGACTCATCATAGATCGTACTATATCTAATAGGGTACGATTCCTCCTTTCGTATACACCATTCCACTGTGGTGTTCCAGGAGGAGTGAGTTGGGATAGAATCCCACACTCAGCTAGGTAGTCACGAAACTCATGGCTAAGGTATTCTCCACCTCGATCTGATCGAAGTATCTTAATACTCTTGCCAAGCTGGTTCTGTACTTCATTCTTGAATTCTTTGAACTTTTCAAAGGATTCAGACTTATGTGTCATCAAGTACACATAACCATATCTACTGAAATCATCAGTAAATGTGATGAAGTACCTATAACCGCCTCTAGCAGCAAAATTGAAAGGGCCACATACATCACTATGTATGAGTCCTAACAAATCAGTTGCTCTCTCGCTGTGCCCACCAAAGGGAGTCTTGGTCATCTTGCCTCGTAGGCATGACTCGCATATCTCATATGATTCTAAATCAAATGAGTCCAGCAAACCATCCTTGTGGAGCTGGGATAAGCGCTTGTCATTTATATGACCTAAGCTACAGTGCCAGAGGTAGGTTTGGTTCATGTCATTTGACTTGAACCTCTTGGTATTTATGTTATAGATAGGGCTCTCAAGGTCTAGAATATAGAGTCCATTTATCAGAGGTGCACTACAATAGAACATATCGTTTAAATAGACGGAACAACATTTGTTCTTTATTGTAAATGGAAATCCTTTCTTGTCCAAACAAGAAACTGAAATTATGTTCTTAGTCAAGGCAGGCACATAACAACAATCATCTAATTCTAGCACAAGCCCAGAGGGCAGAGATAGATGGTAAGTTCATACAGCAATAGCAGCAACCCGTGCTCCGTTGCCTACTCGTAGGTCTATCTCACCCTTCGTCAATGCCCTACTGTTTCTCCGCGCTTGTACATTACTACAAATGTGCGAAGCACATCCGGTATCTAATACCCACGATGAAGAAATAGAGAGGTTGACTTCTATAACATGTATATCTGAAGTAGAAATCTTATTTCTCTTCTTCTTAAGATCTTCCAGGTATTATTTGGAGTTCCTCTTCCAGTGCCTTGCTTATCCTTGATATAGGTGACAAAGATGTTCAACCATATCGTAAGCGTCCATCAACTCATGTTGCTTCTGAAGCTCAGAGTTCATGGTTGCAAGCATAAGATAGGACACATCTAATGCGTCATCTTGATGCTTCTTGTAAGCATCTCGGTCTGCTCGCGTGGCAGTGGTAGGAGGAGCCTCCGGAATGGGCTTCTCCAGAACGTACAGTTTACATTCTTGGGTGAGAACTATTCTCAGGTTCCTGTACCAGTCCAGGAAATTTGCTCCGTTGAGCTTGTCCTTCTTAAGGATAGATCGCAGAGAGAAAGTGTTCGTATTTGACGTCATGGCAATTCTACAACAGAAATAAATGCAGAAATAAGTATCATATTCTTAATCATTTAATTAGGCCTTTAACTAAATGATGCTACCACTGAATTCTATAATTCATGTGGGACAAGATCCACATCATACTAACCCTTGAGTTAGCCTTGGCTAATACGCCCAAGATTTAGTATGATCGGTAGGTAACGATTACCAATTACATCTCTATGCAACTCTTGTTTATAGGATCAAAACCCGCATTTGTATTAAAACTCGAGTTAGCTTTGGCTAATATGCCCGAGAGTTAATATATATGTGATTTTGACCTATCTTTCCAACCGTTGGAAGAATGCCTATAGTTATACTCGGTCTGACCGAGTTAACTAGGAATACTCAATCAAATTGAGTTGTACTCACCCATGCGTTGATAGGCGGGACCAAGATTGTCCCTCCGTACCCTACCAAGATAGTATGTGTTGCTCTGCTTTGGCAGATTCAACAACAACATGCGATCAAGGTAGTGGTAGGTATCACGGCATGGTAGGCATGACGAGTTGACGTGATTTAGATCTAATCTAGACGATGATGCGTATCATATACTCGATAGATCTAATCTAATCGAAGGGTGCATCATGTGCACGATTTAGATCTAATCTAATCGCTAGGCACTAATTAAATACTTAATTAAACATGCATCACATACATATAAGCAATTAATTAAATTATTTTCTGATTGTGTCATGGCCCTACTACGATCTTCTCAAGCCAATGAGAAGATCGGATGGTCAACTTAAGGTCAACAGCTTCTCAAGCTTCTTCCTTTGACCACCTTGTGTTGCTCGCGCCCTCCTCGTAACTCCGTCTTGTGTGAACCTTCCACCGCTTCGAAATTACATTACAATTTTGAAACTCGAGTTACATTCGAGTCTAAATCTAATTTACAACCAGAATATAAGAGAAAGACACGACGCGCAGGCCGTGAAAATAAAATAAAAATAAAATAAATACAGCACGCACATCACATAACGACACGCAGGCCGTATTATGAATTACAACACATTTCCAAATCCAATTTGGGTCGTTTGGGCCATGACTATCACAAAATTATTATATAATTCAAAATTATATATTTCTAAAATTTTCTATAATTTTTTTTATAATTTTACATATTTTATGAGTAAATTTTTCCCGGCAGTCCCGATTAGCGATTTCGGACGCAATCGCAGAGCAAATCCCCTTGCGGGGTTAGGGGCAGTACCCCTACCCTCGATCTAACCATCGCGAGTTGCTCCTAAGCGATCCAAGAGCGCCTTAGCCCGCAGTCCCAAAAATTTTTGGGGCGAAACGTTGCCGTTTTGAAAAATTCTTCTCAGTAGTCGAAGCCTACAAGTGCCGAAACACTTGTGCTTCGCTTCTACGAGAAAAATACCCATAAAAACTCTAAAAATCATAAAATTACATAATATCACAGAAGCTTTAATTTTTCATAAAAATCAAATTAAACTCGTACAAGCTTCGCATGTGGCTCTGATACCACTGTTGGGTTTTTCGGGCCGCGAAAACCGCTTTTGCGCGTCGCGGAAATCCCGAATCACCCTAGCCAACAGATCTCGTGCGAAGAAAAATTTCAAAACAAAATACGAGTACGAGTTCCTACTTAGATCTACAAAGAGGTGGAGAAAAACACACAAAGAGGTGTGCTAGCACCTATGTGTGGTTCGACCAAGTTGAGGAGGAGAGGGAGAGGAAGAGAGCTCCAAGATGAAGAAGGAAGAAAATGCACACTTGAATGAAAAATTGAATTCTCATTCATACAAAAGTGGCCGACCACTCTCAATTATGTTACTCCCAAAATTGCATTAAGTGCAATTAATGTGAAGCTATTAAAGAAAATGGTTTTGTAACTTCCATGAGGTGGCACCTATGATGATGTGGAGTAACATCATTGGTCCATATCATTGCCAACTCACCAATGAGGTGGCATAAAGTCAAGTCAAACTTGACTTTTAATCTTCCTCTCTAGTCAAGTCAAACTTGACCAAATCTCTTCCATGGTTGATCGAATCCAACCATTTGATTCAAGCCAACTTAATATAATGAATCTAATTCATTTAATTAAATTGATTCAATGAGTCAAAATCTAAATTAGACTCATTGAACACATGAATCAACTTGAGTCGAACTCAAGTTAGCCCAATTAGGATTACTCTTAATCCAATTTGATTTATCAAATGAATCTAATCCTCTTGGTTCATCATATGAACCTAATCTCCATCTAATTGTCCTAAGTGTGTGACCCTATAGGTTCTTGTAACGTTGGCAATGCCCTAAACTCATTTAGGAGCATAAGTAATGAGCGGTATCTAGCAACACACCATTACTACCCAAGTTACAAGAATGTCGAGATCCAACATCACCTTGTGACTACTAATTGTGACTCCTCACAATATATGACAAGTGTCCTTCTATCCTAGACATCTAGATTGATCAATGTGAAGCATAGACCGTGTCATCCTCTGACCAATCTAAATCTTGAACTCCAAGTAGACTCACTAAATCAAATGAGCTCATTATCCTATATTGACTCATTTGGGCATGGCCATGCACTTCGTGGTCTCACTCTATCAAGAATACCGATGTCACTCCCGTCATATAGGAGGGATAGATCCCATCTACATCACTCACATCCCTCCGCATAATTTGTTACATACCCAGTAATCGCCTTTATAGTCCACCTAGTTACGGGTGACGTTTGACGAAACTAAAGTACATAAATCCTTATGTAGGGATCTATGGTGACTTCAGGTCTAAGGACTAGTAGTCATACTAATAGCCACATGGTAAAGTATAGGACACTCATATAACGATCCATGATACTTTCTCATGGCGGGTCATTCAGTATACATTCTCTAATGTATACCCATGTGTCAACTTGATATCTCTATATCCATGACTTGTGAGATCAAGTCATCGAGTTGACCTACATGCAAGTCTTATTGCATTAACATTGTCCCTGAATGTTAATACTCGACTAGGAATGATTAAGAGTAGTATTCCCTATATCATCTCACTATCGGTTCAACTAATCGATTGATATAGGTGAGAACCATCTACTCAAGGACATTATTATACTTAGTTTATTTTGTACAAATACAAGTAAGTATAATAACCAAAATCCAAATGCCTTTATATAGAATATGATACAATAAGTCCAAAATACAATCATCAAATGATTGGCTCTAGGGCTCTAGCTAACAAATGGAGGATTGTAACCTCCTTGACAACTAGGAGATGATGTGGCTGCCATGTTGGATGAGTAATCCTCCATGAAGTGGGAATTCATCAAGTCAAACTTGATGTTTCATATTCCCATTTTGGTCAAGTCAAAATTGACCAAATCTCTTCCATGTTGAGTTGAATTCATTCTTTGATTCAAGCCAATTTCAATCTAATGAATCTCAATTCATTAATATAAATTGACTTAATGAATCAAATTTAAATTAGACTCATTCAACAATTGAATCTAATTGAGTCTAACTCTATAAGTCTAATTTGAATTAATCCGAATCCAATCTTTGGTGCATCATATGAACCTAATCCAATTGGTTCATCCTATGAACTTAATCTCCATCCACTTGTTCTTTGTGTGTGACCCAATAGGTTCTTGTAACGTTGGCAATATTTCTAAACTCCTTTAAAAACATAAGCAATGACCGGCATCTAGCAATACATCATTGCTACCCAAGTTACAAGAAATGTTGAGATCCAATATCACCTTGTGACTACTAATTGTGACTCCTCACAAAATATGACAAGTGTCCTTCTATCCTAGACATCTAGATTGATTAATGTGAGGCATAGACCGTGTCATCATCTAATCAATCTAAATCTTGAACTCCAAGTAGACTCAATAAATCAAATGAGCTCAATATCCTATATTGACTCATTTGGGCATGGCCATGCACTTCGTGGTCTCACTCTATCAAGAATACCGATGTCTCTCCCATCATATAGGAGGGATAGATCCCATCTACATCACTCACATCCCTCCGCATAACTTGTTACATACCCAGTAGTCGCCTTTATAGTCCACCCAGTTACGGGTAACGTTTGACGAAACCAAAGTACATAACTCCTTATGTAGGGAACCATGGTAACTTCAGGTCTAAGGACTAGTAGTCATACTAATAGCCACATGAGAAAGTATATGGCACTCATATAACGATCCTTGATACTTTCTCATGGCGGGTCATTCAGTATACATTTTCTAATGTATACCCATGTGTCAACTTGATATCTCTATATCCATGACTTGTGAGATCAAGTCATCGAGTTGACCTACATGCTAGTCTTATTGTATGAACATTGTCCATGAATGTTAATACTCGACTAGGAATGATTTAGAGTAGTGTTCCCTATATCATCTCACTATCGATTCAACCAATCGATTGATATAGGTAAGAACCTTCTACTCAAGGACGTTATTATACTTAGTTTATTTGGCACCAATACAAGTAAGTATAATAACCAAACAAATGCCTTTATTTATATAGAATATGATACAACAAGTCCAAAATACAATCATCAAATGATTGGCTCTAGTGCCCTAGCTAACAATCTCCCATAGGACTTAAACATCGCTACTGGAGAAAAGGTTTCATCATAGTCAATACCATGAATCTGCTTGAAACCTTTAGCTACCAAGCGACCCTTATAGATAAGTCCATCCATGTCAGTCTTTCTCTTAAAGACCCACTTACACCCAATGGGTTTTACCCCTTCAGGTGGATCAACCAAAGTCCATACTTGGTTGGTGTACATGGATTCCATCTCGGATCTCATGGCTTCTAGCCATTTCTTGGAATCTGGTCTCATCACAGCTTCCTGATAGGTGGTAGGCTCATCCTCTATGAGCATAACGTCATCATGGTCAGACAAGAGAAATGAGTATCTCTCAGGCTGACGACGTACCCTATCAGACCTGTGAAGAGGTATGTCTACTTGAACTGGTTGTTGTTCCTCAACTCCTTGTGGAACAACATCATCCACAACACTTTGTGGTTCTAGTTCAATTTCCATCGAGGCATCAGTGCTATTGTTCGCATCTTGAACTTCTTCAAGTTCGAACGCCCTCCCACTAGTCTTTCTAGAAACAAAGTACCTTTCTAGAAAGACCCCAGTCTTTGCCACAACTACCTTGTGCTGACTGGGAATGTAGAAGTAATATCCCTTAGTTTCATTGGGATATCCAATAAAGTAGCACTTGTCGGATTTGGGTCCTAATTTGTCTGAGACTTGACGTCGAATGTAAGCCTCACAACCCCTAATCCTCATGAAAGACACCTGGGCATCTCTCCAAGTCCATATCCTATATGGTGTCTTTATCACGGCCTTGGATGGAACTCGGTTGAGTATAAAAGCTGCCGTGTCTAGAGCATAACCCCAAAGGTATATCGAAAGATCTGTGTGACTCATCATAGATCACACCATATCTAATAGGGTACGATTCCTCCTTTCGGATACACCATTCCACTATGGTGTTCCAGGAGGAGTGATTTAGGATAGAATCCCACACTCAGCTAGATAGTCACGGAACTCATGGCTAAGGTGTTCTCCACCTCGATCTGATCGAAGTATCTTAATACTCTTGCCAAGCTGGTTCTGTACTTCATTCTTGAATTCTTTGAACTTTTCAAAGGATTCTGACTTATGTGTCATCAAGTACACATAACCATATCTACTGAAATCATCAGTAAACGTGATGAAGTACCTATAACCGCCTCTAGCAGCGACATTGAAAGGGCCACATACATCACTATGTTTGAGTCCTAACAAATCAGTCGCTCTTTCGCTGTGCCCACTAAAGGGAGTCTTGGTCATCTTGCCTCGTAGGCATGACTCGCATATCTCATATGATTGTAAATCAAATGAGTCCAGCAAACCATCCTTATGGAGCTAGGATAAGCGCTTGTCATTTATATGACCTAAGCGACAGTGCCTGAGGTAGGTTTGGTTCATGTCGTTTGACTTGAACCTCTTCGTATTTATGTTATAGATAGGGCTCTCAAGATCTAGAATATAGAGTCCGTTTATCAGAGGTGCACTACAATAGAACATATCGTTTAAATAGACGAAACAACATTTGTTCTTTATTATAAACGAAAATCCTTTCTTGTCCAAACAAGAAACTGAAATTATGTTCTTAGTCAAGGCAGGCACATAACAACAATCATCTAATTCTAGTACAAGCCCAGAGGGAAGAGATAGATGGTAAGTTCCTACAGCAATAGCAGCAACTCGTGCTCCATTGCCTACTCGTAGGTCTATCTCACCCTTCATCAATGCCCTGCTTTTCCTCAGCGCTTGTACATTAGTACAAATGTGTGAAACACATCCGGTATCTAATACCCACGATGAAGAAATAGAGAGGTTGAATTCTATAACATGTATACCTCAAGTAGAAATCTTATTTCTCTTCTTCTTAAGATCTTCCAGGTATTCTTTAGAGTTCCTCTTCCAGTGCCTTGCTTGTCCTTGATATAGGTGACAAAGATGTTCAACCATATCGTAAGCGCCCATCAACTCATGTTGCTTCTGAAGCTCAGAGTTCATGGTCGCCAGCATAAGACAGGACATATCTAATGCGTCATCTTGATGCTTCTTGTAAGCATCTTGGTCTGCTCGCGTGGCAGTGGCAGAAGGAGCCTCCGGAATGGGCTGCTCCGGAACGTACAGTTTACGTTCCTGAGTGAGAACTATTCTCAGATTCCTGTACCAGTCCAGGAAATTTGCTCCGTTGAGCTTGTCCTTCTTAAGGACAGAACGCAGAGAGAAGATGTTCGTGTTTGTCGTCATGGCAATTTTACAACAGAAATAAATGCAGAAATAAGTATCATATTCTTAATCATTTAATTAGGCCTTTAACTAAATCATGCTCCCACTGAATTCTATAATTCATGTGGGACAAGATCCACATCATACTAACCCTTGAGTTAGCTTTGGCTAATACGCCCAAGACTTAGTATGATCGGTAGCTAACGATTACCAATTACATCTCTATGCAACTCTTGTTTATAGGATCAATATCTGCATTTATATTAAAACTCGAGTTAGCTTTGGCTAATACGCCCGAGAGTTAATATATATGTGATTTTGACCTATCTTTCAAACTGTTGGAAGAATGCCTATAGTTTTACTCGATCCAACCGAGTTAACTAGGAATACTCAATCTAATTGAGTTGTACTCACCCATGCGTTGATAGGCGGGACCAAGATTGTCTCTCCGTACCCTACCAAGATAGTATGTGTTGCTCTGCTTTGGCAGATTCAACAACAACATGCGATCGAGGTAGTGGTAGGTATCACGGCATGGTAGGCATTACGGGTTGACGTGATTTAGATCTAATCTAAACGATGATGCGTATCATATACTCGATAGATCTAATCTAATCGAAGGGTGCATCATGTGCATGACTTAGATCTAATCTAATCGTAAGGCACTAATTAATTACTTAATTAACTAGCATGCATCACATACACACAAAACAATTAACTAAATAATTAATCAAATATTTTTGTGATTATGTCATGGCCCTACTACGATCTTCTCAAGCCAATGAGAAGATCGGATGGTCAACCTAAGGTCAACAGCTTCTCAAGCTTCTTCGTTTGACCACCTTGTGTTTCTCGCGCCCTCCTCGTAACTCCGTCTCGAGTGGACCTTCCACAGCTCCAATTTTGTACATTACAATTTTGAAACTCTAGTTACATTCGAGTCTAATTTACAACCAGAATATAAGAGAAAGGCACGACGCGCAGGTCGCGAAAATAAAATGAAAAATAAAAATACAAGCACGCACATCACATAACGGCACGCAGGCCGTATTATGAATTACAACACAATTGTCCAATCGAATTGGGTCTTTGGGCCATGACTATCATAAAAATAATATATAATTCAAAATTATATATTTTTCATAATTTTTCTGTAATTTTTCATAATTTTACAGATTTTATGAGTAAATTTTCCCGGCGGTCCCGATTAGCGATTTCGGGCGCAATCGCGGAGCAAATCCCCTTGCGGGGTTAGGGGCAGTATCCCTACCCGCGATCTAACCATCGCGAGTTGCTCCTAAGCGATCCAAGAGTGCCTTATCCTGCTGTTCCAAAACGATTTGGGTCGAAACATTGCCGTTTCGGAAAATTCTTCTCGGTAGTCGAAGCCTACAAGTGTAAAAACACTTGTGCTTCGCTTCTACGAGAAAAAATACCCATAAAATCATAAAAATTAAGAAATTCACAGAATGTTACAGTATGCATATTTTTTATAAAAATACTAATAAAACTCGTACAAGTCTTCGCACGTGGCTCTGATGCCACTGTTGGGTTTTTCGGGCCGCGAAAACTGTGTTTTCGCGTCGCGGAGACCCCGAATCACCCTAGCCATTGGATCTCGTGCGAAGAAAAGTTTCCGAAAACACGAGTACGAGTTTTAAACTATGATCTACAGTAGATCTACAAAGGAAAAACATTTTACCTTCGAAGCGTGCCCTCGCAAATCCCGCTCGTCCAACGGTACGCCGGATCTCGAAGTTGTCAACGTAGACAACTCTCTAGTGATATCCACACAAACAAGGTGTGTTCTCTAACACACAAGGATGGAGAAGAGAGCACCCAAGTGTGCTAGCACTTTCTAGGGCTCTCGGGTAGGATTTAAAAAGGGGAGAAAGGAGAGAAAGAAAAAGGGATCTCACATAATCCTCTAGGTACCCTCCTTTGTGACCTTCACTTCACCCTTTTCTTGGAACACAACTCATACACCTTCTCCCTCCATGAAAGCTCACGGCAACCACAGCAAAGGAGGAGGAAGAAGCTAGGAAGAAGATGGAATAATTACCACCACATCAATATACCACCAAAAATGAAAACCCCTCTCATTATGTGGCTGGCCACACATGGGTAACCCCCTCATTTAATGTGGCCGGCCACATTAAATGGAGGATTGTAACCTCCTTGACAACTAGGAGATGATGTGGATGCCATGTAGGATGAGTCATCCTCCATGAAGTGGGAATTCATCAAGTCAAACTTGATGTTCCAACTTCCCATTTTGGTCAAGTCAAAATTGACCAAATCTCTTCCATGTTGAGTTGAATTCATTCTTTGATTCAAGCCAATTTCAATCTAATGAATCTCAATTCATTAATATAAATTGACTTAATGAATCAAATTTAAATTAGACTCATTCAACAATTGAATCTAATTGAGTCTAACTCAATAAGTCTAATTTGAATTAATCCGAATCCAATCTTTGGTGCATCATATGAACCTAATCCAATTGGTTCATCCTATGAACCTAATCTCCATCCACTTGTTCTTTGTGTGTGACCCATTAGGTTCTTGTAACGTTGGCAATGTTTCTAAACTCCTTTAAAAACATAAGCAATGAGCGGCATCTAGCAATACATCATTGCTACCCAAGTTACAAGAAATGTTGAGATCCAACATCACCTTGTGACTACTATTTGTGACTCCTCACAAAATATGACAAGTGTCCTTCTATCCTAGACATCTAGATTGATTAATGTGAGGCATAGACTATGTCATCCTCTAATCAATCTAAATCTTGAACTCCAAGTAGACTCACTAAATCAAATGATCTCAATATCCTATATTGACTCATTTGGGCATGGCCATGCACTTCGTGATCTCACTCTATCAAGAATACCGATGTCTCTCCCGTCATATAAGAGGGATAGATCCATTCTACATCACTTACATCCCTCCGCATAACTTGTTACATACCCAGTAGTCGCCTTTATAGTCCACCCAGTTACGGGTGACGTTTGACGAAACCAAAGTACATAACTCCTTATGTAGGGAACAATGGTGACTTCAGGTCTAAGGACTAGTAGTCATACTAATAGCCACATGAGAAAGTATATGACACTCATATAACAATCCATGATACTTTCTCATGGCGGGTCATTCAGTATACATTCTCTAATGTATACCCATGTGTCAACTTGATATCTCTATATCCATGACCTGTGAGATCAAGTCATCGAGTTGACCTACATGCTAGTCTTATTGCATTAACATTGTCCCTGAATGTTAATACTCGACTAGGAATGATTTAGAGTAGTGTTCCCTATATCATCTCACTATCGATTCAACCAATCGATTGATATAGGTAAGAACCTTCTACTCAAGGATGTTATTATACTTAGTTTATTTGGCACCAATACAAGTAAGTATAATAACCAAACAAATGCCTTTATTTATATAGAATATGATACAACAAGTCCAAAATACAATCATCAAATGATTGGCTCTAGTGCTATAGCTAACATCCTTCGCACGAGATCCAGTGGCATGGGTGATTCGGGGTTTCCGCGACGCGAAAAGCGGTTTTTACAGCCCATAACCCAACAAATTCTAGTACAAGCCCAGAGGGCAGAGATAGATAGTAAGTTCCTACACCAACAGCAGCAACCCGTGCTGCATTGGCTACTCGTAGGTCCACCTCGCCCTTCGTCAATGCCCTGCTATTTCTTAGCGCCTGTACATTAGTACAAATGTGAGAAGCACATCCGGTATCTAATACCCAAGATGAAGAAATAGAAAGATTGACTTCTATAACATATATACCTGAAGTAGAAATCTCATTTCTCTTCTTCTTAAGATCTTCCAGGTATCATTTGCAGTTCCTCTTCCAGTGCCCGGTCTGACCGCAGTGGAAGCAGGTAGCATCCTTGGCAACCCCTCCTTTAGGTTTCATTACCTTACCTTTGCCCTTGGCTTGGGACTTTCCCTTACTTTTAGGCTTGCCCTTGCCTTTATGCTTTTGCACCATCAAAATGGAGTTGGGCTTTACCTCCTTAAGGTTGAGCTTAGCAGTTCGCAACATGCTTAGCAGCTCAGGCAGTGGCTTATCAATTTCGTTCATGTTGTAATTTATGACAATTTGACAGTAACTTTCTGGCAAGGATTGCAAGATCAAGTTAGTCGCCAGTTCTTGGCTAAGTGGGAATCCCAACCTCTGTAGGTTCTCTATGTAACCAATCATCTTGAGTACATATGGACCTACGGGAGTCCCATCTTTCATCTTGCACTGAAACAGTGCCTTAGAGATCTCGAATCTCTCGTGCCTTGGTTGTCCTTGATATAGTTGATGAATATGTTCAACCATATCATAAGCAGTCATTAACTCGTGTTGCTTCTGAAGCTCAGAGTTCATGGTTGCGAGCATGAGGCATGACACATCTAATGAATCATCTTGAAGCTTCTTATAAGCATCTTGGTCAGCTCGCGTGGTAGTGGCAGGAGGTGCCTCCAGAATGCGCTGCTCCAGGACGTACAATTTTCTTTCTTGTGTGAGAACGATTCTCAGATTCCAGTACTAGCCTAGGAAATTAACTCCATTGAGCTTGTCCTTGTCAAGGACAGAACGCAGGGAAAAAATGTTCGTGTTCATCGACATGGCAATCTACAACATAAATAAAACAGAAAGTAAATATCATATTCCACTTATCATTTAATTAGACCTTTAACTAAATGATGCTCCCACTGAATTATAGAGCTTTTGTAGAATCAAGTCATGGATGTGGTCAAACCACACTACTAGATTCATACCAATTAGCTATAATTCTCGTGGGACAAGATCCACATCATATTACGCCTTGAGTTAGCTTTGGCTAAATCACCCAAGACTTAGTATGATCGGTAGATAACTAATTATCAATTACATCTTTATGCAACTCTTGTTTATAGGATCAAGATAAATGTAATCTTTATCCTATCTTCCCAACCGTTGGAAAATGCATATAGTTTTACCTGATCCAATTGAGTTAACTAGCTATACTCAATCTAATTGAGTTTGTTCTCATCCAAGCTTTGATAGACGGGACCAAGATTGTCCCTCTGCACCCTACCAAGATAATATGCGTTGCTCTGCTTTGGCAGATTCAATAACAACAAATGATCGAGGTAGTAATGGGTATCAAAACTTGGTAGGCATTTCGAGTTAATTTGATTAAAATCTAATCTAATCATGAATGTGTATCATATACGCATTAAGGCACTAATTACTCTACATTAGCATGCATCACATACACACAAGCAATGATAGATACATATATATATATATATATATATATATATATATATATATATATATATATATATATATATATATACTAATTAATTAATTTGTGATGAGATCATGGCCCAACTACGATCTCCTCAAGCAAATGAAAAGATCGGACGATCAACCTAAGGTTAACTGCTTCTTCAAGCGCCTCCTTTTGACCGCCATGTGTTGACAGCACCCTCTTCGTAACTCCTTCTTGAGAAGGCCTTCCACCGCTTCATTTTGTACATTACAAATATGAAACTCAAGTTATATTCGAGTCTAAAATCTATTTACAACAGGAACATAAGAAGGAAGGTACGATGCGCAGGTCGCATATCATTTACAACACGCACAATACTAAAATGGCGCGCAGGCCATATTATGAATTACAACACAATTTTAACCAATCACATTGGGGTTTTTGGGTCATGACCATCACAATATCATACATAATTCTAAATTATGTATTTTACATAAATTTCTATAATTTTACTATTATTTTATCAATTTATGAGTCACAACTTCTTGGCGGTCCCGATTAGCGATTTTCAGGCGCGATCGCGAGACAATTGCCCTTGCGGGGTTAGGGGCAGCGCCCCTTCTCGCGAAATGAATATCGCGAGTGCCCCAAACTGATCTAATAGCGCCTTAATCCACTGTTGCAAAAAAAAAAAAAATTATTTGGGCGAAACCTTGCCGTTTCGGAAGGTTTTTCTTGGTATTTGAGGCCTACAAGTGTCCAAACACTTGTTGCTTCGCCTCTATAAGAAAAATACTCACAAAATCTATAAAAGTAGAAAAATTACAAAAACTTACAGATCTGAAACCTTTTCGTAATAACAAATACAAACATGTACAAGCTTTGCACGTGACTCTGATACCACTGTTAAAATTTTCGAGCCGCAAAAACCACTTTTTCTGTTACGGAAACCTCGAAGCTAGCCACGGATCCGTGAGATAAATAAAAATATTCATGTACATGTTTGTCTACACTAGATCTACCTTAGATCTACATGAAAAGGAAGTATTACCCTTGTAGCGATACCCTTCGCTTATCTCGCTCGTTCAAATGGTTGTCGGATCTCGTAGAGTGTCAAGTGTACACTCCTCTACACGTATTCACACGGACAAAAGATGGAGAAAACCACTTAGAGTGTGCTAGCACTCTTAAGAGGTCTCGACAATGGAGGAGAAGGAGAGAAGAAGAAGAGAGGAGGAAGAAGAAGCCTTGAATTGCCTTGATGGTCATTCAATTGTGGCCGACCACTTAGAGGATCTTATACCTCCATGTAATACAAAGAGTCATGGCTCTTGGTCTTCCTCATGAGGTGGCACACTATGATGTAGCCTTGATGATGTGGAACATCATCATTGGTCGGCCCATGCCAAGTCACAATGAGGTAGCATTTAGTCAAGTCAAACTTGACCCTTTATCTTCCTTCTCACGTCAAGTCAAACATGAACTCTTCATTGAATCATAGTCTAAAATAGACTCATTCGATACATGAATCAAATTGAGTCCAACTCAATTAGTCTAATCCAGATTACTCTTAATCCAATTTGGTTCATCACATGAACCTAATCCTCTTGGTCCATCATTTGAACCTAATCTCCATCTAACTTCCCTTTGTGTGTGATCCTATAGGTTCTTGTAACGTTGGCAATGCTCCTAAACCCATTTAGAAACATAAGTAATGAGCGGTATCTAGCAACACATCATTACTATCCAAGTTGCAAGAATGTTGAGATCCAGCATCACCATTGTGACTACTAATTGTGACTCTCACAATATGTGACAATGTCCTTCTATCCTTGACATCTAAATCGATCAATTGAGGCATAGACCGTGTCATCCTCTAATCAATCTATGTCTTGAACTCCAAGTAGACTCACTCTAATCAAATTAACTCAATATCTTATATTGACTTATTTGGGCATGGACATGCACTTAGTGGTCTCACACTATCAAGAATCATGATGTCACTCCCGTCATCTACATTACTCACACCCCTCCGCATAATTTGTTACATACCCAGTAGTCCCCTTTATAGTCCACCCATTTACGGGTGACGTTTGACAAAGCCAATGTATGCAACTCCTTATGTAGGGAACCATGGTGACTTCAAGTCCAAGAACTGATAGTTATACTAATAGTCACATGAAAAAGTATATGATACTCATATACTGATCCCTGATACTTTCTCATTGCGGGTCATTCTGTATACATTCTCCAATGCATACCCATGTGTCAACTTGATATCTAATATCCATGACTTATGAGATCAATTCATCGAGTAGACCTACATGCTAGTCTCACCGCATTAACATTATCCCTGAATGTCAATACTTGATTAGGAATGATTAAGAGTAGTGTTCTCTATATCATCTCATCATCAATTCAACCAATTGATTAATATAGATAAGGACCTTCTACTCAAAGATGCTTTTATACTCAGTTATTTGACACCAATACAAGTAAGTATAATAACCATAAAGAAATGTATTTATATATATATAGGAATATGATACATCGAGTCCATACAACAATCATCATATGATTGGCTCTAGGGCTCTCACTAACAATGTCCCACTAGCACAAGTGTCAATCAGTGTAAGCTCTAACACCCAATGACCTAGTGTGGCCATCATACTTTCTCTGTGCCAAAGCCTTGGTCAAGGGATCAGCGACGTTAGCCTCTGTAGGTACTCTGTAAATTTTCACATCTCCTCTATCGATGATCTCTCGAATGAGATGGAAGTGCCGTAGTTTGTGTTTGGTCCTCTAGTGTGAGCGAGGTTCCTTAGCCGCCACAATTGCTCCATTGTTGTCACAATAGAGCTGTATAGGATCGGCTATGCTTGGAACCACCCCAAGCTCAATAATGAACTTGCGGATCCAAACTGCCTCCTTTGCTGCTTCAGTTGCAGCAATATACTCAGCCTCTGTTGTAGAAGCAGAAACTGTGTCCTGCTTCAAACTCTTCCAGCTCACAGCACCACCATTCAAGCAAAACACGAATCCAGACTACTATCTATAATCATCCTGGTCAGTTTGGAAGCTGGCATCACTGTAACCCTTTACCGCTAGCTCGCCTTCACCTCCAAATATCAAGAAATATTCTTTAGTCCTACTCAAGTACTTAAGAATATTCTTGACCGTTATCCAGTGACGCTCACCTAGATCTGATTGGTATGTGCTCGTCATGCTCAAAGCATACCAAACATCAGGATGAGTACATAGCATGGCGTATATGATAGATCCTATAGCTGAAGGATAAGGGATCTTATCCATGCACTCTCTCTCCTCTCTAGAAGAGGGACTTTGAGTCTTCGAAAGACTTACACCATGTGATATCGGCAGAAATCCTTTCTTGGAATTCTACATGGCAAACCATAGTAATACCGTGTCAATATATGTACTTTGACTTAGGCCAAACAATCTCTTAGATCTATCTCTATAGATCTTTATGCCTAGAATACAGGCTGCTTCACCTAAGTCCTTCATTGAAAAATAATTCCCCAGCCAAGTCTTTATAAACTGCAACAATGGGATATCATTTCCAATGAGTAGTATGTCATCCACATACAATACAAGGAAGACAACTGTGTTCCCAACAACCTTCTTGTAGACACAGGGTTCATCTTCATTCTTGATGAAACCAAACTGTTTGCTCGCATCATCAAATCGAAGATTCCAGCTCCGAGAAGCTTACTTTAGTCCATAAATGGACTTATGCAGCTTGCATACTCTGCCAGTATGCAGTAAATCTACAAAACCCTCAGGTTGTGTCATGCACACATCCTCGAGCAAGTTTCCATACAGAAATGCGGTTTTGACATCCATCTGCTAGATCTCATAATTGTGGTATGCTGCAATAGCAAGCATGATCCGAATGGACTTAAACATCGCTACTGGAGAAAAAGTTTCATCATAGTCAATACCATAAATTTGCTTGAAACCTTTAGCTACCAAACGACCCTTATAGGTAAATAGTCCATCCATGTCAGTCTTTCTCTTAAAGACCCACTTACACCCAATGGGTTTGACGCCTTCAGGTGGATCAACCAAAGTCCATACTTGGTTAGTGTACATTGATTCTATCACGGATCTCATGACCTTTTTTCATTTCTCAGAATCTGGTCTCATCACAGCTTCCTGATAGGAGGTAGGCTCATTCTCAACTAGCATAACGTTGAACTGGTTGTTGTTCCTCAATTACTTGTGCAACAATCTCATCATCCACAACATTTTGTGGTTCCAGTTCAACTTCCATCAAGACTTCACTGCTATGGTCCATATCTTGAACTTCTTCAAGATCGAACGTACTCCCACTAGTTTTTCTAGAAACAAAGTCCTTTTCTAGAAATATCCATGTCTTAGCCACAAACACTTTGTGGTGACTGGGAATGTAGAAGTAATATCCCTTCGTTTCCTTGGGATATCCTATAAAATAGCACTTATCGGATTTGGGTCCCAGTTTGTCGGAGACTTGACGTCGAACTTAAGTCTCACAACCCCAAATCCTCATAAAAGATATCTGGCCATCTCTCCCAGTCCATATCCTATATGGTGTCTTTATCACAACTTTGGATGGAACACGGTTAAGTGTGAAGGCTGATGTGTATAGAGCATATCCCCAAAAAGATAGAGGAAGATCTGTGTGGCTCATCATAGATCGTACCATATCTAATAGGGTACGATTCCTCCTTTTGGATACACCATTCCACTGTGGTATTCCAGGAGGAGTGAGTTGGGATAGAATCCCACACTCAGCTAGATAGTCACGAAACTCATGGCTAAGGTACTCACCACCTCGATCTGATAGAAATATTTTAATACACTTACCTAGCTGGTTTTGTACTTCATTCTTGAATTCTTTGAATTTTTCAAAGGATTGTGACATATGTGTCATTAGATACACATAACCATATCTACTGAAGTCATCAGTAAATGTAATGAAGTACATATAACCACCTCTGGCAGTGACATTGAAAGGGCCACATACATCACTGTGTATAAGTCCTAACAAGTCAGTTGCTCTTTCGCTATGTCCATTAAAGGGAGTCTTGGTCATCTTGCCCAGTAGGCATGACTCGCATGTCTCATATGATTCAAAATCAAATGAGTCCAACAAACCATCTTTATGAAGCTGGGTTAAGCGATTCTCATTTATATGATCTAAGCGTCAATGCCAGAGATAGGTTCGGTTCATTTTATTTGACTTGAACCTTTTGGTACTTATATTATAGTTGGGGTTCTCTAAGTCTAGAATGTAGAGTCTGTTCATCAGAGGTGCACTACAATAGAACATATCTTTCAAATAAACGAAACAACATTTGTTCTTTATTTTAAATGAAAAGTCTTTCTTGTCTAAACAAGAAATTGAAATTATGTTCTTCGTGAGAGCAGGCACATAACAACATTCATCTAATTCTAGTACAAGCCCAGAGGGCAGAGATAAATAGTAAGTTCCTACAGCAACAGCAGCAACCCGTGCTGCATTGGCTACTCGTAGGTCCACCTCGCCCTTCGTCAATGCCCTGCTATTTCTCAGCGCCTGTACATTAGTATAAATGTGAGAAGCACATCCGGTATCTAATACCCATGATGAATAAATAGAAAGATCGACTTCTATAACATATATACCTGAAGTAGAAATCTCATTTCTCTTTTTCTTAAGATCTTTCAGGTATCCTTTGCAGTTCCTCTTCTAGTGCCCGGTCTGACCGTAGTGGAAGCAGATAGCATCCTTGGCAACCCCTCTTTTAGGTTTCATTACCTTTCCTTTGCCCTTGGCTTGGGACTTTCTCATACTTTTAGGCTTGCCCTTGCCTTTTTGCTTTTACACTCTCAAAATGGAGTTGGGCTTTACCTTCTTAAGGTTGAGCTCAGCAGTTTACAACCTGCTTGGTAGCTCAGGCAGTGGTTTATCAATTTCGTTCATGTTGTAATTTATGACAAATTGACTGTAACTTTCTGGCAAGGATTGCAAGATCAGGTCAGTGGCCAGTTCTTGACCAAGTGGGAATCCCAACCTCTGTAGGTTCTCTATGTACCTAATCATCTTGAGTACATATGGACCTACGGGAGTCCCATCTTGCATCTTGCACTGAAACAGTGCCTTAGAGATCTCGAATCTCTCATGCCTTGCTTGTCCTTGATATAGTTTGTAACACCCATAGGGTCCTTAGCAAAATTCTAGAATATTTTATCATGAATAAAGAAAAAATATATATGCTTTAATTAAATTTTGCTCCTAGCCGAACACTTAAACAAATAAGATAACCACTAGACCAAGAGAAATTATTGTTAGAAAAGAGAGGGAAACCATAATTAAATGTAAGAAGAAAAGGCTCTTCTCTTAGAAGGAGAAGTGAGAGTTGTCTTCTTCCTCTCTAATGAAGAGATGCTCTAGAATATTCTTTTCTTACTCACCAAGAAGGGATGTATCTAGACTTTTCTCTTAATTATGAAGAGAGTAAAAGAAAGGAGGAAGAAAAATATATTTTTCCTTCCTCCTCTCATGATGAATAAAAGGAGGAAATTAAAATGAGGTGGCATTTTTCCTCATTCACCTTCCTACTCCCTCCTCCTCCACCGTGACCTCTTCTTCACCATTTCCTCTTCTTGCCAAGACCAAGGAGCAAGGAAGCTTCCCCTCTCTAGGAGGGATCCACAACAAAGGTTAAATCTCTAAGGAAAACAAGCGCAAGGATGTGAGTATCCCCTCACTGCAGTACAAGTAGCTTCGGTTTAAAATGTTTTTTTTTTCGAAACTCTAAAAATTTTCTTGCAAGAATGTGGTCAAGATAAAGAATAGGTAGTCACTTAGGGTTAACAATTGATAAGAGATGCTTCATGTTATAGAAAAAGAAAAAGAGAAATTTAGAGCCTTATTGCATGTTTCGGCCAAGGATGGAAGAGAGGACCTAGAACAAGTTTTCTTTGATCACATGCTTAATTTTTCTACTCTATGATATATGAATTTCACATGTTGTTAGTTAAGTCTTCATTCTTCATGTTGTGAAAAAAAAAGAGATACCTATCTATATGGTTCGGCCAAAATTGATTATAAGGCCTTAGGTCAAGAATTTTAGATAGAAACCATACTAGTTGTACCTCTTTGTGATGTATGAATTTTTACGTGTTTATAACCAAGGTTTTTATGCTTCTTATGGAATAAAATGGTATGAAACCCTACTGATATGGTTGGCCAAATTGAAATAAATGGGTTAGGGTTAAAGTTTTGAACTCGAATATGCTTAGATCATGAAGTACAATACCTTGTATGCACTTAGATTAAAGGGGCTTGTTATATGTTTAAGTTTTATGCTTCTTATGGAATAAAAAGACATGAAACCCTACTGATATGTCTCGGCCAAATAAAAATAAATGGGTTAGGGTTAGAGTTTTGAACTCAAATAGGCTTATTCATGAAGTATAGTGCCTTGTAGGTACTTGTACAATGCTCTATAGGTACTTAGATTAAATGTGCATGTTACATGTTTAAGTATTATGCTTCTTATGGAATAAAAAGACATGAAACCCTACTGATATATTTCGGCCAAAAGAAAATAAATGGGTTAGGGTTAGAGTTTTGAACACAAATAGGTTTATTCATGAAGTATAGTGCCTTGTAGGTACTTGTACAATGCTTTATAGGTACTTAGACTAAATGTGCATGTTACATGTTTAAGTCTTATGCTTCATATGGAACCAAATGATATAAGAACTCTATTGATATGTTTCGGCCAAATTGAGATAAATGGGTTAAGATTAGAGTTTTGAACTCAAACATGCTTATTCATGAAGTATAATATCTTGTATGTGCTTAGATCAAGTTTACATGTTATGTGGATAAGTTCTATGCTTCATATGGAACCAAATGATATAAGAACCCTACTGATATGTTTCGGCCAAATTGAAATAAATGGGTTAGGGTTAGAGTTTTGAACTCAAACATGCTTATTCATGAAGTATAATGCCTTGTATGTGCTTAGATCAAGTTTACATGTTATGTGGATAAGTTCTATGCTTCATATGGAACCAAATGATATAAGAACCCTACTGATATGTTTCAGCCAAATTGAGATAAATGGATTAAGGTTAGAGTTTTGAACTCAAACATGCTTATTCATGAAGTATAATGTCTTGTATGTGCTTAGATCAAGTTTTCCTGTTATGTGGATAAGTTCTATGCTTCATATGGAATGAAATGAGGTTGAAACCTACTGATATGGTTCGGCCAAGATGGATTAATTGGGTTAGGAAAGAGTTTAAACCTAACCAAACATGCTTATGCATTTTCATGATATGTAGCCTTTGATATATAAATAGATTAAGCTTTCATGCTTTATGATGTGATGAAAATATGCTTTACGATATGTTGCATTTCTATGTCTTATGATAAGATGTGCCATGTTTATGATATGATATGATAGACTTATGACATGATAGGCTATGGTCATGATATGATATGCTAGACTCATGATATGATATGCCACGTTCATGATATGTTATGCTATTTTCATGAGATGATATGCCAAGTTTGATGATACGAAAATAACATGTTATACTTTATGTTATGATAAGAACATGTTATATAATGCATGTGTGAATGGCTTATGTAAGAAGAAAAGCCTAAAGAGTTGCTTCCCTTAAGTTAGGACCAAGAGCATTCTTCATGTTATGAAAAAGAGTTGCTTCCCTTAAGTTGGGACCAAGAGCACTCTTCATGTTATGAAAAAGAGTTGCTTCCCTTAAGTTGGGATCAAGAGCACTCTTCATGCTATGGTAAAGAGATGCTTCCCTTAAGTTGGGGATCAAGAGCTCTCTTCATGATATGACAAGAATTATGACATGTATGATATGATGAGATATGATATGCATGATATTTTACTTTGTATGGCTTGTACCAAGGGTGGGCTCCATAAGCGCCCCGGGGTCGACGGACTATGAACGGACCTCGTTAAGGGATGGGCTCCTCAGTACGCCCCTAGGTCGACGGACTATGAACGGACCTAGATCCCTAGTAGGTTCGGGGCTAGCTACCCTGTCCTAGGGATTGCGCGCATTTATGTTTACATGTGGTACAAGCCGGGGCCCTTCTCATGATGATGATATGATATTCAAGTATGTATACTATATGTTTTGAAAGAAGCATGATGCATATGTGCATTCCATGATACATATTTTAAAAATATACATATTGCATCTACATGCACATATTTATGAAATTATGTTTATGCACCCTTATGAACAGGTATGAGTTATGATACATGTTTACATGATATGATAGGCTTCGTGATATGTGCTTACAGAATGTGATATGAATCATGATATACACTCACATGCTATACTCTCATATGTTATGCTCCTTATGTGATATGATATATTATGTTCTGTTTTCCCTCATGTTATATTAGGAGATGTTATGGTTTTTACATGATAAGATATGTTCTATGTTATGATTCTCCATGCTATGTTATGCTATGGTATGGTTTCTACATGTTATGTTATGTGTTTTTCGGATTTATGGGTAGGCAAGGATCTCACTAAGCCTTTGGCGTATAGCTACACGTTTTTCTTGTACTGCAGATAAAGGCAAGGAATGGATTGTTTAGGGGAGCAGAGCAGGAAAGGCAATGAGGATGTGTGTGGAAGTGCTGGTGGATAGATCTATTTAAGTTTTGAATTATCTAAGTTATGCATGTGAACAATGTTGGACTTATGCTTATGATAATGTTCAGCTAGTATGATATCCTACTCATGTTATGTTGGTACGTTTGACTTCACATGCTATGTTAAGAGAACTAGATGCATATGGTATATGTTATGATATGGAAAAAAAAAACAATTAATTATATATGTCTTCCGCTGCCATGAATCCATATGCATTAGTATAATTGATGTCTATGTTTCAGTGACGTCCGTCCCTCTGGGGTGGCCTTAGTGCTACCTGGAAGGGCGGGCGTTACAGTTTGGTATCAGAGCAGGTCTACCTTCCACTACACACACATCAAGCCTTTATCCTGCCGCTCCAAGTAAGAATTTTATGCCTAAATCTTATTTTGATGTGATATTTATGCTTGATCTATTTCTTTATGATGTTTGATAATATGCATGCTTTTTATCTTATTTATTTAGTTATCACATTTTTAGCTTAGATATATATGATGGTAGATTAGGAACAATAACAACCTTAGGGTAGCCTGGTCATGAATAACGATAACTTATATTAGTTTATTGTGATTTATGAAGATAAAGCATGGTTAGAACACGAAATACCCGAGCAGATGAGACGGTACCTCCACCCGATCTGATGCATGTGATTACCGAGCTCCAGCGTCAGGTCACGGAACAGCAACAAACGATCACTGCATTGATGAATCAGCAAGGGAATCCTGTTACCCCACCAGGGAACCCGAATGCGATACCTATTATACCTGCGGCTGTACCAGTACCTCCGGCACCGGTACCACCGGTAGTTCCTATTCCAGTGGTCCGACAAGAGGCATACCTGATTCAGTGGCAGAGGCTGAAGCCAGAAGCCTTCTCCGAAAACTGTGAGCCATGGGATGCTCAGGCGTGGCTTAAGACTGTGGAAAGCATCGTGGAGCTTTTAGATTGGCCCGAACACGAGAAGGTTAAGTGTGCATCATTTTGCCTTACGGGCGATGCCAGAATGTGGTGGGACCGAGTCAAAGCAAGGTGACAGGTGAATCAGATGAGATGGACAGACTTCGAGACTAAATTCCTTGAAGAGTTCTTCCATATGCGGGTGACCAATAAACACTACGACAAGTTCACCGAGTTCCGGCAAGGTGACCTATCAGTGAATGAGGCCGTGAAGAAATTTAACCGATTAGCACGCCTATGTCCAGAGCTGGTCAGTACAGAAAGAGAAAGGGTCAGACTTATGCTGAAGATGCTCAGACCCGAAATAGCCCTAAATGTGGCCGGCGGCGTTAATAGACCACAGACCACCGAGGAATTAATTAGCAGTGCTCTGATCAGTGAACACTATCAGAAGGCGATGAATGAGGGTAAGAGTCAAGCTCAGAAACCCCAACATATCAGAACCAACTGGAAGGGAAACTCCAACGGTAAAAGAAAACAATGGAACAGTTCTCAGGGTGGTTCAACGAACAAGCAACCTATGTTTCCTCAGTGCACCACCTACGGAAAGAAGCATCCGGGAAAATGCCGTGTGGGCACGAATAAGTGCTACAGTTGCGGATTGGAAGGACACTTGGCCAGAAATTGTCCTACTCAGATGCAGACACCTCAGCAGTAAAATATCCAGAACAGAGGTGCCCCCTCACAGCTAAATCTAATGCAAGCTGCACTAGAAGGCCCTCAGATTGGCCAAGGGAGACTGGAAGCCCCGCCAACTATGATGAATGCTAGGATCCACTCCCTCACTAGAGAAGATGTGGCGAACGCTTCGACTGTTGTCACAGGTCAGATACTCATTTTCAGTCAGTATGCTACTGTATTATTTGACACTGGGGCAACACACTCGTTTATCTCTACACCCTTCACAAGTAAGATAGATATGCCACCGCAAGCCTTAGATGGCAAATTTTTAACGACCCTGCCTTCAGGAGAAGTAATGCCATCCACTCATATGCTGCGAGCCGCACCTATCCGAATCGCAGACAGGGAACTATACTGTGATCTGATAGTGCTGGATATGCAGGATTATGATATAATATTGGGCATGGATTTTTTGAGCAAATACGGAGCTTCGATTGAGTGCCGTAAAAGAAAGGTGGTCTTCCGGCCCGAGGCAGAATTGATATTTGAATTTAGCGGAATGCCAAGGGGAGAGACTGAGAAATTCCTATCAGCTCTGGAAGCACGGAAGCTGTTGGGCAATGGATGCACGGGGTTTCTAGCACATGTGGTCGATGCAAGTAGAGCAGAGGATCAGAAGCTAGAGAATGTCAGAGTTGTATGCAACTTTCCAGATGTCTTCCCCGATGAACTGCCAGGGTTAGCACCTGACAGAGAAATTGAATTTGAGATCGAATTGATTCCTGGTACTAAACCGATCTCTAAGGCACCCTACCGTATGGCGCCAGCTGAATTGAAAGAGCTACAGGAACAGTTACGGGAGTTACTTGACAAGGGACTTATTCGCCCTAGCCACTCTCCATGGGGAGCTCCCGTACTATTTGTGAAGAAAAGGGATGGATCTATGCGAATGTGCATAGATTACCGAGCACTGAATAAGGTAACAATCAAGAACAGGTACCCTTTACCTCGGATTGATGACTTATTTGACCAATTGAAAGGTGCCACCGTCTTCTCCAAGATTGATTTGAGATCTGGCTATCATCAAGTGAAAGTGAAACAAGATGATATACCAAAGACGGCCTTCCGAACGAGATACAGACATTATGAATTCGTAGTAATGCCCTTCGGAGTTACAAATGCTCCTGCCCTATTCATGGAATTGATGAATTGAGTGTTCTCGGAATATCTCGATAAATTTGTGATAGTCTTCATCGATGATATTCTTATCTACTCGAAGACCCAGGAAGAGCACGCTGAGCACCTGAGCATAACATTACAAATTCTCCGGGAGAGACAATTGTATGCCAAATTCTCAAAGTGCGAATATTGGCTTGACCAGGTGTCGTTTTTGGGTCACGTGATCTCTAAGGACGGAATTATGGTAGACCCAAGCAAGATAGAAGCCGTGAGTAACTGGAACAGACTAAAGAATGCCAGTGAAATCCGAAGTTTCCTCGGACTAGCCGGCTATTATCGGAAATTCGTAGAGGATTTTTCCAGAATTGCAGCCCCTATGACGGCCTTCACCAAGAAGAACAAGAGGTACGAATGGACAGAGGATTGTGAGAGAAGCTTCGCGGAGTTGAAGAGAAAATTGACTAGTGCTCCAATTCTCACTCTTCCAGAAAGTAACGGGGGATTCGATATGTACAACGATGCTTCCAGATTGGGACTCGGAGCTGTACTTATGCAGAATGGAAAAGTCATTGCGTATGCCTCTCGACAACTCAAGGAGCATGAAAAGAATTATCCCACACATGACTTAGAGCTAGCCGCTGTAGTCTTTGCTCTCAAGATATGGAGGCATTATCTATATGGGGCCAGTGTAAAATTTATACAGATCACCAGAGTCTGAAATATTTCTTTACACAGAAAGACCTAACATACGACAACGGAGATGGCTCGAGCTAGTCAAGGATTATGACTGCGAGATCTTCTATCATCCGGGAAAAGCAAACAAGGTAGCAGATGCGCTCAGTAGGAAGTTCTGAGTTACCGGAACTTTTTTTTTTAGTTCGAGGATGAACTTTTATGAGGTATGGGAGACTGTAACACCCATAGGGTCCTTAGCAAAATTCTAGAATATTTTATCATGAATAAAGAAAAAATATATATGCTTTAATTAAATTTTGCTCCTAGCCGAACACTTAAACAAATAAGATAACCACTAGACCAAGAGAAATTATTGTTAGAAAAGAGAGGGAACCCATAATTAAATGTAAGAAGAAAAGGCTCTTCTCTTAGAAGGAGAAGTGAGAGTTGTCTTCTTCCTCTCTAATGAAGAGATGCTCTAGAATATTCTTTTCTTACTCACAAGAAGGGATGTATCTAGACTTTTCTCTTAATTATGAAGAGAGTAAAAGAAAGGAGGAAGAAAAATATATTTTCCCTTCCTCCTCTCGTGATGAATAAAAGGAGGAAATTAAAATGAGGTGGCATTTTTCCTCATTCACCTTCCTGCTCCCTCCTCCTCCACCGTGACCTCTTCTTCACCATTTCCTCTTCTTGCCGAGACCAAGGAGCATGGAAGCTTCCCCTCTCTATGAAGGATCCACAACAAAGGTTAAATCTCTAAGGAAAACAAGCGCAAGGATGTGAGTATCCCCTCACTGCAGTACAAGTAGCTTCGGTTTAAAATGTTTTTTTTTTCGAAACTCTAAAAATTTTCTTGCAAGAATGTGGTCAAGATAAAGAATAGGTAGTCACTTAGGGTTAACAAGTGATAAGAGATGCTTCATGTTATAGAAAAAGAAAAAGAGAAATTTAGAGCCTTATTGCATGTTTCGGCCAAGGATGGAAGAGAGGACCTAGAACAAGTTTTCTTTGATCACATACTTAATTTTTCTACTCTATGATATATGAATTTCACATGTTGTTAGTTAAGTCTTCATTCTTCATGTTGTGAAAAAAAAAAGAGATACCTATCTATATGGTTCGACCAAAATTGATTATAAGGCCTTAGGTCAAGAATTTTAGATAGAAACCATATTAGTTGTACCTCTTTGTGATGTATGAATTTCTACATGTTTATAACCAAGGTTTTTATGCTTATTATGGAATAAAATGGTATGAAACCCTACTGATATGGTTGGCCAAATTGAAATAAATGGGTTAGGGTTAAAGTTTTGAACTCAAATATGCCTAGATCCTGAAGTACAATACCTTGTATGCACTTAGATTAAAGGGGCTTGTTATATGTTTAAGTTTTATGCTTCTTATGGAATAAAAAGACATGAAACCCTACTAATATGTTTTGGCCAAATGAAAATAAATGGGTTAGGGTTAGAGTTTTGAACTCAAATAGGCTTATTCATGAAGTATAGTGCCTTGTAGGTACTTGTACAATGCTCTATAGGTACTTAGATTAAATGTGCATGTTACATGTTTAAGTCTTATGCTTCTTATGGAATAAAAAGACATGAAACCCTACTGATATGTTTCGGTCAAATGAAAATAAATGGGTTAGGGTTAGAGTTTTGAACTCAAATAGGCTTATTCATGAAGTATAGTGCCTTGTAGGTACTTGTACAATGCTCTATAGGTACTTAGACTAAATGTGCATGTTACATGTTTAAGTCTTATGCTTCATATGGAACCAAATGATATAAGAATCCTACTGATATGTTTCGGCCAAATTGAGATAAATGGGTTAAGGTTAGAGTTTTGAACTCAAACATGCTTATTCATGAAGTATAATGCCTTGTATGTGCTTAGATCAAGTTTACATGTTATGTGGATAAGTTCTATGCTTCATATGGAACCAAATGATATAAGAACCCTACTGATATGTTTCGGCCAAATTGAATTAAATGGGTTAGGGTTAGAGTTTTGAACTCAAACATGCTTATTCATGAAGTATAATGCCTTGTATGTGCTTAGATCAAGTTTACATGTTATGTGGATAAGTTCTATGCTTCATATGGAACCAAATGATATAAGAACCCTACTGATATGTTTCAGCCAAATTGAGATAAATGGGTTAAGGTTAGAGTTTTGAACTCAAACATGCTTATTCATGAAGTATAATGCCTTGTATGTGCTTAGTTCAAGTTTTCATGTTATGTGGATAAGTTCTATGCTTCATATGGAATGAAATGAGGTTGAAACCTACTGATATGGTTCGTCCAAGATGGATTAATTGGGTTAGGAAAGAGTTTAAACCTAACCAAACATGCTTATGCATTTTCATGATTTGTAGCCTTTGATATATAAGTAGATTAAGCTTTCATGCTTTATGATGTGATGAAAATATGCTTTACGATATGTTGCATTTCTATGTCTTATGATAAGATGTGCCATGTTTATGATATGATATGATAGACTTATGACATGATAGGCTATGGTCATGATATGATATGCTAGACTCATGATATGATATGCCATGTTCATGATATGTTATGCTATGTTCATGAGATGATATGCCAAGTTTGATGATACGAAAATAACATGTTATACTTTATGTTATGATAAGAACATGTTATATAATGCATGTGTGAATGGCTTATGTAAGAAGAAAAGCCTAAAGAGTTGTTTCCCTTAAGTTGGGACCAAGAGCATTCTTCATGTTATGAAAAAGAGTTGCTTCCCTTAAGTTGGGACCAAGAGCACTCTTCATGTTATGAAAAAGAGTTGCTTCCCTTAAGTTGGGATCAAGAGCACTCTTCATGCTATGGTAAAGAGATGCTTCCCTTAAGTTGGGGATCAAGAGCTCTCTTCATGATATGACAAGAATTATGACATGTATGATATGATGAGATATGATATGCATGATATTTTACTTTGTATGGCTTGTACCAAGGGTGGGCTCCATAAGCGCCCCGGGGTCGACGGACTTTGAACGGACCTCATTAAGGGATGTGTTCCTCAGTACGCCCCTAGGTCGACGGACTATGAACGGACCTAGATCCCTAGTAGGTTCGGGGCTAGCTACCCTGTCCTAGGGATTGCGCGCATTTATGTTTACATGTGGTACAAGCCGGGGCCCTTCTCATGATGATGATATGATATTCAAGTATGTATACTATATGTTTTGAAAGAAGCATGATGCATATGTGCATTCCATGATACATGTTTTAAAAATATACATATTGCATCTACATGCACATATTTATGAAATTATGTTTATGCACCCTTATGAACAGGTATGAGTTATGATACATGTTTACATGATATGATAGGCTTCGTGATATGTGCTTACAAAATGTGATATGAATCATGATATACACTCACATGCTATACTCTCATATGTTATGCTCCGTATGTGATATGATATATTATGTTCTGTTTTCCCTCATGTTATGTTAGGAGATGTTATGGTTTTTACATGATAAGATATGTTCTATGTTATGATTCTCCATGCTATGTTATGCTATGGTATGGTTTCTACATGTTATGTTATGTTATGTGTTTTTCGGATTTGTGGGTAGGCAAGGATCTCACTAAGCCTTTGGCTTATAGCTACACGTTTTCCTTGTACTGCAGATAAAGGCAAGGAATGGATTGTTTAAGGGGAGCAGAGCAGGAAAGGCAATGAGGATGTGTGTGGAAGTGCTGGTGGATAGATATATTTAAGTTTTGAATTATCTAAGTTATGCATGTGAACAATGTTGGACCTATGCTTATGATAATGTTCAGCTAGTATGATATCCTACTCATGTTATGTTGGTACGTTTGACTTCACATGCTATGTTAAGAGAACTAGATGCATATGGTATATGTTATGATATGGAAAAAAAAACAATTAATTATATATGTCTTCCGCTGCCATGAATCCATATGCATTAGTATAATTGATGTCTATGTTTCAGTGACGTCCGTCCCTCTGGGGTTGCCTTAGTGCTACCTGGAAGGGCGGGCGTTACATAGTTAATGAAGATGTTCAACCATATCATAAGCAATCATCAACTCGTGTTGCTTCTTAAGCTCTGAGTTCATGGTTGCGAGCATGAGGCATGACACATCTAATGCATCATCTTGATGCTTCATAAAAGCATCTTGGTTAGCTCGCGTGGCAGTGGCAGGAGGTGCCTCTGGAATGGGCTGCTCCAGGACGTACAATTTTCTTTCTTGTGTGAGAACGATTCTCAGATTCCTATACCAGTCCAGAAAATTAGCTCCATTGAGCTTGTCCTTGTCAAGGACAGAACGCAGGGAGAAAATATTCGTGTTCATCGACATGGCAATATACAAAATAAATAAAGCAGAAAGTAAATATCATATTCCACTTATCATTTAATTATGTCTTTAACTAAATGATGCTCCCACTGAATTATAGAGCTTTTGCAGAATCAAGTCATGGATGTGGTCAAACCACACTACTAGAGTCATACCAATTAGCTATAATTCTCGTGGGACAAGATCCACATCATATTACGCCTTGAGTTAGCTTTGGCTAAATCGCTCAAGACTTAGTATGATTGATAGATAACTAATTATCAAATACATCTTTATGCAACTCTTGATTATAGAATCAAGATATATGTAATCTTTATCCTATCTTCCCAATCTTTGGAAAATGCCTATAGTTTTACCTGATCCAATTGAGTTAACTAGCTATACTCAATCTAATTGAGTTTGTTCTCACCAAAGCTTTGATAGGCGGGACCAAGATTGTCCCTCCGCACCCTACCAAGATAATATGTATTGCTCTGTTTTGGCAGATTCAACAACAACAACAAATGATCGAGGTAGTGATGGGTATCAAAACTTGGTAGGCATTTCAAGTTGATTTGATTAAGATCTAATCTAATCATGAATGTGTATCATATACGTATTAAGGCACTAATTACTCTACATTATCATGCATCACATACACACAAGCAATGATATATATATATATATATATATATATATATATATATATATATATATATATATACTAATTAATTAATTTGTGATGAGGTTATGACCCTACTACGATCTCCTCAAGCCAATGAAAAGATTGGACGGTCAACCTAGGGTCAACGACTTCTTCAAGCGCCTCCTTTTGACCGTCATGTGTTGACAGCACCCTCTTCGTAACTCCTTCTTGAGTGGGCCTTCCACCGCTTCATTTTGTACATTACAAAATATGAAACTCGAGTTATATTCGAGTCTAAAATCTATTTACAATTGGAACATAAGAAGGATGGTACGACGCGCAGGTCACATATCATATACAACACACACAATACTAAAATGGCGCGCGGGCCATATTATGAATTACAACACAATTTTAACCAATCACATTGGGGGTTTTGGGCCATGACCATCACAATATCATACATAATTCTAAATTATGTATTTTACATAAATTTCTATAATTTTACTATTGTTTTATCAATTTTATGAGTCACAACTTCTTGGCGGTCCCGATTAGCGATTTTTGGGCGCGATCGCGAGACAATGCCCCTTGCGGGGTTAGGGGTAGCGCCCCTTCTCGTGAAATGAATATCATGAGTGCTCCAAACTGATCTAATAGCACCTTAAGCCACTGTCCCAAAAAAAATAATTTTATTTGGGCGAAACCTTGCCGTTTCGGAAGGTTTTTCTTGGTATTTGAGGCCTACAAGTGTCCAAACACTTGTTGTTTCACCTCTACAAGAAAAATACTTACAAAATCTATAAAAGTAGAAAAATTACAGAAACTTACAGATTTGAAACCTTTTTGTAATAATAAATACAAGCATGTACAAGCTTCGTATGTGGCTCTGATACCACTGTTAGCAATTTCGAGCCACAAAAACCACTTTTTGCGTTGCAGAAACCTCGATGCTAGCCACGCATCCGTGCGAAGATAAATAAAAATATTCATGTACATGTTTGTCTACACTAGATCTTCCTTAGATCTACATGAAAAGGAAGTATTATCCTTGTAGCGATGCCCTTCGCTTATCATGCTCGTCCAAATGGTTGTCGGATCTCGTAGAGTGTCAAGTGTACACTCCTCTACACGTATCCACACGGACAAAAGGTGAAGAAAATCACTTAGTGTGCTAGCACTCTTAAGAGGTCTCGGCAATGGAGGTGAAGGAGAGAAGAAGAAGAGAAGAGGAAGAAGAAGCCTTGAATTGCCTTGATGGTCATTCAATTGTGGTCGACCACTTAGAGGATCTTATACCTCCATGTAATACCAATAGTCATGGCTCTTAATCTTCCTCATGAGGTGGCACACAATGATGTAGCCTTGATGATGTGGAACATCATCATTGGCCGGCCCATGCCAAGTCACAATGAGGTAGTATTTAGTCAAGTCAAAATTGACCCTTTATCTTCCCTCTCACGTCAAGTCAAACATGAACTCTTATCTCCCTGTGTTGATCAAATCTAACCTTTGATTCAAATCAATTTAATTTAATAAATCTCTATTTATTGGTTTAAATTGATTCAATAAATTATAGTCTAAATCATACTCATTCGACACATGAATAAAATAGAGTCCAACTCAATTAGTCTAATCAGGATTACTCTTAATCCAATTTAGTTCATCACATGAACCTAATCCTCTTGGTCCATCATATGAACCTAATCTCCATCTAACTGCCCTTTGTGTGTGACCCTATAGGTTCTTATAACGTTGGCAATGCTCCTAAACCCATTTAGAAACATAAGTAATGAGCGGTATCTAGCAACACATCATTACTATCCAAGTTGCAAGAATGTTGAGATCCAACATCACCATTGTGACTACTAATTGTGACTCTCACAATATGTGACAATGTCCTTCTATCCTTGACATCTAAACTGATCAATTGAGGCATAGACCGTGTCATCCTCTAATCAATCTATGTCTTAAACTCCAAGTAGACTCACTCTAATCAAATGAGCTCAATATCTCATATTGACTTATTTGGGCATGGCCATGCACTTAGTGGTCTCACTCTATCAAGAATCATGATGTCACTCCCGTCATATAGGAGGGATAGATCCCATCTACATCACTCACATCCCTTCACATAATTTGTTACATACCCAGTAGTCGCCTTTATAGTCCACCCATTTACGGGTGACGTTTGACGAAGCCAAAGTATGCAACTCCTTATGTAGGGAACCATGGTGAGTTCAGGTCCAAGGACTGATAGTCATACTAATAGTCACATGAGAAAGTATATGACATTCATATAACGATCCATGATACTTTCTCATGGCGGGCCATTCTGTATACATTCTCCAATGTATACCCATGTGTCAACTTGATATCTAATATCCATGACTTATGAGATCAAGTCATCGAGTGGACAACATGCTAGTCTCATCGAATTAACATTGTCCTTGAATGTTAATACTTGACTAGGAATGATTAAGAGTAGTGTTCTTTATATAATCTCATCATCAATTCAACCAATCGATTGATATAAATAAGAACCTTCTACTCAAGGATGCTATTATACTTAGTAATTTGCACCAATACAAGTAAGTATAATAACTATAAAGAAATGCATTTATATATATATAGGAATATGATACATCGAGTCCATACAACAATCATCATATGATTGGCTCTAGGGCTCTCACTAACAGGAAGCACGCTCAAATAGCGTTGAGCAGAGGAGGTGCGCTCGACTATCAATGGTTTAAATTCTCCGGTCCCCCTCATGGAAGCCAGATCGGTCACTCCTTAAGGTCCCCGATCGACTGTTGCCGAGCAGAGGAAGCACGCTCGAATAGCCTTGAGCGGAGGAGGCACACTTGACTATAAATGGTTTAAAGTCTCTGGTTCCCCTCAAGGAAGCTAGAGCGGTCACTCCTTAAGGTCCCCGATCAACTGTTGCCGAGCGAAGGAAGCACGCTTGAATAGCTTTGAGCGGAGGAGGCACGCTCGAATATTAATGGTTTAAAAGTCTCCAGCTCCACTCAAGGAAGCCAAATCGATCACTCCTTAAGGTCCCCAATCGACTGTTGCCAAGCGGAGGAAGCACGCTCGAATAGCCTTGAGTGGAGGAGGCACGCTCGACTATCAATGGTTTAAAGTCTCTGGTTCCTCTCAAGGAAGCCAGACCGGTCACTCCTTAATGTCCTCGATCGATTGTTGCCGAGCGGAGGATGCACGCTCAAATAGCCTTGAGCCGAGGAGGCACGCTCAACTATCAATGGTTTAAAGTCTCCGGTTCCCCTCAAGGAAGCCAGATCGGTTGCTCCTTAAGGTCCCCGATCGACTGTTGCCGAGTGGAGGAAGCACGCTTGAATAGCCTTGAGCGGAGGAGGCACGGTTGACTATCAATGGTTTAAAGTCTCCGGTTCCCCTCAATAAAGCCAGACCAGTCACTCCTTAAGGTCTCCGATCGACTGTAGACGAGCGGAGGAAGCACGCTCGAATAGCCTTGAGCGGAGGAGGCATGCTTGACTATTAATGGTTTAAAGTCTCCGGTTCCCCTCAAGGAAGCCAGATCGGTCACTCCTTAAGGTTCCCGATCGACTGTTGCCGAACGGAGGAAGCACGCTCGAATAGCGTTGAGCGGAGGAGGCACGCTTGACTATCAATGGTTTAAAGTCTTCGGTTCCCCTCAAGGAAGCCCGATCGGTCACTCCTTAAGGTCCCCGATCGACTGTTGCCGAGTGGAGGAGGCACACTCGAATTGCCTTGAGCGGAGGAGGCACGCTTGACTATCAATGGTTTAAAGTCTCCGGTTCCTCTCAAGGAAGCCAGACTGGTCACTCCTTAAGGTCCCTAATCGACTGTTGTCGCGCGAAGGAAGCATGCTCGAATAGCCTTGAGTGGAGGAGGCACGCTTGACTATTAATGGTTTAAAGTCTCCGGTTCCCCTCAAGGAAGCCAGATCGGTCACTCCTTAAGGTCCCCGATCGACTGTAGTCGAGCGGAGGAAGCACGCTGGAAAGAAGAATTGTTCGGTTCATTCTAGCAAATGTATGTATTGATTAAAGAGTAGATGCCTGCATCTTTTCATTATATCCAAAAATTAAATGGAATATATGGACAAATTACGGGCGTACTTGTCAGGCCCTGTATGGTTGTAAGTGATTTGCACTCCAGGGCCTCTCGAGATTTCTCACTTCTAAGTCTTGGAGATAATAAGAATCGGAAGCAAGTTTCTGTATAACTTTGTATGGTCCTCCCCATTGGGGCGCTAATTTAGTAACATCTCCAACATGCTCAACACGCTTCCACACTAAATCCCATACTTGAAAGAATCGGGGGATAACTCTTTTGTTGTAGTTCTGTCTCATTCGCTGTCGATAAGATACCAGATAAGTTGCTGCCTTATCCCGAGCTTCTTCGATAAGATTGAGTTCCATAAGACGTCGACCGCCATTATCTTCATCATAAAACCTTCTCCAATTAGATTCCACCGCAACCTTAATGAGGACTACTGCTTCTCCCCCGTATACTAGTTGGAATAGAGTTATCCCGGTAGCCTCTCGAGGAGTGGTACGATAAGCCCACAACACACTGGGTAACTCATCTACCCAACTACCACCAACATGATCCAATTTAGTTTTGAGTTCTCTGATGATTTCTCTATTGGTCACTTCTGCTTGCCTATTACTCTGTGGATATGCCACAGAGGTGAATGCCTGTGTAATGCCATATCCAACACACCATTCTCTAATTCTCTGCCCCTGAAATTGTCTTCCATTATCAAAGATTAACTTATGGGGATTACTAAATCTATAGATAATGTGCTGCCATAAGAATTTGATGACAGCATTCTCCGTGATTCTTTCTAATGGTTCAGCTTCCACCCATTTTGAGAAATAGTCTACAGCTACCAATAGAAATCTCCTTTAATTCATTGCCAGGGGGATCAAACCTACTATGTCCATACCCCATTGATCAAAAGGGCAAGAAACGATGGAAGTCTTCAACAGTTGGGTAGGATGATGTGAGATATTCTGATGCTTTTGACATGACATACATGTCCTTATGAGTTGAGCCGCATCTTCTTGCAGAGTAGGCTAAAAGTACCCAGCCAATAGTATCTTACGTGCTAAAGATCTTCCCCCAATATGACTGCCACACAAAACTTGATGAACCTCCTGTAAAATATATTGTATATCTTTTGGTTCAATGCATTTGAGCAAGGGACTGGAAAAGACCCTTTTGTAAAGCTAATCCCCCATCAAAGTATATCGGGTGGCTTTCTTCTTAAAGACTCTATCTTGTTCTGCATCTACTAGTAAGACACCCTGTTGCAAAAATGATATGATTGGCGCTCTCCAGTCACCCTATATTTCTATGCTAACTTGTCTCTCAATACAAGACACCAATACTGTTTGTTCCACTGGTCGGTCGAAGTTCCAAGGTACTATCACAGACGCAAGCTTTGCTAGTTTATCTGCCACTTGATTCTCTAATCGAGGGATCTTATGTATATTTACCTCTTGGAATGTAGCTTTCAATTTATCAAAAGCTTCTGCATATAACTTAAGTCGATCACTGCTGATCTCGAAATTGCCCAATAAGTGTTGTGCTGCCAGCTGAGAATCAGATAAATCCATACCTGAGCAACTCCCACATGCCGAGCTTCTTGTATGCTAGATATCAATGCTTCATATTCTGTTTCATTGTTGGAGGCTCTATAACTTATTCGGACAGAAAGTTGAACCCAATCCTCCCTTGGAGATATAAGAAGAATGTCAATACCACTACCTTGTGTTGGTGCTGGAAGCATCCGACGATCGAACCAGTGTTTTGATAATGACAAAGGATTCAAAGTTAAGGTTATGTTGTGATCTAATAGTCTGAGTGAGCTTACAGGAAAGTCCTAAGTATACTTAGGCAAAAGTCCTAACTGAGGGTAGGCAGGTGGAAAACCCTAGGGGCGGTAACCCTAGGTCATAGGGGTTGGTAACCCTATGCGGAAAGTCTTGGTGGGTCGAGGGCTTCAGGGAAAAGTCTTAGGGGTGGTAACCCTAGGTGGAAAGTCCTGGTGTCATGAACCAGGTGGAAGACTGGACGGGTCGGGGAGCGGGCGTCCAACAGAAAGTTCGGAAGCATCGAGCACTAAGCAAAAGTCCAGTCGATCTGGAGGATCACACTAGCAACAGGTAACTCTCCTGAGAGGAGTAGGTGAGGATGCGTTCCCCGCAGAGGGAATTGTAACGCCCGCCCTCCCTGCTACTCAAAGGGACGGGGCTACTTACTTACTTAACTATTCCAGGATACATACATATTCAAAATTTCTTTCTTATAACATAAAGCAGCGAAATGTCATAGAGTTATACTAGAATGTAACATAAATACAATGATTCATGTCAAACATAACAAAACATTATAGCAGGTCTTATTTGTCTTAGCCGAGCCACTGCCACACACACTTCCTTGCCTCTCCTATAGCTCCCTTAGGTCATCCATCCCTTGCCTTTATCTGTGGTACAAGGAAGTAAGCTATGAGCACACGAGCTCAGTAAGATTCTTTCCTACTCACAAAATCCGTATCTCAAGCATAATCATACAAGCATATCATCAATGAAAACATAATCATCAATATGTGAGCATATTTCTTATTATAACATATCCTTATGAATCATGTTTCTAACATATCATAAACAAAGGAATCATATGAGGTGAATCATGAGAAGCATAACATATCATCAGATTACATGGAACATAGAAAGAAACATATTATATATAAATGGGTGCATGATGCAAAATGTCCTTTTAAAACATATGCCATGTCGAGTGCAAGATGTCTTTATACATATCTTTTAATACTTGAACATAATATCATCATCATGAGGGTCCGGCTTGTACCACATACATACATAAATGTGCGCAATCCCTAGGACAGGGTAGCTAGCCCTGAACCTACTAGGGATCTAGACCCATTCATAGTCCGTCGGTCTAGGGGCGTACTAAGGAGCACATCCCTTTTTACTAGATCCGTTCATAGTCTGTCGGTCTAGGGGCGCTTATGGAGCCCACCCTTGGTACAAGCCATACAAAGTAAAGTACATGTCATGCATATCATATAATTGTCATATCATATCATCATAAATGTCATGCTCTTGTCTTAACATGAAGAGTGCTCTTAATCCCAACTTAAGGGAAGCAACTCTTTGCCATTTTCTTATCATATCATAAGGCATACATTCTTGGCACATGGCCATCATATAAAACCATTATCATGCTTGGTTCATAAGCTTACATAGATGAGCATGCAACATATTGACAACATACATGCTTGAGTACATAGTCATCATAAGAATCATATCTTGCATAATTCATAACATACATAATCAACATGTTACTGATCTTATCATAAAACATGCGTACTTAAACATAAAACATATCATAAGGGTCATCATCATGCATAATTCATGAGTATCCTTAATTAAGTACATGAATTATCGTAGGCAACCATAATCATACATGGAAAACATATACTAGCATCTCTTAGTTCATAAGATGTGAGACACCTAGTAAGGTCATGATTGGGTCTCTAACCCTAGTTATATATGGTGGCCGAGAGTCACCATGCTAAGTTTAAGTTACAACTACATATAAGCATGTGAACTTTAAATCAAATTCATGTCATAAGCTAATAAGAATGTCATGAGCATAGGTAGTAGGTTCTAAGCTTCTTAACCCCTTTTAACTTAGTTGTGGCCGAACCCCTAAGAGTATTAAGTTCGACATAAGCATAAAATAGCAACTACCTTCATATCATATCACAAGGAAAATTCATGGCTTGCTAAGTTTAAGTTTAAACTTTCTTGAATCCTAGGTTATATTCATGGTCGAGAGTTCATAACAAAAGAATACTCCTGAGCAACATACAACATGAATACTTAGCAAATTTCATAACATATCATAAGAAGTCTATGAACATACTAAATTAGGTTTTGAGTTTCATGAACCCTAACACCTTATCATAGCCGAAACATCATATAACAAGGAGTAAACTTCTAAGCAACATATGAACACAAATACTTAGCCAAATTGATAACATATCATAAGGAAGTCCATGAGCATGCTAGATTGGGTTTTGAGCTTTATGAAACCCTAAAATCTTATCATGGCTGAAACTTCATAAGACAAGAATACAAACTTCTAAACAACATGTAACATGAACACCTAGCTAATTCCATCATATTTCATAAAGAAGTCTATGAGCATACTAAATTAGGTTTGGAGCTTCATGAACCCTAAGGACTCATCATGGCCGAAACTTCATCAAGTAGGAAATGAACTTCGAAGCAACATATAAGTATAAGTTTCTATCCCATTTTATAACATATCATAAAGAAGCCTATGAGCATACTAACTTAGGTTTTGAGCTTCATGAGCCCTAAAAGGTTATCATGGCCGAAACATCATGCAACAAGAAGTAGACTTCTAAGCAACCTTTTAACATGAATACCTAGCCAATTTGTTAACATATCACAAGGAAGCCTATGAACATACTAAATTAAGTTTGGAGCTTTATGAAACCCTAAATCTCTATCATGGCCGAAACTTCATAAACTAATAAGTAAACTTATGAGCAACATGTAAACATAAATCTCTTAGTTAATTTCATAACATATCACATGGAGGTCTTTGAGCATACTAATTTAGGTTTTGTGTTTCATGAACCCTAATATTTCCATCATGGACGAAACTTTCTCAAGCAAGAACATAACTTCTTAACAACATATGAACATGAATCTCTAGCCAATTTCATAACACATCATAAATAAATCCATGAGCATGTTAGATTAAGTTTTAAGCCTCATGAACTCTAAATCTTCATCATGGCCGAAACTTTCTCAAGCAAGAACATAACTTCTAAACAACATATGAACATGAATCTCTAGCCAATTTCATAAAACATCATAAATAAATCCATGAGCATGTTAGATTAAGTTTTAAGCCTCATGAACTCTAAATCTTCATCATGGCCGAAACTTATAAAAGGAAAAGAAGGTCAATAAACATCCTAATAAGAAGATCAAGCTTAACATCACACACATAATTTCTTTTCTAACTAAATTCCTACTAAGATTCATGAGCATGGTTTCTTCTCTTCTTTTTATTTTTATTTCCAAGAGTTCTAATCTTTCAAAAACCGTAAGAAACTTGTACCACAGGTGAGGGAATACTTACATCCTTATTTGCTTAAGGAAAAGGGATCTTGCTTGTGGAGCCTTCCTAGAGAGGAGTCTTCTTTGTTTTTGGATTTCGGCAAGAAGAGGTGGGGGAGGGTTCTTGGTCACGGTGAGGAGAAGGAGGGATGAGGAAGAGGAGAAAATGAGTTTTCCTCTTAAATTTCCCTTTTATTCATCATGAGGGAAGGAAGGGAAAATGTATTTTTCCTTCTCCTTTCTTTTATTTCTCCTTAATGAAAAGAGGAAGCAAGAATCCTCTTTTCTTTTGAGAGGGAGAAGGCAACTCTAACTTCTCTTTCTCAATGAAAAAAGCTCTTCTCTTACTCTTAACTATATTGTTACTTCTCTCTTTAATAATAACTTCTCTTGGTCTATTGGTTAAAACGTGCATATATCTAGTAAGAGATCCAAGGTTCAAGCCTTGGTCATCTCTCTTTTTGGTTCTATTTTTTTTTTTATTATTTTTGCAATTTCCACATAAGGCCTATTTTTTTTTTATTCATGATAAAAATATCTAAAATCTTGCTAAGTACTCTATGGGTGTTACAGGAATAGTAGGCGTCGGGTCAACCTAGGGTTTCCGGTTGGAAATCTGAAGTCAGACCCGGACAGTCAAGAGACTGTCAAACACCTTTCTTATCATATTTATTTGTGCTAACTTTGTCTTGCAGGGTATATGTGTATTTTGTGGACTAACACATTGTACAGGGACAAAAGAGCACACTTCACCTCGGATGAATAGTGTCCGAGGCGCCTCCATGGAGCTCAGAGGCGCCTCGGGTGCAAGCCGAAGCCAGCTGTGCAAAGGAGCTGGAGGCGCCGTTAAGGGGACTGAAGGCACCTTGGACCGCAGCTTGGAGGCGCCTTGGAGTGGCATTGAAGGCGCCTCCAGGCGGATAAGAGGCAGCGATCCGAAGCTCATCTCAGCGTTCTATCCGGGATAAGAATTGGGTTTGAGGCGCCTTGGGCTAGCATTGGAGGCGCCTTAAACATCCAATAAAAGGACATCTCGAGCAGTGACCGAAGACATTAACTTCCAAACCATCCTTGTGCAACAAGCTACTTACGAGACCTTCCGACAAAGCCACAACTTGACGCCGACGACCTAGAGCTCAGAACTTCAATTTTCTATTGTTGTTGGTATAATTTAGTTATTTCTTGTTAATTGCTGCACTTCATCTTGTAAACACTTTTAACGAAATTATAGTTGTTGCCCAACGTAAACATTCAACGAGCATGGGCCTTGGAGTAGGAGTTGCCACAGGCTCCGAACCAAGTAAACAATCTGTGTCTTTCTGTATTTTTCATTTATTTTATTTTGCTGTGTTATTCAAGTTTTACGATTCCGAAATGAGTGAAAGCCACGAGCGCTATTCACCCCCTCTAGCGCTTCTCGATCCAACAATTAGTATCAGAGCGGGGTCGCTTCGATTTGGTGCAACCACCAATCAAGCAATTTTTTCGTAGTATTTTCAGTTTTTTCGAAGTCGACCGAAATTAGTATAATTACTATATTCCGATTTATTTCTGTGTCTTTCTATATTTTTCATTTATTTTATTCTGCTGCGTTATTCGAGTTTTACGATTCCGAAACGAGTGAAAGCCACGAGCGCTATTCACCCCCTCTAGCGCTTCTCGATCCAACAATTGGTATCAGAGCAGGGTCGCTTCGATTTGGTACAACCACCAATCAAGCAATTTTTTCATGGTATTTTCAGTTTTTTCAAAGTCGACCGAAATTAGTATAATTACTATATTCCGATCTATTTCTCACTCAAATCGATTTTTGCTCGAAGTTGGTGCAACACCACTCGAGTTTGTTTTCTTTCTTTATACATCCCGCACTACTAATTCAAGACTCAGTCTTGGAACAGATTTTTTTTTATGTGTGTGCAGGTTTTAAAATGGCACTTCAAGAAGGTTATAGCACCGCTTGACCAACGCTCGACCACCGCTCTTCACTGGAGATAATTTCGGGTACTAGAAGGGTCGGATGGAGGCGTACTTACAAACCCAGTTCGAAGTCTGGATGATCACCAAGACAGGCCTTGAACTCCCACTAGACATCTCATGCAAATTAGCATCAAACCAGAACTATGACGCATCCTTAATAAAGAAAGTAGAGGCGAATGCAAAGGCAACCTGCATACTCTAGTGTGGTATGACCAAGGAGGAGCTCAACAGAGTTGGACCGTTCTCCAGCGTAAAAGAGCTATGAGAGAAGTTGATCGAACTCCACGAGGGCACCTCTGACACCAAGGTAAGTAAAAGAGATCTGTTATTTAATAAATTATATAATCTAAAAATGCAGGAAGGATATACAGCAAGTCAACTCCACGCACGGATTCAAGACATTCTCAACTCCCGCCACGCGATCGGGCAAAAGGTCGAGAACAGTGTTGGGTTTTTCGGCCGCGAAAACCGCTTTTCGCGTCGCGGAAACCCCGAATCACCCAAGGCCAACGGATCCGTGAAAGGAAAAACAAAAATAAATACGAGTACGAATTTGAAAAACCTTTTAGATCTACTCCTAGATCTATGTGTTAAGAATATACCTTGAAGCGTGCCCTTTCTAGTTCCCGCTCGTCCAAGAAGTTGCCGGATCTCTAGACCGTCAAGCGTCGGTCCTCTAGAAGTATCCACACGAACAATTCTTGATGGAGAAAACCTAAACAAAGGTGTGCTAGCAGCTTGATAGGTCACGGCAAGGAAGAGGAGGGAGAGCAAGGAGAGAACACAAGGAAGAAGAAGGAGTTACTCCACTTGAATGGAAAAATGAATTCCCACACCAACACAAAGTGGCCGGCCACTCTCAAAAAAACTCCCAAATTAATTGCATTAATTGAAATTAATATGAAGCCATTAAAGAGAATGGCTTTGTAACTTCCATGAGGTGGCACCCATGATGATGTGGAACATCATTATTGGTCCACCTAATGCCAACTCACCAATGAGGTGGCAAAAGGTCAAGTCAAAATTGACCTTTGGTCTTCCTTCTCAAGTCAAGTCAAACTTGACTCAATCTCTACCATGGTTGATCTAATCTAACCATTTGATTCGAGCCAACTTAATATAATGATTCTAATTCATTAAATTAAAGTGATTCAATGAGTCAAAATCTAAATTAGACTCATTGAACACATGAATCAACTTGAGTCGAACTCAAGTTAGCCCAATTAGGATTACTCTTAATACAATTTGAATCATCAAATGAATCTAATCCTCTTGGTTCATCATATGAACCTAATCTCCATCTAATTGTCCTAAGTGTGTGACCCTATAGGTTCTTATAACGTTGGCAATGCCCTAAACCCATTTAGGAGCATAAGTAATGAGCGGTATCTAGCAACACATCATTACTACCCAAGTTACAAGAATGTCGAGATCCGACATCACCTTGTGACTACTAATTGTGACTCCTCACAATATATGACAAGTGTCCTTCTATCCTAGACATCTAGATTGATCAATATGAGGCATAGACCGTGTCATCCTCTAATCAATCTAAATCTTGAACTCCAAGTAGACTCACTCGATCAAATGAGCTCAACATCTAATGTTGACTCATTTGGGCATGGCCATGCACTTAGTGGTCTCACTCTATCAAGAATACCGATGTCGCTCTCGTCATATGGGAGGGATAGCTCCCATCTACATCACTCACATCCCTCTACATAATTCGTTATATACCCAGTAATCACCTTTATAGTCCATCCAGTTACGGGTGATGTTTGATGAAACCAAAGTACATAACTCCTTATGTAGGGATCCATGGTGACTTCAGGTCTAAGGACTAATAGTCATACTAATAGCCACATGAGAAAGTATATGACACTCATATAACGATCCATGATACTTTCTCATGGCGGGTCATTCAGTATACATTCTCTAATGCATACCCATGTGTCACTATATCCATGACTTGTGAGATCAAGTCATCGAGCTGACCTACATGCTAGTCTTATTGTTTTAACATTGTCCCTGAATGTTAATACTCGACTAGGAATGATTTAGAGTAGTGTTCCCTATATCATCTCACTATCGATTCAACCAATCGATTGATATAGGTAAGAACCTTCTACTCAAGGACGCTATTATACTTAGTCAATTTGGCACTAATATAAATAAGTATAATAACCAAACAAATGCCTTTATTATTATACAAGAATATGATACAATGAGTCTATACAATCATTAAATGATTGGCTCTAGGGCTCTTACTAACAATCTCCCACTAGCACTAGTGCCAATCAGTATAGGGTCTAAGGCCTAATGACCTAGTGTGACCATCATGCTTCCTCTGTGCCAAAGCCTTGGTCAAGGGATCTGCGATGTTTGCCTCTGTAGGTACTCTGCAAATCTTCACATCTCCTCTATCGATAATCTCTCGAATGAGATGGAAGCGCCGTAGTATGTGCTTGGTCCGCTGGTGTGAGCCGCCTGTGCTATAGCTCCATTGTTGTCACAATAGAGCTCAATGGGGTCAGGAATGCTAGGAACCACCCCAAGTTCGTGATGAACTTGCGGATCCAAACCGCCTCCTTTGCTGCCTCTGATGTTCTGTTGTAGAATCAGCTACTATATCCTGCTTCGAACTCTTCACAACACCACCATTTATGCAAAATACGAACCCGATTGCGATCTATAGTCATCCTGATCGGTCTGGAAGCTATAACCCTTTACGACTAGCTCATCATTGCCTCCATATATCAAAAATATTCTTTAGTCCTTCTTAAGTACTTAAGAATATTTTTAACCGCTATCCAGGATCTTTCACTGGATCTGACTAGTATCTACTCGTCATGCTCAAAGCATACGAGACATCGGTCGAGTACATAGCATAGCGTATATGATCGATCCTATGGCTGAGGCATAAGGATCCATGCAGTCTCTCTCCTCTCTAGAAGAAGGACCTTTAGTCTTCGAAAGACTCACGCCATGTGACATCGGCAGAAATCCCTTCTTGGAATTCTGCATGGCAAACCGAAGGAGTACCTTGTCAATGTATGTACTCTGACTTTGGCCAAGCAATCTCTTAGATCTATCTTTATAGATCTGTATCCCTTGAATGCGGGATGCCTCAACTAAGTCCTTCATTGAGAAGCAACTCCCTAGCCAGGTCTTGACAGACAGAAGCATGGAGATGTCCTTCCCAATGAGTAGTATGTCATCCACATAGAATATGAGGAAGACAACTATATCCCCTACAACCTTCTTGTAGACACAAGGCTCATCTTCGTTCTTGATGAGACCAAACTGTTTGATTGCATCATCGAATCGAAGATTCTAGCTCCGAGAAGCTTGCTTTAGTCCATAAATGGACCTATGCAGCTTGCATACTCTGCTAGTATGCTGTGGATCTACAAAACCCTCAGGTTGTGTCATGTACACATCCTTGAGCAGGTTTTCATATAGAAACGCGGTTTTGATATCCATCTGTCATATCTCATAGTCATGGTAGGCTGCAATAGCAAGCATGATCCAAATGGATTTAAACATCACTACTGGAGAAAAGGTTTCATCATAGTCAATACCATGAATCTGCTTGAAACCTTTAGCTACCAAGCGACCCTTATAGATAAGTCCATCCATGTCAGTCTTTCTCTTAAAGACCCACTTGCACCCAATGGGTTTTACCCCTTCAGGTGGATCAACCAAAGTCCATACTTGGTTGGTGTACATGGATTCCATTTCGGATCTCATGGCCTCTAGCCATTTCTCGGAATATAGTCTCATCACAGCTTCCTGATAGGTGGTAGGCTCATCCTCTATGAGCACAATGTCATCATGGTCAGACAAGAGAAATGAGTATCTCTCAGGCTAACGACGTACCCTATCAGACCTGCGAAGAGGTATGTCTACATGAACTGGTTGTTGTTCCTCAACTCCTTGTGGAACAACATCATCCACAACACTTTGTGGTTCCAGTTCAATTTTCATCGAAGCATCAGTGCTATTGTTCGCATCTTGAACTTCTTCAAGATCGAACGCGCTCCCACTAGTCTTTCTAGAAACAAAATCCCTTTCTAAAAAGACCCCAGTCTTTGCCACAACTACCTTGTGCTGACTGGGAATGTAGAAATAATATCCCTTAGTTTCCTAGGGATATCCAATGAAATAGCACTTGTCGGATTTGGGTCCTAATTTGTATGAGACTTGACGTCGTACGTAAGCCTCACAACCCCAAATCCTCATGAAAGACACCTGGGCATCTCTCCCAGTCCATATCCTATATGGTGTCTTTTTCACGACCTTTGATGGAACTCGGTTGAGTATGAAAGTTGTCGTGTCTAGAGCATATCCCCATAGATATGTCGGAAGATCTGTGTGAGTCATCATAGATCGTACCATATCTAATAAGGTACGATTCCTCCGTTCGGATACACCATTCCACTGTGGTGTTCCAGGAGGAGTGAGTTGGGATAGAATCCCACACTCAGCTAGATAGTCACGGAACTCATGGCTAAGGTATTCTCCACCTCGATCGGATCGAAGTATCTTAATACTCTTGCCAAGCTGGTTCTGTACTTCATTCTTGAATTCTTTGAACTTTTCAAAGGATTCAGACTTATGTGTCATCAAGTACACATAACCATATCTACTGAAATCATCAGTAAATGTGATGAAGTACCTATAACCGCCTCTAGCAGCAACATTGAAAGGGTCACATACATCACTATGTATGAGTCCTAACAAATAAGTTGCTCTCTCACTGTGTCCACTAAAGGGAGTCTTGGTCATCTTGCCTCGTAGGCATGACTCGCATATCTCATATGATTCAAAATCAAATGAGTCCAACAAACCATCCTTATGGAGTTGGGATAAGCGCTTGTCATTTATATGACCTAAGCGACAGTGCCAAAGGTAGGTTTGGTTCATGTCATTAGACTTGAACCTCTTGGTATTTACGTTATAGATAGGGCTTTCAAGGTCTAGAATATAGAGTCCGTTTATCAGAGGTGCACTATAATAGAACATATCGTTTAAGTAGACGGAACAACATTTATTCTTTATAGTAACGAGAAACCTTTCTTGTCCAAATAAGAAACTGATATAATGTTCTTAGTTAATGTAGGCACATAACAACAATCGTCTAACTCTAGTATAAGCCCAGAGGGCAGAGATAGAAAATAAGTCCCTACAGCAACAGCAGCAACCCGTGCTCCATTGCCTACTCGTAAGTCTATCTCGCCCTTTGTCAATGCTCTGCTATTTCTCAGTGCTTGTACATTAGTACAAATGTGCGAAGCACATCCGGTATCTAATACCCACGACGAAGAAATAGAGAGGTTGACTTCTATAACATTTATACCTGAAGTAGAAATCTTATTTCTCTTCTTGTTAAGATCTTCCAGGTATCCTGTGAAGTTCCTCTTCCAGTGCCCTGCTTGTCCTTGATATAGTTGACGAAGATGTTCAACCATATCGTAAGCACACATCAACTCATGTTGCTTCTGAAGCTCAGAGTTCATGGTTGCGAGCATTAGACAGGACACATTAAATGCGTCATCTTGATGCTTCTTGTAAGCATCCCAGTCAGCTCGCGTGGCAGTGGCAGGAGGAGCCTCCGGAATGGGCTGCAAGTTCCTGTACCAGTCCAGGAAATTTGCTCCGTTGAGCTTGTCCTTCTTAAGGACAGAACGCAGGGAGAATGAGTTCGTATTCGACGTCATGGTTATCTACAACAGAAAATTTGCAGAAATAAATATCATATTCTTTTAAAATTATTTAATTAGGCCTTTAATTAAATGATTGTAACGCCCACCCTTCTTACCCAAGGGCGGCGCTACGTTCTTATACTACTTACGTACATGCTTTAGTTATAACAGCGGAAGAATAAAAACTTTAAAGAATTTAATTTATTAAGCATGATATCACATATTCTGATTAGTTCGAATGTGCATATATTGATCATATAACTAAAAATATTAATTTGTCCGAATCGTTCTTGCCGAGCCACCACCACACACATCACTATCTGCTCCTCCTGCTGCTCCGTTGTACATCCAGCTTTCTCTTTTATCTGCGGTACAAGGAAAGTAAGCTACGAGCACTCATGGCTCAGTAAGTTCCTTTCCTACTCACTAAAACCGAGAATCATCGTATATCAAGAATGGATCAACATATCATCGTCTCAACTAATCATAACATAACATATCATTCTATTCAAACATATCATGCATATTTCTTATTCACATATCATTTCATAGAAGCATGAATATCATATCATAAAACAAATAAATCACAAGCATGAGACATAAAAGGGCATCATATTCATATCATAATATCACATGACATTATATCATATCATCATATAATTCAAGCACATATGAATGTAGGCAATGCATCGTGAATTTGAAAACTTATACTTAATAGTACTTGAAATTAATATCATCATCATTTGGGATCCCGGTTTGTGCCACATACATAATGCGTAGGTCCAAGGTAGCAAGTCTTGAGCCCTACCATGCATACATACTAGGCCCGAGTCTTACTCCATCGACCTAGGGCACTCAAAGGCCCATTACTGACGAGGCTCGAGTCTTACTCCATCGACCCCGGCGTTCTGAGCCCACCCTTGGTACAAACCATAAAATAACTTATCATGCATAACTATCATATCATGTCCTTAATAATCTTTCATGCATTTATTCTTTTTCATTTCTTTTCATTATGTATAGCATTTTCTATGCTATCACATATCATAACATAACTTCATTTCTTTTCATTATGTATAGCATTTTCTATGCTATAACACATCATGGCATATTTCATAATATAACTTCATTATGCATATCATTTCGTAACTAAAGCAATCATGCATTCCAACTTATTATCATATCATTTTCATACAGCATGGCATAGACATATTTAATTTTTTTGTTCTAGGGTTTCTAGGGCATCTATCCCTTCATGGACGAACACATAATGATTCATTTAGGTCATACAAACATGTATCACATTCACACATTATCAAGTTTTCATAAGAAGTACTTTTAACCCCTTAGGTTTCATTTCCAAGGCCTCTAGGTCCTTCAAACCTTACTTGGCCGAAATTCATAGAATATAAACTTCCTTTAAGTGGCCTAAAGCATGGGAAACCTAAGTAAATTTCATAGCAAGATTTACTAAGAACATCATACACAAGGTTGGATCATAAACAAGCTAGGACTCTTGTGATCTTACATGTCATAAATCATGTAACTAATTTTCTACATTCCAATTAAACATGAGAGCATTAATCATCTTTCATAACATAATATCACAGAGGTCATTGAGCATATTAGAATTTTGTTTAAGCTTCTCTAAACTATCACCTTACCATGGCCGAAATATTAAGAGTAAGGTTCATGAGTTTCTTTCAACATACAAGTATACAACTCTTAAGAACTTTATATCATGTCATATAAGCATAGTTATTTTAAATTCAAGGTCCTCCTAACCCTAAATTCTTTCTTGGCCGAAACATGAGAGTGGGGTTCTTTTGGTTCCAATCAACTTCCAAGCAAGAAAACCATAGGAAGGTCCTTAGCATTTCATAGAGGGAAACTTGCACTAGTTTGGTTAGACAATAATTTTCCTAACCTATTTACAATATTTTTGATTGAAATTCTAGGGTTACATACACCTCTGATCATGCATCATATATGTATACAAACATAGGGGAAAACTTTCTTTCAAGGCATAGAAAAAGAATCCGAAAATCACATGAAAGCCTTGTACCGCAGGTGAGGGGAAGCTTACCTTCTTTGCTTAAGTTTCCTAGAGTTGAGAACTTGCTTGTGCTTGCTTTGCTCGGCACCAATGGAGGAAGAAGTGGCTAGGTCTTTTGGTGGAGAGGAGGAGGAAGAAGAGGAGGCTTCTTCCTCTTGTGTTGCTCGGCAACAAAAAGAAAGAAAGAAGGGGGAGAGTTGTTGCTCTCGGCAACAAGAGGAAAGAGGGAGGGAGAGTGCTCGGCACAAATGGAGGAGAGGAGGAGAGTGAGTTGAGGATGAAGCACCCTCCATGCCTATTTATACTAAAGTGAGGGGAGGAAAACTTGACTTGATTCATCCTCCTCATTTACTTCTCCTCTTAATGAGAAAGAATATGCTAGAGAAATGCTTCTTGAGTTTCTCTCTTTTCTTTCTCTTAATTTCTCTCCTTTCTTTCCTTTAATTATAATTCCCATATCTCCTTTTACAATATTCACTCCTATCACACTTGGCTAACACATGCATACATCCACAAGAGAACCAAGGATCAAATCCTTCTCCTAACATATTTTTGTACAAAATAATTCATGTATATGCATTATGCATAAATATTTCATACATGCATATATAATATCTCATATCTCTTTTGTTTACATTAATTCCTTGCATTATAAATCATGTATAGAACTTTATATTCTCAACTTTATTTTCTTTCATAAAGTTTTTAATCATCTAAATCCTTCCCATCGTAACATTCAACGTAGACTATCTACACATTCTTTTCATTACATTCGTACTCTCATTGCCCTTACTTTATCTAGGCTTTCTAGGGGTGTTACAATGATGCTCCCACTGAATTCTATAATTCTTGTGGGACAAGATCCACATCATACTAACCCTTGAGTTAGATTTGGCTAATACGCCCAAGGCTTAGTATGATCGGTAGGTAATGATTACCAATTACATCTCTATGCAACTCTTGTTTATAAAATCAATATCCGCATTTATATTAAAACTCGAGTTAGCTTTGGCTAAAACGCCCGAGAGTTAATATAGATGTGATTTTGACCTATCTTTTCCAACCGTTGGAAGAATGCCTATAGTTGACTCGATCTAACCGAGCAACTAGGAATACTCAATCTAATTGAGTTTGTATTTACCCATGCGTTGATAGGCGGGACTAAGATTGTCCCTCCGTACCCTACCAAGATAATATGTATTGCTCTGCTTTGGCAGATTCAACAATACATGTGATCGAGGTAGTGATAGATATCACGGCACGGTTAGGCATTAGAGTTGAGTCGATTGAGATCTAATCTAATCGAAAAGGATGCATCTTGTGCACGACTTAGATCTAATCTAATCGCAAGGGTGCATCATGTGCACGACTTAGATCTAATCTAATCGTAAGGTACTAATTAATTAACTACTTATTAAATATGCATCACATACACAAGTAATTAATTAATCTATTTGTGATTTAGTCATGGCCCTACTACGATCTTCTCAAGCCAATGAGAAGATTGATTGGTCAACCTAGATCAACAGCTTCTCCAAGCTCCTCCCTTTGACCACCTTGTGTTGCTCGTGCCCGCCTCGGAACTCCGTCTCGTGTGGACCCTCCACCGCTCCAATTTGTACATTACAATTTGAAACTCGAGTTACATTCGAGTCTAAATCTAATTTACAACAAGATTATAAGAGAAGGCACGACGTGCAGGTCGCGAATATAATACAACACTCGCAAACACATAACGGCACTCATGCCGTATTATGAATTACAACACAACCAATCATATTGGGTTTTTGGGCCATGACTATCACAAAATTAATATATAGTTCAAAATTATATATTTTCATAATTTTATATAATTTTAAAAATAAGTTTTACAATTTTTACGAGTAAAATTTGCCGGCGGTCCCGTTTAGCGGTTTTGGGCGCAATCGCGGAACGGATCCCCTTGCGGGGCCAGGGGCAGCGCCCCTACCCGCGATCTAACCATCGTGAGGGTTCCTTTGCGATCCAACAGCGCCCAAACTCGCTGTCCCAAAATGATTTGGGTCGAGACATTGCCGTTTCGAAAAAAATCTTCCCGGCGGGTTCGTTTTTAGCGATTTCGGGTGCAACCGCGGAGCAAATCCCCTTGCGGGGTTAGGGGCAGTACCCCTACCCACGATCTAACCATCGTGAGTTGCTCCTTTGCGATCTAATGGCACCCAAGCCCGCTGTCCCAAACTGATTTGAGGCAAAACGAAGCCGTTTAAGGAAAAACTTCCCGGTAGCCGAAGCCTACAAGTGCCGAGATACTTGTGCTTCGCTTCTACTTAAAAATTACCCATAAAAACTATAAAAACTTAAATTTTACAGAAAATCACAGAATCTTTTATTTTTCAAAAAAATAAAACTAAACTCGTACAAGCCTTGCACGTGGCTCTGATACTACTGTTGGGTTTTTCGGGCCGCGAAAACCGCTTTTCGCGTCGCGGAAACCCCGAATCACCCAAGGCCAACGGATCCGTGCAAGGAAAAACAAAAATAAATACGAGTACGAATTTGAAAAACCTTTTAGATCTACTCCTAGATCTATGTGTTAAGAATATACCTTGAAGCGTGCCCTTTCTAGTTCCCGCTCGTCCAAGAAGTTGCCGGATCTCTAGACCGTCAAGCGTCGGTCCTCTAGAAGTATCCACACGAACAATTCTTGATGGAGAAAACCTAAACAAAGGTGTGCTAGCACCTTGATAGGTCACGGCAAGGAAGAGGAGGGAGAGCAAGGAGAGAATACAAGGAAGAAGAAGGAGTTACACCACTTGAATGGAAAAATGAATTCCCACACCAACATAAAGTGGCCGGCCACTCTCAAAAAAACTCCCAAATAATTGCATTAATTGCAATTAATATGAAGCCATTAAAGAGAATGTCTTTGTAACTTCCATGAGGTGGCACCCATGATGATGTGGAACATCATTATTGGTCCACCTAATGCCAACTCACCAATGAGGTGGCAAAATGTCAAGTCAAAATTGACCTTTGGTCTTCCTTCTCAAGTCAAGTCAAACTTGACTCAATCTCTACCATGGTTGATCTAATCTAACCATTAGATTCGAGCCAACTTAATATAATGAATCAAATTCATTAAATTAAATTGATTCAATGAGTCAAAATCTAAATTAGACTCATTGAACACATGAATCAACTTGAGTCGAACTCAAGTTAGCCCGATTAGGATTACTCTTAATCCAATTTGATTCATCAAATGAATCTAATCCTCTTGGTTCATCATATGAACCTAATCTCCATCTAATTGTCCTAAGTGTGTGACCCTATAGGTTCTTGTAACGTTGGCAATGCCCTAAACCCATTTAGGAGCATAAGTAATGAGCGGTATCTAGCAACACATCATTACTACCCAAGTTACAAGAATGTCGAGATCCAACGTCACCTTGTGACTACTAATTGTGACTCCTCACAATATATGAGACATTGTCCTTCTATCCTAGACATCTAGATTGATCAATATGAGGCATAGACCGTGTCATCCTCTAATCAATCTAAATCTTGAACTCCAAGTAGACTCACTCGATCAAATGAGCTCAACATCTAATGTTGACTCATTTGGGCATGGTCATGCACTTAGTGGTCTCACTCTATCAAGAATACCGATGTCGCTCCCGTCATATGGGAGGGATAGCTCCCATCTACATCACTCACATCTCTCTACATAATTCGTTATATACCCAGTAATCACCTTTATAGTCCACCCAGTTACGGGTGACGTTTGACGAAACCAAAGTACATAACTCCTTATGTAGGGATCCATGGTGACTTCAGGTCTAAGGACTAGTAGTCATACTAATAGCCACATGAGAAAGTATATGACACTCATATATCGATCCATGATACTTTCTCATGGCGGGTCATTCAGTATACATTCTCTAATGCATACCCATGTGTCAGCTTGATATCTCTATATCCATGACTTGTGAGATCAAGTCATCGAGCTGACCTACATGCTAGTCTTATTGTATTAACATTGTCCCTGAATGTTAATACTCGACTAGGAATGATTTAGAGTAGTTTTCCCTATATCATCTCACTATCGATTCAACCAATCGATTGATATAGGTAAGAACCTTCTACTCAAGGACGCTATTATACTTAGTTTATTTGGCACTAATATAAATAAGTATAATAACCAAACAAATGTCTTTATTAATATACAAGAATATGATACAATGAGTCCATACAATCATCAAATGATTGGCTCTAGGGCTCTAACTAACAAACAGAGACATCATAAGGTACGCTCTCAACGCATTTCCGAGGAGTACATTGTGGGCATCAATGGTTGATGCTTACAAAGTCTCCAAGGACTTATCTTCCATTAGACTAGATGAGTTGTTTTCTAAATTCGAACTACATGAGCAGACTAATGCACAACCAACTGAGAAAGGCATTGCTTTGATTGCAGGTACAAGCAGAACACGTGAACCAAGAACACGGCGAAGAACTGAACTAGAGTCGAAAGAAGAACCCGACTCAGACGATGAAGACGACGAACTAACAACAGAACTTGTGAACCTTGTGAAGAAACTGTACAACAAAAAGAAGGGTTTCAACAAGAGAGACCTAAAGAAGGCAGTACAATCTAAGGAGACTCAACTAAGCTCAAAAGTCAAGTTTGAGGTAATTTTCTACAATTGCAATCAGAAAGGACACATCAAGGCCAACTACCCCTAATCAAAAGGAAGTAAAGAAGCAGAGAAAGAAGAAGGTGCTGAAAGCAACTTTTGAGGAATCTTCAGAAGAAGATACCGACAACGAGCTCAACCAGACGAGCCTCCTCGCACTGATGGCCCGGGATCAAATCAATGTCTCCAAGAGCGAGAGCGAATCGAAAGCTGAATCGGAAAGAAGCCACGGATCCGTATCCATTTCCGAAGGGCCTGACACCACTATAAGTATTCCACGATTAAATAATTTAGTTAATTATTTATTACGCAAATTATTAAAATCAAACATTCGGGTCAAGTCACTTCTAAAGGAAATAACAATCCTTAAAGAAGTGACTAACTCCAAAACCTTGCCTGACCTAGTTCAGACTGGAAATTCAACTTAAGTCCAAAAGCTTGAGGAAGAAATTTCTAGTTTGAAAACTCAGGTCAAGGATTTGGAGAAGACCTTAGAACGGTTTTCTTTGGGGTCCAAGAACCTTGACCTAATTCTTGGGACACAAAGAGTCATTTACAATAAAACTGGTCTAGGTTTCAAAACCAAGAAGAAATATCAATCCTATCTATCCTCAGTCAACAGACCAAATAGTAAACTAGTCCAAGCATGGGTACCCAAGTCCAACTTGGTCAATCAAGTTGAACTTGGTAAGTATTGGGTCCCCAAGGATCAAGTGCATTACCTTGATAAACCTTATCGAGGTTATGATCCAGGGGGAGCAAAAAGAAAAATTATCTTAACTAATAAATAATTAAATAAATAAATAAAAACTATCTTAACAAAAAAATTTCAAGGAATATAATTCAAAATTAAAACTTTAAAAATGAGTTAAAAGGAAAATCAATAATGGAGGCTCCAGAATAGCTGGCACCTCCAAAAGGAATCTACCCGATAGGGTAACCAAACGCAACCTACCCGGCAGGGTAATTAGGGCTAGAATAAAAAAAGGGCTAAGTTTAACTTGACCCACGGTACTGGTAAAGTATTGGATGATAGTACATTAGGAAAGCTTAGTCTATGCATGTCTAGGAAGATATGACTTTGACCTGGTGCATTTGGCTAAGTGGAACTGACTGAAGCTACCCTTTATGGATCCTAACAAGTTAGACCAAGGTTTTGTACTAAGTTCAGTGGATAGGACTATTTGGAAAACCTTGAAGGCATAGTTACTTTAATGATGTCCAAGTGACTCACTATAGCCTAGAAGTTTATCCAAAGAATGTCTATTTGTTGAGCTCAAAGCTAAACCTAAATCTAACACAAAGTTAAACCAAACCCTATAATAAAACCAATTCATTTCACAAAATTATAGGATCCCATGATTGAAAAATCTAGATCGGGTGAGATGACTAAGGACAAAACTTAAATAAAATTTTAATTAAATAAAAATTAAATTAAATTAAATTAAATTAAATTAAATTAAAATTAAAATTAAAATTAAATTAAATTAAAAAAACTAAATGAAATTTAAATTTAAAATAAAATTAAAATAAAATTAAAATTAAATTAAAATTAGATTAAATTAAATTTAATTAACTTAAATATTTTTCAAATTTAATTAACTTAATATTTTTCAAAATTTAATTAACTTATTATTTTTCAAAATTCAATTAACTTATTATTTTTTCAAAATTCAATTAACTTAATATCTTTCAAAATTCAATTAACTTAATATTTTTCAAAATTCAATTAACTTAACATTTTTCAAAATTCAATTAACTTATTATTTATCAAATTTAATTAACTTAATATTTTTCAAATTTAATTAACTTAATATTTTTAAAATTTAATTAACTTAATATTTTTAAAATTTAATTAACTTAATATTTTTAACTTAATATTTTTTAAATTTAATCAACTTAATATTTTTCAAATTTAATTAACTTAATATTTTTCAAATATAATTAACTTAATATTTTTTTCAAATTTAATTAACTTTATATTTTTCAAAATTAATTAACTTTTTCAAAATTAAGTAAACCTAATTTTTTTTCAAAATAAATTAATTGAATTTGTTAATTTCAAAAAGTTCATCATTCAAAATAAAAAAAAAGTTTAAGGCCAATATGAGGCGCCTCCCACACAAGGGAGGCGCCCTCGACAGTGGCGGGAAAACTCCGGCCGACTCCGTTTAAGGCTCCCTAACACGCATATAAGGCGCCTCGAAGAACCTGTTTAAGGTGCCTTAACACGCAACCAAGGCGCCTTAAACCCGAAGTTTTCTCCACGAACAGAAAGCCTTCTGTTCGTCTTTTGCCGAATTTCTCCACAAGTTTCCCGTGCCGATATCGCCTCTAATCCATCAACCAAGACGCCTTCAACCCAACTCTTCCCTTTCTACACCTAGCAATGCCTTCTAGGAAACGTTGCAATGTTGATCCTACTCCGGCTAGAACCCCATCCACGGATCTTAGATTCCCCTCAGAACAGTATAGGATTAACTTTGCTAGATACACATTTGACCCCATTAAACCTTGGTACCTAAGAAGGTCATTTTTTTATCAGTTTTGTCACCCATCAGTTCAGATGATAGAGTACTACCAACTCGGTAGACAGGTTTACTACAATAATGCAGTAAATCATGATTTATGTGCACAGTTCTATCACAACCTCGAAAAGGTTGATGATAGTACCTATTCTACCAGAGTTGGTGGGACAGACATCCAGTTTACCCCCTCACTCATCCGCACTAGTTTAGACCTTAGGGCATCTACATGCCCCTTTCTATGCTACCCTAGTAGGGATCTACCATTTGGCAATCCCTACTCCCATATTACATTAGATACCATCTATATGTATTTTTTCAGGGAGGAGAGACCACTTGGCTTGACTGAGTTCAAGTCAATCTCTCTTAGGGTTCAGAACTATGTTATGTATAGAGTCCTGACAGCCTGTATCTTACTGATCTCATCTCGGGACGTCCCGAAGATGCGACCCTGGCATTCATTCCTTTTGTATGCCTTGAGTCACCGTTTAGATATAGACATCGCATTACATATGTTCCAGAACATTAGTGATGCATCTAGTATAATCACATCCCATGTAGTCCATATGCTCTACTGTCATGTTTTGACCTATATCTTTTCGACCCTTAGGATAGACACGACCAGAGGGGCAGTTATCCCTCTTACCCTATATGACGAGTTTGGGCAGCGCAATCTTAAATTAGCCCGTGTTCACGTCACCATTGAGGGGATTCTAGCCTGGAGGGGTCGACCACAGCTAGCCGCTGCTCTGATTGATCCAGAGGCCGAGGATGCACCTCCCGACATTGTCCTAGGCGAGGGAGAGGAGTGGACCGACTTCTTAGCCGAGGAGTTATTCGGAGATCCATTACCTTCCACCTCCGTCGAGCCTTCCACGTTAGTTGGGCCTTCGACTTCGGCACCACTCTCCGTCGAGGACATACTCGCTCTTCTCGAGGTTCAGTCCATTAAGACGCGACGGGTTGTTCAGTCCCTCCGATCCGAGATAGCTACCAGATTTGCCTCTCTCCGGGATGAGATACGTCAGCAGGGACAACCTGCACCTGAGCAACCCCTTACACCACCTCCAGCTGTTGACCCTCCAGCTGATGATCCTCCTCATTGATGCTATCTTGGATTTTGGACACAGACACTTTCATTTCCTAGTCTAGATGAACTTGTGCTTAGTAGGATTCAGTTACTCTACTTATTTCTGCTTACCAGTCTTTTACTTTTATTTGCTTAATTCTGCACACATAGGAATGTGTTGGGTAGAATAGATCTTGACTTTCAAACCAATTTCTTACATTTATTTTTAAAATTGGTCTTCAAAATTGCTTAAAATTATCTTTTAAAATTCTAGAAAAAATAATGTTTTCAAAATCCCAATCTTATTAGTTTTTCAAAATTTGGACTCAACCTAGGATCTTCCCCTTAGAAATCATGTTCCCCTAGTTTCAGCCAGAGCATCTCACAAACACCTTAGGATTAACTTGCTTGTGTTTGAAAGAAACTTAGAACGGCGTGAGATGCATAGGGTACAGCCTGGACTCCAGAATGCTTATTTCTGTGCATCATAGTGAGCCTGGGCGTTAAAAAACCAACATTACAGTAATCAAGTTAAGTGATCCAGCCTTAGTCAAATCTAACTGGATTACTAACTTAACTTGACTAACCAAGTAAAAAACTGCTTCCCTCTAGGTATTCAACCAGCAGCTAAAGGTTAGACAGTTGGTTAAGGATATTAAAATTTCAAGTTGACTCATGCTTGCACCAAAGGAAATTGGTTAATCCATTTAACTTAACTCATGCTTGGACATTAGGTTCTTAAATTTGCCTTTAATTTAAAATTCCTTATTCGTCGAAATATTTTATGACTTCTATAGACATCTTCAAAAAGTCTCAGTTTACTTCTTTTTTAAGCGTTTAAAAAATGTTCGAAAAGCTTTTCGAAATTAATGTCTTTTAAAAGATGTTAAAAAAATTTTAACGAAATATTTTTCAACAAAGCCTTTCGAAACTAGCTAATTCATTCTTAATTGCAAAACTTAAACTTACTATTTTCAAAACATGCCTCTCGAAAATCATTTGTTTTAATTTTTCAAAATTTAACCGCAATTTGCACAAATTTTGGCTAAGTAAAAGGAGTTGTTCAAAACTAAAGAAATTTCAATTTAGCTATCTTTCAGTTCAAGAAAAATCTTTTTAGCTAAATTACTAAACTTTTCTTAAAACCAACTTCGTTTTTAAAATATTTCTCCTACTTGTTTACTTCAAAAACAAGTGTTTACTTAGCAAATTTCGCTTACAAGTTGTTTTAAAATGTTGTTTTAAAAGTTTTTTTTTTTTAAAACTTTATTTATTGGTTTTAAAAACTTAGTTCTCTCATATTGTCTTTTCCCTACAAAAGTTTTTTGATAGCTCAGGCAAAGGGGGAGAGTAGGAAAAATTCAAATTAAGGTTAAGAAAAGGAGAGCTCTTATTAAGGGGGAGCCTTAGACATTTAGCTTGCTTAAGTTCTTACTTGAACTTTTTACTTAAAAAGCTTGCTTATGTTTATTGTTACATTCGTTCATTTATGCTTGTTTTACTTAACTTTGAATTTAAGTTGTTATAATAAAAAAAAGAGAGATTGTTGGTGTTGGAAGCATCCGACGATCAAACCAGTGTTTTGATAATGGAAAAGGATTCAAAGTTAAAGTTATATTGTGATTTAACAGTCTGAATGAGCTTACAGGAAAGTTCTAAGTGTACTTAGGCAAAAGTCCTAACTGAGGTTAGGTAGGTGGAAAACCCTAGGGGTGGTAACCCTAGGTCATAAGGGGTGGTAACCCTATGCGGAAAGTCTTGGTGGGTCGAAGGTTTCAGGCAAAAGTCCTAGGGGGTGGTAACCCTAGGTGGAAAGTCCTGGTGTCGCGAACTAGGTGGAAGACTGGACGGGTCGGGGAGCGGGCGTCCAGTAGAAAGTCCGGAAGCATCGAGCACTGAGCAAAAGTCCAGTCGATCTGGAGAATCGCACTAGCAATAGGTAACTCTCCTGAGAGGAGTAGGTGAGGACGCGTTCCCCACAGAGGGAACAGTAGGCATCAGGTCGACCTAGGGTTTTCGGTTGGAAATCCGAAGTCAGACCCGGACAGTCAATTGACTGTCAAACACCTTTCTTATCATATTTATGTGAGATAACTTTGTCTTGCAGGGTATATGTGTATTTTGTGGACTAACACATTGTGCAAGGATAAAAGAGCACACTTCACCTCGGATGAACAGTGTCCGAGGCGCCTCCATGGAGCTTGGAGGCGCCTCGGGTGCAAGCCGAAGCCAGCTGTGCAGAGGAGCTAGAGGCGCCTTCAAGGGGACTGAAGGCGCCTTGGACCGCGGCTTAGAGGCGCCTTGGAGTGGCGTTGAAGGCGCCTCCAGGCAAATAAGAGGTAGCGATCCGAAGCTCATCTCAGCGTTCTATCCGGGATAAGAATTGGGTTTGAGGCACCTTGGGCTAGCATTGGAGGCGCCTTAAACGTCCAATAAAAGGACATCTCAAGCAGTGACCGAAGACATTAACTTCCAAACCATCCTTGTGCAACAAGCTGCTTACGAGACCTTCTGATAAAGCCACAACTTGACGCCGACGACCCAGAGCTCAGGATCTTCAATTTTCTATTGCCATTGGTATAATTTAGTTGTTTCTTGTTAATTACTGTACTTCATCTTGTAAACACTTTTAATGAAATTATAGTTGTTGCCCAACGTAAACGCTCAACGAGCGTGGGCCTTGGAGTAGGAGTCGCCACAGTCTCCGAACCAAGTAAACAATCTGTGTCTTTCTGTGTTTGTCGTTTATTTTATTCCGCTGCGTTATTCGAGTTTTACGATTCCGAAATGAGTGAAAGCCACAAGCGCTATCCATCCCCCCTCTAGCGCTTCTCAATTCAACACCTTGTCTGGTAGAAGACCCATTTACATAAATTTTCCAAGTCCCTTTTGATGGGTTTTTCGGGCCGTGAAAACCGTGTTTTCGCGTCGCGGAAACCCCGAAAGCCCCAAAGCCAACGGATCCGTGCAAAGAAAAATTTCAAAAAACTACGAATACAAGTTTCTACCAAGATCTACTCCTAGATCTACATGAAAAAGGGTTATACCTTTGAAACGAAGCCCTTCGCGTTCCCGCTCGTCCAAACGGTGCCGGATCTCAAGAGTATCAAAATAGATACTCCTCTACAAGTATCCACACGAACTAATTAGGTGGAGAAAGACCTAAATGAAGGTGTGCTAGCACCTTGATAGGTCACGGCAAGAGAGGAGAAGAGGGAGAGGGAGAGCTTGAGAGGAAGAAGATGGAGTGAATTTGTCTTGAATGAAAATTCATTCCCATTCATCCTCTTGTGTGGCCGGCCACATGAGTAACTCCCACTCATTTAATGTGGCCGGCCACATTAATGAGAAAGGAGGCTTGTAACCTCCATGAGGTGGCACACCATGATGATGTGGAGCATCATCATTGGTCCACATCTTGCCATCTCACTAATGATGTGGCAATTAGTTAAGTCAAACTTGACTCTTCCTCTTCCTCTCAAGTCAAGTCAAACTTGATCAAATCTCTTCCATGGTTGATCAAATCTAACCATTTGATTCAAGCCAACTTAATATAATGAATCTAATTCATTAAATTAAGTTGATTTAATGAGTCATAATCTAAATTAGACTCATTGAATACATGAATCAACTTGAGTCCAACTCAATTAGCCCAATTTGGATTACTCTTAATCCAATTTGATTCATCAAATGAATCTAATCCTCTTGGTTCATCATATGAACCTAATCTCCATCTAATTGTTGGTTGCTACTCGGAAAACCTAGAGGTTCCACTGTACAAAAATTTTGTACAAAGGTCTGAACCTTTTCCTAGCTACCATGTGTTCTTTTAAATTAAATTTTGGATCGCCTGCGGAACTTAACACGTTTGATCCAAAACTTAATCTATTTGTTCTTTAAGGTTTAGACTTGGATCTCCTGCGGAACTTAACACGTTTGATCCAAATCACCTAAGTTATTAATTCCATTAAATATTAATTTCCATAATTGGTTCCCAGTACTGACGTGGCGAGGCACATGGCCTTCTTGGATATGGGAACAACCACCACCGACTAGACAAAACCTTTTATGGAAAGCTAATATTTAATTTCCTAAAATAACTTTAGGTCAACCAAAAGGAACAATCAAATCACAAGGAAAAGAAAAATAAAAGAACACAACTTCGAAAAACATATTCGAAATACTAGAATCGTAAGCCTCTTGTATTTGGTATTATTTCCATAAATAACTAGTATGATGCGGAAAGAAAAATTACTAGTTATACCTTATAGAAAAACCTCTTGATCTTCTACCGTATTCCTCTTCTAATTAACCTCGGACGTTGTGTGGGCAACGATCTTCTGAGATGAGAAACCACCAAAGCACCTTCTTCTCCTTTCTTCAAGTTTCGGCCAAGCACTATGCTTCCAAGAGATGAAGATCTTTTTCCATCAATCAAGCTCCAAGGGATGTAAGCTTTCTCTCCTTCTTCTCCAAGCTAAAATCCGGCCACCACTTGATCTTCAAGGAGGAAGAGAGGTCCGGCCACAAGATGGAGAGAAGAGAAAGGAAGGAGGCCGGCCACACCAAGGAAGAAAAGAGGGAGAAAATAATAGAGGTTGTTCACCCTTGAAGGCTCCTCTACCTCCTCTTTTATAATCCTTGGTCTTGGCAAATAAGGAAATTTTAATAAAAACTTCCTTAATTCTTTTGCCATGAAAAGGAAAATTTTATTTTAATTAAAATAATTTTCCTTCTCACTAAAACATGGCCGGCCACTTATTTCCTCAAATCAAGGAGAGTTTTAATTAAACAAGAATTAAAACTTCCTAATTTATTTCGAAATTTATAAAAATTTCTCCAATAATTTTATCCCTTCATGATTGGTTTATAAAAGGAAATTTAATAAATTAAAATCTTTCTTTTAAACATGTGGATAAAAGAAAGTTATAAAATTAAAATCTCTTTCAATCTACAAATAAGGAAAGATATCAAATCTTTTCTTAATCTTTTGTAGAAACTTATAAAAGAGAATATTTAATTTTTAAACTCTCTTTTAAATCATGAACATGTTTAAAAAGGAAAGTTTTCTTAAAATTTAAAATCCTCCTTTAATCAACAAATAAGGAAAGATTTCAAATTTTAAACTCTCTTTTAATCATGTAGATGATTTACAAATAAGGAAAGTTTTTACCAAAAATTAAAACCATCCTTTTAAACTACAAATAAGGAAAGAGATTAATCTCTTCTCTTAATCTTTTGTAGAAAGTTATAAAAGGAAATTTTTAATTTTTTAACTCTCTTTTAAAAACATGATATCCACATAAGAAATAATTTTAATAAAAATCCTTTTTAATATTCTAGTGGCCGGCCACCTAAGCTTGGGACCCAAGCTTTGGCCGGCCACCTTCATGGCTCATCCACTTGGTCTTGGCCGGCCCTAGCTTAGGTTCCAAGCTAGCTTGGCCAGCCCCATTGGATGGGTAAGAAGGTGGGTATGCGGTGGGTATAAATCTCTATATACTAGAGGCTACGATAGGGACCGAGAGGAGGAATTGGTTTTGGTCTCCCGATAAAATTAAGCATCCCGTGTTCGCCCCGAACACACAACTTAATTTTATCAATAATAATTCATTCCACTAGAGAACTATTATTGAACTACCGCACCAATCCCAAATTACATTTTGGGCTCCTTCTTATTATGAGTGTGTTAGTCTCCCTGTGTTTAAGATAACAAATGTCCACTAATTAAGTAAGTTACTGATAACTCACTTAATTAATATCTTAGTCCAAGAGTAGTACCACTCAACCTTATCATCATGTCGGACTAGGTCCACCTGCAGGGTTTAACATGACAATCCTTATGAGCTCCTCTTGAGGACATTATCAACCTAGTATCTCTAGGACACAGTTTCCTTCTATAATCAACAACACACACTATAAGTGATACCATTTCCCAACTTATCGGGCTTATTGATTCATCGAACTAAATCTCACCCATTGATAAATTAAAGAAATAAATATCAAATATATGTGCTTGTTATTATATTAGGATTAAGAGCACACACTTCCATAATAACCGAGGTCTTTGTTTCTTTATAAAATCAGTATAAAAGAAACGACCTCAAATGGTCCTACTCAATACACTCTAAGTGTACTAGTGTAATTATACAGTCAAGATAAACTGATACCTAATTACACTACGACCTTCTAATGGTTTGTTCCTTTCCATTTTGGTCGTGAGCTACTGTTTATAATTTATAAGGTACTGATAACATGATCCTCTGTGTGTGACACCACACACCATGTTATCTACAATATAAATTAATTGAACAACTACATTTATCACAAATGTAGACATTTGACCAATGTGATTCTTATTTCTAGATAAATGTTTATACCAAAAGCTAGGCTTTTAGTATACACTCTAACACTAATTGTCCTTAGTGTGTGACCCTATAGGTTCTTGTAACGTTGGCAATGCACCTAAACCCATTTAGGAGCATAAGTAATGAGCGGTATCTAGCAACACATCATTACTACCCAAGTTACAAGAATGTTGAGATCCAACATCACCTTGTGACTACTAATTGTGACTCCTCACAATATATGACAAGTGTCCTTCTATCCTAGACATCTAGATTGATCAATATGAGGCATAGACCGTGTCATCCTCTAATCAATCTAAATCTTGAACTCCAAGTAGACTCACTAAATCAAATGAGCTCAATATCCTATATTGACTCATTTGGGCATGACCATGCACTTCATGGTCTCACTCTATCAAGAATATCGATGTCACTCCCGTCATATAGGAGGGATAGATCCCATCTACATCACTCACATCCCTCTGCATAATTCATTACATACCCAGTAATCGCCTTTATAGTCCACCCAGTTACGGGTGACGTTTGACGAAACCAAAGTACATAACTCCTTATGTAGGGATCCATGGTGACTTCAGGTCTAAGGACTAGTAGTCATACTAATAGCCACATGAGAAAGTATATGACATTCATATAACGATCCATGATACTTTCTCATGGCGGGTCATTCAGTATACATTCTCAAATGTATACCCATGTGTCAACTTGATATCTCTATATCCATGACTTGTAAGATCAAGTCATCAAGTTGACCAACATACTAGTCTTATTGCATTAACATTGTCCTTGAATGTTAATACTCGACTAGGAATGATTAAGAGTAGTGTTCCCTATATCATCTCACTATCGATTCAACCAATCGATTGATATAGGTAAGAACCTTCTACTCAATGACGTTATTATACTTAGTTTATTTGGCACCAATACAAGTAAGTTTAATAACCAAAAACCAAATGCCTTTATTTATATAGAATATAATACAATAAGTTCAAAATACAATCATCAAATGATTGGCTCTAGGGCTCTAGCTAACAATCTCCCACTAGCACTAATGCCAATCAGTGTAGGCTCTAAGCCCCAATGACCTAGTGTGACCATCATGCTTCCTCTGTGCCAAAGCCTTGGTCAAGCGATCTGCGATGTTAGCCTCTGTAGGTACTCTGCAAATCTTCACATCTCCTCTCTTGATGATCTCTCGAATAAGATGGAAGCACCGTAGTATGTGTTTGGTCCGCTGGTGTGAGCAAGGTTCCTTCGCCTGTGCTATAGCTCCATTGTTGTCACAATAGAGCTCAATGGGGTCAACAATGCTAGGAACCACCCCAAGTTCATTGATGAACTTGTGAATCCAAACTGCCTCATTTGCTGCCTCTGATGCAGCAATGTACTCGGCTTCTGTTGTAAAATCAGCTATTGTGTCCTGCTTCGAACTCTTCCAGCTGACAGCACCACCATTAATGCAAAATACGAAACCTGACTGTGATCGGTAATCATCCTGATCGGTCTGGAAGCTGGCATCACTGTAACCCTTTACAGCTAGCTCATCATTGCCTCCATATATCAAAAAATATTCTTTAGTCCTTCTTAAGTACTTAAGAATATTCTTGACCACTATCCAGTGACTTTCACCTGGATCTGACTGGTTTCTGCTCGTCATGCTCAAAGCATACGAGACATCAGGTCGAGTACATAGCATGGCGTACATGATCGATCCTATGGCTGAGGCATAAAGGATCTGATCCATGCGGTTTCTCTCCTCTCTAGAAGAGGGACCTTGAGTCTTCGAAAGACTCACGCCATGTGACATCGACAGAAATCCCTTCTTGGAGTTCTGCATAGCAAACCGAAGGAGTACCTTGTCAATGTATGTACTCTGACATAGGCCAAGCAATCTCTTAGATCTATCTCTATAGATCTATATCCCTAGAATGCGGGATGCTTCACCTAAGTCCTTCATTGAGAAACAAGTCCCTAGCCAAGTCTTGGAAGACTGTAGCAAAGGGATGTTTTTCCCAATGAGCAATATGTCATCCACATACAATATGAGGAAGACAACTATGTCCCCTACAACCTTCTTCTAGACACAAGGTTCATCTTCGTTCTTGATGAAACCAAACTGTTTGATTGCATCATCGAATCAAAGATTCCAGCTCCGAGAAGCTTGCTTTAGTCCATAAATGGACCTATGCAGCTTGCATACTCTGCTAGTATGCCGTGGATCTACAAAACCCTCAGGTTGTGTCATGTACACATCCTCGAGTAGGTTTCCATTCAGAAACGCGGTTTTGACATCCATCTGCCAGATCTCGTAATCGTGGTATGCTGCAATAGCAAGCATGATCCGAATGGACTTAAACATCGCTACTGGAGAAAAGGTTTCATCATAGTCAATACCATGAATCTGATTGAAACCTTTAGCTACCAAGCGACCCTTATAAATAAGTCCATCCATGTTAGTCTTTCTCTTAAAGACCCACTTAGACCCAATGGGTTTTACCCCTTCAAGTGGATCAACCAAAGTCCATACTTGGTTGGTGTACATGGATTCCATCTCGGATCTCATGGCCTCTAGCCATTTCTCGGAATCTGGTCTCATCACAGCTTCCTGATAGGTGGTAGGCTCATCCTCTATGAGCACAATGTCATCATGGTCAGACAAGAGAAATAAGTATGTCTCAGGCTGACGAAGTACCTTATCAGACCTGCGAAGAGGTATGTCTACTTGAACTGGTTGTTGTTCCTCAACTCTTTTTGGAACAACATCATCCACAACACTTTGTGGTTCTAGTTCAACTTCCATCGAGGCATCAGTACTATTGTTCGCTTCTTGAACTTCTTCAAGATCGAACGTGCTCTCACTAGTCTTTCTAGAAACAAAGTCCCTTTCTAGAAAGACCCCAGTCTTTGCCACAACTACCTTGTGCTGACTGGGAATGTAGAAGTAATATCCCTTAGTTTCTTTGGGATATCCAATGAAATAGCACTTGTCGGATTTGGGTCCTAATTTGTCTGAGACTTGACGTCGAACGTAAGCCTCACAACCCCAAATCCTTATGAAAGACACCTGGGCATCTCTCCTAGTCCATATCCTATATGGTGTCTTTATCACGGCCTTGGATGGAACTCGGTTGAGTATAAAAGTTGCCGTGTCTAAAGCATAGCCCCAATGGTATGTCGGAAGATCTGTGTGACTAATCATAGATCGTACCATATCTAATAGGGTACGATTCCTCCTTTCGGATACACCATTCCACTGTGGTGTTCCAGGAGGAGTGAGTTGGGATAGAACCCACACTCAGCTAGGTAGTCACGAAACTCATGGCTAAGGTATTCTCCACCTCGATCTGATCGAAGTATCTTAATACTCTTGCCAAGCTGGTTCTGTACTTCATTCTTGAATTCTTTAAACTTTTCAAAGGATTCAGACTTATGTGTTATCAAGTACACATAACCATATTTACTGAAGTCATCAAAAAATGTGATGAAGTACCTATAACCTCCTCTAGCTGCGATATTGAAAGGGCCACATACATCACTATGTATGAGTCCTAACAAATCAGTCACTCTTTCACTGTGCCCACTAAAGGGAGTCTTGGTCATCTTGCCTCGTAGGCATAACTCACATATCACATATGATTCAAAATCAAATGAGTCCAGCAAATCATCCTTATGGAGCTGGGATAAGCACTTGTCATTTATATGACCTAAGCGACAGTGCTAGAGGTAGGTTTGGTTCATGTCATTTGACTTGAACCTCTTGGTTTTTATGTTAAAGATAGGGCTCTCAAGGTCTAGAATATAGAGTCCGTTTATCAGAGGTGCACTACAATAGAACATATCGTTTAAATAGACGGAACAACATTTGTTCTTTATTGTAAACGAGAAACCTTTCTTGTCCAAACAAGAAACTGATATAATGTTTTTAGTTAATGCAGGCACATAACAACAATCGACTAACTCTAGTACAAGCCCAGAGGGCAGAGATAGAAAGTAAGTCCCTACAACAACAGCAGCAACCCGTGCTCCATTGCCTACTCGTAGGTCCACCTCGCCCTTTGTCAATGCCCTGCTATTTCTCAGCGCCTGCACATCAGTACATATGTGAGAAGCACATCCAGTATCTAATACCCATGATGTAGAAATAGATAGATTGACTTCTATAACATATATACCTGAAGTGGAAGTCTCACTTCGCTTCTTCTTAAGATCCTCCAAGTATACCTTGCAGTTCCTCTTCCAGTGTCCGGTCTGACCGCAGTGGAAGCAGGTAGCATCCTTGGTGACCCCACCTTTATGCTTCAGTGCCTTGCCTTTGCCCTTGGCTTGGGACTTTCCCTTGCCTTTGGGCTTGCCCTTGCCCTTATGTTTCTGAACCATCAGAACAGTGTTGAGCTTAGCCTTCTTAAGGTTCAGCTCAGCAGTTCACAACATACTAAGCAACTCGGGCATGTTAGCTAGAGCCCTAGAGCCAATCATTTGATGATTGTATTTTAGACTTGTTGTATCATATTTTATATAAATAAAGGCATTTGGTTTTTGGTTATTATACTTACTTGTATTGGTGTCAAATAAACTAAGTATAATAACATCCTTGAGTAGAAGGTTCTCACCTATATCAATCGGTTAGTTGAACCGATAGTGAGATGATATAGGGAATACTACTCTTAATCATTTCTAGTTAAGTATTAACATTCAGGGACAATGTTAATGCAATAAGACTAGCATGTAGGTCAACTCGATGACTTGATCTCACAAGTCATGGATATAGAGATATCAAGTTGACACATGGGTATGCATTGGAGAATGTATACTGAATGACCCGCCATGAGAAAGTATCATGGATCGTTATATGAGTGTCATATACTTTCTCATGTGGCTATTAGTATGACTACTAGTCCTTAGACCTGAAGTCACCATGGTTCCCTACATAAGGAGTTATGTAATTTAGTTTCGTCAAACGTCACCCGTAACTGGGTGGACTATAAAGACGATTACTGGGTATGTAACAAATTATGCGGAGGGATGTGAGTGATGTAGATGGGATCTATCCCTCCTATATGATGGGAGAGACATCGGTATTCTTGATAGAGTGAGACCACGAAGTGCATGGCCATGCCCAAATGAGTCAATATGAGATATTGAGCTCATTTGATTGAGTGAGTCTACTTGGAGTTCAAGATTTAGATTGATTAGAGGATGACACGGTCTATGCCTCACATTAATCAATCTAGATATCTAGGATAGAAGGACACTTGTCATATATTGTGAGGAGTCACAATTAGTAGTCACAAGGTGATGTTGGATCTCAACATTCTTGTAACTTGGGTAGTAATGATGTATTACTAGATATCGCTCATTACTTATGTTTCTAAATGAGTTTAGGGGCATTGCCAACGTTACAAGAACCTATTGGGTCACACACAAAGAACAAGTGGATGGAGATTAGATTCATATGATGAACCAAGAGGATTAGATTCATTTGATGAATCAAATTGGATTAAGAGTAATCCTAATTGGGCTAATTGAGTTGGACTCAAGTTGATTCATGTGTTCAATGAGTTTAATTTAGATTATCACTCAATGAATCAATTTAATTAAATGAATTAGATTCATTATATTAAATTGGCTTGAATTAAATGGTTAGATTAGATCAACCATGAGAGAGATTAAGTCAAGTTTGACTTGACTTGAGAGGAAGATGAAGAGTCAAGTTTGACTTGACTTTATGCCACCTCATTGGTGAGTTGGCATTAAGTGGACCAATGATGATGCTCCACATCATCATGGTTACTTAAGTGAAGTGACACCTCATGGGAGTTACCAAGAGTTGTGACTCTTGGTATCCCATGGAGGTTACAAACCACTTAATTAGATGAAAAGAGCTTCATTTTTGCAAGAGTAACTCTTATTCAAGTGATCTTCCTCCTCCTAAGCTCTCTTCTTGCTCCTTCTCTTCTCTTGGTCGTGGGTTTCAAGCAAGGGAGAAGAAAGGAGAGTGAATCTAATCCAAGAAGAAAGGTTAGTGAAAGTTACATAGAGATTTTAGAGGAGTGTGTTCTCTTCTTTTCTTTTCTTTGTCTTCCAATTCTACCCGAGAGCCCTAGAGAGTGCTAGCACACTTGTGGTGCTCTCTTCTCCATCCTTGTGTGTTAGAGAACACATCTTGTTCATGTGGATACTTCTAGAGGATTGTCTACGTTGACAATCACGAGATCCGGCGTACCTTGGACGAGCGGGATTCGCGAAGGGCACGCATCGAAGGTATAAAATGTTTTTCCCTTTGTAGATCTACTGTAGATCATAGTTTGAAACTCATACTCATATTTTCGAAATTTTTCTTCGCACGGATCCAATGGCTAGGGGGTTTCGGGGTTTTCGCGACGCGAAAAAGCGATTTTCGCGGCCCGAAAAACCCAACAGTGGTATCAGAGCCACGTGCGGAGCTTATACGAGTTTAGTTTTTGTTTTTATGACAAAAATTCAGTTCTGTGATATTCTGTAATTTTATGGTTTTTAGAGTTTTTATGGGTATTTTTCTCGTAGAAGCGAAGCACAAGTGTTTCGGCACTTGTAGGCTTCGACTACCGAGAAGAATTTTCCAAAACGGCAAAGTTTCACCCCAAAATTTTTTGGGACAGCGGGCTAAGGCACTCTTGGATCGCTTAGGAGCAACTCGCGATGGTTAGATCGCGGGTAGGGGTACTACCCCTAACCCTGCAAGGGGATTTTGCTCCGCAATTGCGCCCGAAATCGCTAATCGGGACCGCCGGGAAAAATTTATTTATAAAATCTGTAAAATTATAAAAAATTTACAGAAAATTGTAGAAATATATAATTTTAAATTATATATTAATTTTGTGATAGTCATGGCCTAAACGACCCAAATTGGATTTGGAAATGTGTTGTAATTCATAATACGGCCTGCATGCGGTTATGTGATGTGCGTGCTGTATTTATTTTATTTTATTTTATTTTCATGACCTGCGCGTTGTGCCTTTCTCTTATATTCTGGTTGTATTTATACTCGAATGTAACTTGAGTTTCAAAATTGTAATGTAATTTTGAAGCGGTGGAAGGTCCACATGAGACGGAGTTACGAGGAGGGCGTGAGCAACACAAGGTGGTCAAAGGAAGAAGCTTGAGAAGCTGTTGACCTTAGTTTGACCATCCGATCTTCTCATTGGCTTGAGAAGATCGTAGTAGGGCCATGACACAATCACAAAATAATTTAATTAATTGCTTATATGTATGTGATGCATGTTTAATTAAGTAGTTAATTAGTGCCTAGCGATTAGATTAGATCTAAATCGTGCACATGATGCACCCCACGATTAGATTAGATCTAAATCAAGTATTTGATACGCATCATCATTTAGATTAGATCTAAATCACGTCAACTCTAATGCCTACCATGCCGTGATACCTACCACTACCTCGATCGCATGTTGCTGTTGAATCTGCCAAAGCAGAGCAACATATACTATCTTGGTAGGGTACGAAGGGACAATCTTGGGCCCGCCTATCAACGCATGGGTGAGTACAACTCAATTAGATTGAGTATTCCTAGTTACCTCAATTGGATCGAGTATAACTATAGGCATTCTTCCAACGGTTGGAAAGATATGTCAAAATCACATATATATTAACTCTCGGGCGTATTAGCTAAAGCTAACTCGAGTTTTAATATAAATGCGGATTTTGATCCTATAAACAAGAGTTGCATAGAGATGTAATTGGTAATCGTTACCTACCGATCATACTAAGTCTTGGGCGTATTAGCCAAAGCTAACTCAAGGGTTAGTATGATGTGGATCTTCTCCCACATGAATTATAGAATTCAGTGGGAGCATCATTTAGTTAAAGGCCTAAATAAATGATTAAGAATATGATATTTATTTCTACATTTATTTCTGTTGTAGATTACCATGACGTCGAATACGAACACCTTCTCTCTGCGATCTGCCCTTAAGAAGGACAAGCTCAACAGAGCAAATTTCCTGGACTGGTACAGGAACCTGAGAATAGTCCTCACATGAACGTTCTGGAGCAGCCCATTCCGGAGGCTCCTCCTGCCACTGCCACGCGAGCAGACCGAGATGCTAACAAGAAGCATCAAGATGACGCATTAGATGTGTCCTGTCTTATGCTCGCGACCATGAACTCTGAGCTTCAGAAGCAACATGAGTTGATGGGCGCTTACGATATGGTTGAACATCTTTGTCACCTATATCAAGGACAAGCAAGGCACTGGAAGAGGAACTCTAAAGAATACCTGGAAGATCTTACGAAGAAGAGAAATAAGATTTCTACTTCAGGTATACATGTTATAGAAGTCAACCTCTCTATTTCTTCATCGTGGGTATTAGATACCGGATGTGCTTCGCACATTTGTACTAATATACAAGCGCTGAGAAATAGCAGGGCATTGACAAAGGGTGAGATAGACCTACGAGTAGGCAATGGAGCACGGGTTGCTGCTATTGCTGTAGGAACTTACCATCTATCTCTGCCCTCTGGGCTTGTATTAGAATTTGATGATTGTTGTTATATGCCAGCTTTAACTAAGAACATTATATCTGTTTCTTGTTTTGACAAGAAAGGTTTTTCGTTTATAATAAAGAACAAATGTTGTTCCGTTTATTTAAACGAAATGTTCTATTGTAGTGCACCTCTGATAAACGGACTCTATATTCTAGACCTTGAGAGCCCTATCTATAACATAAATATCAAGAGGTTCAAGTCAAATGACCTGAACCAAACCTATCTCTGGCACTTTCGCTTACGTCATATAAATGACAAGCGCTTATCCTAGCTCCATAAGGATGGTTTGCTGGACTCATTTGATTTTGAATCATATGAGATATACGAGTCATGCCTACGACGCAAGATGACCAAGACTCCCTTTAGTGGGCATAGCGAGAGAGCAACTGATTTGTTAGGACTCATACATAGTGATGTATATGGCCCTTTCAATGTTACTGCTAGAGGCGGTTATAGATACTTCATCACATTTACTGATGACTTCAGTAGATATGGTTATGTGTACTTGATGACACATAAGTCTGAATCCTTTGAAAAGTTCAAAGAATTCAAGAATGAAGTACAGAACCAGCTTGGCAAGAGTATTAAGATAATTTGATCCGATTGAGGTGGAGAATACCATAGCCATGAGTTTCGTGACTACCTAGCTGAGTATGGTATTCTATCTCAACTCACTCCTCCTGGAACACCATAGTGGAATGGTGTATCCGAAAGGAGGAATCGTACCCTATTAGATATGGTACGATCTATGATGAGTTACACAGATCTTCCGATATACCTTTGGGGCTATGCTCTAGACACGACAGCTTTTATACTCAACTGAGTTCCATCCAAGGTCGTGATAAAGACACCATATAGGATATGGACTGGGAGAGATGCCCAGGAGTCTTTCATGAGGATTTGGGGTTGTGAGGCTTACATTCGACGTCAAGTCTCAGACAAATTAGGACCCAAATCCGACAAGTGCTACTTTATTGGATATCCCAAGGAAACTAAGGGATATTACTTCTATATTCCCAGTTAGCACAAGGTAGTTGTGGCAAAGACTGGGGTCTTTCTAGAAAGGGACTTTGTTTCTAGAAAGACTAGTGGGAGCGCGTTCGATCTTGAAGAAGTTCAAGATGCGAACAATAGCACTGATGCCTCGATGGAAATTGAATTGGAACCAAAAAGTGTTGTGGATGATGATGTTCCGCAAAGAGTAGAGGAACAACAACCAGTTCAAGTAGACATACGTCTTCGCAGGTCTGATAGGGTACGTCGTCAGCCTGAGAGATACTCATTTCTCTTGTCTGACCATGATGACGTTATGCTCATAGAGGATGAGCCTACCATCTATCAGGAAACTGTGATGAGACCAGATTCCGAGAAATGGTTAGAAGCCATGAGATCCGAGATAGAATCCATGTACACCAACCAAGTATGGACTTTGGTTGATCCACCTGAAGGGGTAAAACCCATTGGGTGTAAGTGGGTCTTTAAGAGAAAGACTGACATGGATGGACTTATCTATAAGGGTCGCTTGGTTGCTAAAGGTTTCAAGCAGATTCATGGTATTGACTATGATGAGACCTTTTCTCCAGTAGCGATGTTTAAGTCCATTCGGATCATGCTTGCTATTGTAACCTACCATGACTATGAGATATGGCAGATGGATGTCAAAACCGCGTTTCTAAATGGAAACTTACTCGAGGATGTGTACATGACACAACCTGAGGGTTTTGTAGATCCATAGCATACTAGCAGAGTATGCAAGCTGCATAGGTCCATTTATGGACTAAAGCAAGATTCTCGGAGCTGGAATCTTCGATTCGATGATGCAATCAAACAGTTTGGTTTCATCAAGAACGAAGATGAACCTTGTGTCTACAAGAAGGTTGTAGGGGACATAGTTGTCTTCCTCATATTGTATGTGGATGACACACTGTTCATTGGGAAGGACATCCCTATGCTTCAGTCTGTCAAGACATGGCTAGGGAGTTGCTTCTCAATGAAGGACTTAGGTGAGGCATTCCGCATTCTAGGGATACAGATCTATAGAGATAAATCTAAGAGATTACTTGGCCTAAGTCAGAGTACATACATTGACAAGGTACTCCTTCGGTTTGCCATGCAGAACTCAAAGAAGGGATTTCTGCCGATGTCACATGGCATGAGTCTTTCGAAGACTCAAGGTCCCTCTTCTAGAGAGGAGAGAGACCGCATGGATCAGATCCCTTATGCCTCAGCCATAGGATTGATCATGTACGCCATGTTATGTACTCGACCTGATGTCTCGTATGCTTTGAGCATGACGAGCAGATACCGGTCAGATCCAGGTGAAAGTCACTGGATAGCGGTCAAGAATATTCTTAAGTATTTAAGAAAGACTAAAGAATATTTCTTGATATATGGAGGTAATGATGAGCTAGTTGTAAAGGGTTATAGTGATGCTAGCTTCCAGACCGACCAGGATGACTATAGATCGCAGTCGGGGTTCGTGTTTTGCATTAATGGTAGTGCTGTGAGCTGGAAGAGTTCGAAGCAGGACGCAGTAGCTGATTCTACGACAGAGGCCGAGTATATTACCGCATCAGAGGCAGCAAAGGAGGCAGTTTGGATTCGCAAGTTCATCACTGAACTTGGGGTGGTTCCTAGCATTGCTGACCCCATTGAGCTCTATTGTGACAACAATGGAGCTATAGCACAGGCGAAGGAACCTCGCTCACACCAGCGGACCAAACACATAATACGGCACTTCCATCTCATTCGAGAGATCATCGAGAGAGGAGATGTGAAGATTTTCAGAGTACCTACAGAGGCTAACATCGTAGATCCCTTGACCAAGGCTTTGTCATAGAGGAAGCATGATGGTCACACTTGGTCATTGGGGCTTAGAGCCTACACTGATTGACACTAGTGCTAGTCGGAGATTGTTAGCTAGAGCCCTAGAGCCAATCATTTGATGATTGTATTTTGGACTTGTTGTATCATATTCTATATAAATAAAGGCATTTTATTTTTGGTTATTATACTTACTTGTATTGGTGCCAAATAAACTAAGTATAATAACGTCCTTGAGTAGAAGGTTCTCACCTATATCAATCGGTTAGTTGAACCGATAGTGAGATGATATGGGGAATACTACTCTTAATCATTCCTAGTCGAGTATTAACATTCAGGGACAATGTTAATGCAATAAGACTAGCAAGTAGGTCAACTCGATGACTTGATCTCACAAGTCATGGATATAGAGATATCAAGTTGACACATGGGTATGCATTGGAGAATGTATACTGAATGACCCGCCATGAGAAAGTATCATGGATCGTTATATGAGTGTCATATACTTTCTCATGTGGCTATTAGTATGACTACTAGTCCTTAGACCTGAAGTCACCATGGTTCCCTACATAAGGAGTTATGTACTTTAGTTTCGTCAAACGTCACCCGTAACTGGGTGGACTATAAAGGCGATTACTGGGTATGTAACAAATTATGCGGAGGGATGTGAGTGATGTAGATGGGATCTATCCCTCCTATATGACGGGAAAGACATCGGTATTCTTGATAGAGTGAGACCACGAAGTGAATGGCCATGCCCAAATGAGTCAATATGGGATATTGAGCTCATTTGATTGAGTGAGTCTACTTGGAGTTCAAGATTTAGATTGATTAGAGGATGACACGGTCTATGCCTCACATTAATCAATCTAGATATCTAGGATAGAAGGACACTTGTCATATATTGTGAGAAGTCACAATTAGTAGTCAAAAGGTGATGTTGGATCTCAACATTCTTGTAACTTGGGTAGTAATGATGTATTGCTAGATATCGCTCATTACTTATGTTTCTATATGAGTTTAGGGGCATTGCCAACGTTACAAGAACCTATTGGGTCACACACAAAGAACAAGTGGATGGAGATTAGGTTCATATGATGAACCAAGAGGATTAGATTCATTTGAAGAATCAAATTGGATTAAGAGTAATCCTAATTGGGCTAATTGAGTTGGACTCAAGTTGATTCATGCGTTCAATGAGTCTAATTTAGATTATCACTCATTGAATCAATTTAATTAAATGAATTAGATTCATTATATTAAATTGGCTTGAATTAAATGGTTGGATTAGATCAACCATGAGAGAGATTAAGTCAAGTTTGACTTGACTTGAGAGGAAGATGAAGAGTCAAGTTTGACTTGACTTTATGCCACCTCATTGGTGAGTTGGCATTAAGTGGACCAATGATGATGCTCCACATCATCATGGTTACTTAAGTGAAGTGACACCTCATGGGAGTTACCAAGAGTTGTGACTCTTGGTATCCCATGGAGGTTACAAACCACTTAATTAGATTAAAAGAGTTTCATTTTTGCAAGAGTAACTCTTATTCAAGTGATCTTCCTCCTCCTAAGCTCTCTTCTTGCTCCTTCTCTTCTCTTGGTCGTGGGTTTCAAGCAAGGGAGAAGAAAGGAGAGTGAATCTAATCCAAGAAGAAAGGTTTGTGAAAGTCACATAGAGATTTTAGAGGAGTGTGTTCTCTTCTTTTCTTTTCTTCGTCTTCCAATCCTACCCGAGAGCCCTAGAGAGTGCTAGTACACTTGTGGTACTCTCTTCTCCATCCTTGTGTGTTAGAGAACACATCTTGTTCGTGTGGATACTTCTAGAGGATTGTCAACGTTGACAATCACGAGATCCAGCGTACCTTGGACGAGCGAGATTCGCGAAGGGCACGCATCGAAGGTATAAAATGTTTTTCCCTTTGTAGATCTACTGTAGATCATAGTTTGAAACTCATACTCATATTTTTGAAAGTTTTCTTTGCACGGATCCAATGGCTTGGGGGTTTCGGGGTTTCCGCGATGTGAAAAAGCGGCTTTCGCGGCCCGAAAAACCCAACAGGGCAGTGGCTTGTCAATCTCGTTCATATTGTAGTTTAGAACGAATTGACTGTAGCTATCCGGCAAGGATTGCAAGATCAGGTCAATGGCCAACTCTTGGCCAAGTGGGAACCCCAACCTTTGTAGGTTCTCTATGTACCCAATCATTTTGAGTACATATGGGCCTACAGGAGCCCCGTCTGACATCTTGCACTGAAACAGTGCCCTTGAGATCTCAAATCTCTCATGCCTCGCTTGACCTTGATACAGTTGACGAAGATGTTCATCCATATCGTAAGCGCCCATTAACTCGTGTTGCTTCTGAAGCTCAGAGTTCATGGTCACGAGCATTAGACAAGACACATCTAATGCGTCATCTTGATGCTTCTTGAAAGCATCTCGGTCAGCTCGCGGGGCAGTGGCAGGAGGAGCCTCCGGAATGGGCTGCTCCAGAACGTACAGTTTACATTCTTGGGTGAGAACTATTTCTCAGGTTCCTGTACCAGTCCAGGAAGTTTGCTCCGTTGAGCTTGTCCTTCTCAAGAACAGATCGCAGAGAGAAAGTGTTCGTATTTGACGTCATGGTTATCTATAACAGAAAAAAATGCAGAAAATAAATATCATATTCTTTTAATCATTTAATTAGGCCTTCAAGTAAATGATGCTCCCACTGAATTCTATAATTCATGTGGGACAAGATCCACATCATACTAACCCTTGAGTTAGCTTTGGCTAATACGCCCAAGACTTAGTATGATCGGTAGGTAACGATTACCAATTACATCTCTGTGCAACTCTTGTTTATAGGATCAAAATCCGCATTTATATTAAAACTCGAGTTAGCTTTGGCTAATACGCCCAAGAGTTAATATAAACATGATTTTGACCTATCTACCAACCATTGGATAATGCCTATTGTTAAACTCGATCCAATTGAGTTAACTAGTTACTCAATCTAATTGAGTTGTACTCACCCATGCGTTGATAGGCGGGACCAAGATTGTCCCTCCGTACCCTACCAAGATAGTATGTGTTGCTATGCTTTGGCAGATTCAACAACAACATGCGATCGAGGTAGTGGTAGGTATCACGGCATGGTAGGCATTATGAGTTGACGTGATTTAGATCTAATCTAAACGATGATGCGTATCATATACTCGATAGATCTAATCTAATCGAAGAGTGCATCATGTGCACGACTTAGATCTAATATAATCGTTAGGCACTAATTAATTACTTAATTAACTAGCATGCATCACATACACACAAAAGCAATTAATTAAATAATTTTGTGATTATGTCATGGCCCTACTACAATCTTCTCAAGCCAATTAGAAGATCGGATGGTCAACCTAAGGTCAACAGCTTCTCAAGCTCCTTCCTATGACCACCTCGTGTTGCTCGCGCCCTCCTCGTAACTCCGTCTCGAGTGGACCTTCCACCGCTTCAAAATTTACATTACATTTTAAAACTCGAGTTACATTCGAGTCTAAATCAAATTTGCAGCAAGAATAAAAGAGAAAGGCACGACGTGCAGGTCGCGAAAAAAAATAAAATACAACACGCACATCACATCACGACACACAGGCCGTATTATGAATTACAACACAAATTATCCAATCAAATTGGGTCTTTGGGCCATGACTATCACAAAAATAATATATAATTCAAAATTATATATTTCTATAATTTTCTGTAATTTTTCTATAATTTTTACAATTTTACAAGTACAATTTCCCGGCGGTTCTGATTAGCGGTTTTCGGGCGCAATCGCGGAACGAATCCCCTTGCGGAGCCAGGGGCAGCGCCCCTACCCGCAATCTAACCATCGCGAGGGTTCCATTGTAATCTAACAGTGCCTTAGCCCACTGTCCCAAAATATTTTGGGGCGAAACTTGGCCGTTTTGAAAAATTCTTCTCGGTAGTCGAAGCCTACAAGTGTCGAAACACTTGTGCTTCGCTTCTACAAGAAAAATACCCATAAAAACTATAAAAATCCTAAATTTACAGAATATTACAGAACTGAAAAGTTTTCATAAAACACAAAATAAACTGGTATTCGTCTTCGCAAGTGGCTCTGATACAACTATTGGGTTTTTCGGGCCGCGAAAACCGCGTTTTCGCGTCGCGGAAACTCCGAAAGCCCCAAAGCCAACGGATCCGTGCAAAGAAAAATTTCGAAAAACTATGAATATGAGTTTCTACCAAGATCTACTCCTAGATCTACATGAAAAAGGGTTATATCTTTGAAGCGAAGCCCTTCGCGTTCTCGCTCGTCCAAACGGTGTCGGATCTCGAGAGTATCAAAATAGATACTCCTCTAGAAGTATCCACACGAACTAATTATGTGGAGAAACATCTAAACGAAGGTGTGCTAGCACCTAGATAGGTCACGACAAGAGAGGAGAAGAGGGAGAGCTTGAGAGGTAGAAGATGGAGTGAATTTGTCTTGAATGAAAATTCATTCTCATTCATCCTCTTGTGTGGCCGGCCACATGAGTAACTCCCACTCATTTAATGTGACCGGCCACATTAATGAGAAAGGAGGCTTGTAACCTCCATGAGGTGGCACACCATGATGATGTGGAGCATCATCATTGGTCCACATCTTGCCATCTCACTAATGATGTGGCAATTAGTCAAGTCAAACTTAACTCTTCCTCTTCCTCTCAAGTCAAGTTAAACTTGACCAAATCTCTTCCATGGTTGATCTAATCTAACCATTTGATTTAAGCCAACTTAATATAATGAATCTAATTCATTAAATTAAGTTGATTTAATGAGTCATAATCTAAATTAGACTCATTGAATACATGAATCAACTTGAGTCCAACTCAAATAGCCCAATTTGGATTACTCTTAATCCAATTTGATTCATCAAATGAATCTAATCCTCTTGGTTCATCATATGACCCTAATCTCCATCTAATTATCCTTAGTGTGTGACCTTATAGGTTCTTGTAACGTTGGCAATGCCCCTAAATCCATTTAGGAGCATAAGTAATGAGCGGTATCTAACAACACATCATTACTACCCAAGTTACAAGAATGTTGAGATCCAACATCACCTTGTGACTACTAATTGTGACTCCTCACAATATATGACAAGTGTCCTTCTATCCTAGACATCTAGATTGATCAATATGAGGCATAGACAGTGTCATCCTCTAATCAATCTAAATCTTGAACTCCAAGTAGACTCACTAAATCAAATGAGCTCAATATCTTATATTGACTCATTTGGGCATGGCCATGCACTTCGTGGTCTCACTCTATCAAGAATATCGATGTCACTCCCGTCATATAGGAGGGATAGATCCCATCTACATCACTCACATCCCTCTGCATAATTCATTACATACCCAGTAATCGCCTTTATAGTCCACCCAGTTACGGGTGACGTTTGACGAAACCAAAGTACATAACTCCTTATGTAGGGATCTTTGGTGACTTCAGGTCTAAGGACTAGTAGTCATAATAATAGCCACATGAGAAATAATATGACACTAATATAACGATCCATGATACTTTCTCATGGCAGGTCATTCAGTATACATTCTCAAATGTATACCCATGTGTCAACTTGATATCTCTATATCCATGACTTGTGAGATCAAGTCATCAAGTTGACATACATGCTAGTCTTATTGCATTAACATTGTCCCTGAATGTTAATACTCGACTAGGAATGATTAAGAGTAGTCTTCCCTATATCCTCTCACTATCAATTGAATCAATCGATTGATATAGGTAAGAACCTTCTACTCAAGGACGTTATTATACTTCGTTTATTTGGCACCAATACAAGTAAGTATAATAACCAAAAACCAAATGCCTTTATTTATATAGAATATGATACAATAAGTCCAAAATACAATCATCAAATGATTGGCTCTAGGGCTCTAGCTAACAATCTCCCACTAGAACTAGTGTCAATCAGTGTAGGTTCTAAGCCCCAATGATCTAGTGTGACAATCATGCTTCCTCTGTGCCAAAGCCTTGGTCAAGGGATCTGCGATGTTAGCCTCTGTAGGTACTCTGCAAATCTTCACATCTCCTCTCTCGATGATCTCTCGAATGAGATGGAAGCGTCGTAGTATGTGTTTGGTCCGCTGGTGTGAGCGAGGTTCCTTTGCCTGTGCTATAGCTCCATTGTTGTCACAATAGAGCTCAATAGGGTCAGTAATGCTAGGAACCACCCCAAGTTCATTGATGAACTTGCGAATCCAAACTGCCTCCTTTGCTGCCTCTGTTGTAGAATCAGCTACTGTGTCCTGCTTCGAACTCTTCCAGCTGACAGCACCACCATTAATGCAAAATATGAACCCTGACTGCGATCGGTAATCATCCTGATCGGTCTGGAAGCTGGCATCACTGTAATGTTGGATCGAGATCGCGCTAGAGGGGGGGGTGAATAGCGCTCGCGGCTATTTTTGTCGTATCGGAAACGTAAAACTACCAAAGTAAATATACGCAGCGGAAGTAAAGAATGCAATCACAGAAAGACACAGATAGTTTTACTTCGTTCGGAGCCTAGGTCGACTCCTACTCGAAGGCCCGCGATCCTTGATCGCTTTCGGTGGGCAACACTTATAAGTACGAAAAAGAGTACAAGATTTACAATCAGTACAGTAATTAAAAACAAGTTTACCGACGACAGAATCGTAGACTCGAAGCTCCTGGTCGTCGTGGACTTGTAACAGCACTTCAGGGTCGTTGAATGAGCAGCACGCAGCACAAGGATTGCTTGGAAGTTCTATTTTGAAGCTGCTGGTCGAGACCCCTTATAAAGGGGGTTCAAGGCGCCTTACACTGTTCACCAAGGCGCCTTGAACGAGCCGAGTCACCCGCGTGGATCAGCACGGACCTGGTCGAACTCTATCTGGTTTAAGGCGCCTTCAGCCTATCCAAGGCGCCTTCAACCTCCGGTTCAAGGCGCCTTGAACCCTATTCAAGGCGCCTCCAGTCGCTTGCACCCGAGGCGCCTCCAAGCTCCATGGAGGCGCCTCGGACACTGTTCATCCGAGTCCTTCTTTGTGATTTTGGTACCTGCAAGTATGTTAATCCAAAGATACCTGCAACACAAAGTTAACACAACATAATAGTATGAATATGAAATTATGACAGTCTCCGGGTCTGACTTCGGGTTTCCAACCGGAAACCCTAGGTCGACCGACGCCTACTGTTCCCTATGGGAACACGTCCTCACCTACTCCTCTCGGAGATTTTACTGTTGCCGGTGCGATCCTCCGGATCGATTGGACTTTGCTCGACTGATGCTCCGGACTTTCTGAACATCCGCCCATTCGGACTTTCACCGTTCGCGATACGGGACTCTCCACCTAGGGTTACCACCCCCTAGGACTTTTGCCTGAAGCCATCGACCTGCCAAGACTTTCCGCATAGGGTTACCACCCCCTATGACCTAGGGTTACCACCCCCTAGGGTTTTACCTTGCCTAACCGCAGTTAGGACTTTCCTGAAACACTCAGCAAAAGCTGTCAGATAACAAAGCACCTTAACTTTGAATCCTTTGCCATTATCAAAACTTAGGTTCGATCGTCGGATGCTTCCCGCACCAACAATCTCCCTTTTGATTATGGCAACACGTAATTCAAAGTTAAGAAAAACAACATATGTAATAACTGCATAAAGTTAACCAAGCTTAAGTAAATAAACTTCAAATGCAATAGAGGTTAAGCTGGAAACTTTGAACTTTGACATATTAGACTCCCCCTTAATAAAAGCCCTCCTTTTATCAAATACTTTGAATTTAACTTTAATTTACCTACTCTCTGCTTTTATTAAATACTTTGATTTTTCCATTAACTTTAAATCTACTCTCCCCCTTTGCCATATATCAAAAAATAAACTAGTTTGAAAGTAGATTTGTATTTTTCTGAAGGAAAATTTTCAAAAGAGGGAAAAAGAACAAAAAACGATTTAGCTTTTTGAGTTTTGGGATTTTCTAAATTTGAAAATACTTAGCTATATATTCAGCTTCAAAATGATTTGTATTGAGAAAATATTTTGCCAAATGCAATCAAACTAAGTGTAGTAAACTTATTCTTAAAATTTAACTAAGTTTGAAGATATGAGTATTTGAATTTTCAAAAAAAATTTTGCTTAGAAGTTATAAAATTTGAGGTCACTTTAAAATGTTATAATTAGTTTACTAGATTTGAAAAATAGTTGAATATTCAATTTCATGGTCAAGTTTTTGAAAAAACTGTAAATGAGTTTTGAATACTCATTGTGAACAACATATTTATTTTTAGGGCAGAGGGAGTAGTAGGAGTTTGTTTTCAGTCCAAGCATGAGTCAAATTAAATTATTAAGTTTAAATTGATTAAGTATCAGAGCCCTAAAATAATCAGGTAAAGAAATTTGATTAGAACCGTAAAGTATAATCATGCTTAAATTGAAACACATTTTTCCAACTGTCTAACCTTTAGCTACTTGCTGATTGCCTAGAGGGCAGTAGCTTTCACATGGTTAGTCAAATTAAGTCCATTTGGTCCAGTTAGATTTGTCTAGAGCTGGAAGACTTAACTTGATTAATATTTATGATGTGTTTAACGCCCAGACTCATATTGATGCACAAATATAAGCATTCCTGAGTTCAGGCTGTACCCTATGCATCTCACGCCATTCTAAGTTTTTCAAACACAAGCAAGGTAGACCTAGGTGTTTGTGAGATGCTCTGGCTTTAATCTAGGGGAACATGATTTCTAGGGGAAAACTTAGGCTAGTTCCAAATGTTGAAAATTCTAAGAAATTGGAATTTTGAAATAAGTATTTTCCTAGAAATTTAAAAGCAAATGATAACCAAACATTGTCTATTCTACCCAGCACATTCCTATTTGTCTTCTAAGTGCACTGAACTCAAGTTCAGGTAAGGGTTTTGTGAAGATGTCAGCTAGATTTGATTTTGACTCAACATAGTTGAGTGTAATGTCACCCTTAGCTACATGATCCCTTACAAAATGGTGCTTTACTTCTATATGTTTAGTCCTGGAGTGAGGAAGTGGGTTTTTGTTAAATTTATGGAACTTATATTATCAATTGAGATTTTTGTGTTATGATAGTTCAGTTGATAGTCTTTAAGAGTGTGCATCATCCAAAGCAATTGAGATGTGCATTCACCTAAGGCTATATATTCAGCTTCAGTGGTAGACAAAGCCACACAATGTTGCTTTCTACTTGACCAACTTACTAGGCATTGTCCTAGAAATTGACAACTACCACTTGTGCTTTTTCTATCTAACTTGCATCCGGCGTAATCCGAGTCAGAATAGCCAAGAAGGTCAAAGGTGCAAGTTCTAGGGTACCAGAGTCCTATATTTAGAGTACCTTTAATGTACCTAAGTATTCTTTTAACATAGGTTAAATGTGACTCTTTTGCACAAGATTGGTATCTTGCGCACATACCAACCGCAAATAATATGTCGGGTCGGCTTGCAGTTAGGTAAAGCAGGCTTCCTATGGCACTCCTATAGTACTTTGGGTCTACTGGTTTGCCTTCAGGGTCAGAGTCTATGTTAATGTTGGTTGCCATGGGTGTATTTATTATTTTTGAATTTTCCATGCAGAATTTTTTAATTAATTCCTTTGCATATTTAGTTTGATAAATATATATTCCATCTTTAGTTTGTTTTATTTGTAGGCCTAAGAAAAAATTAAGTTCACCAACCATGCTCATTTCGAATTCATTTTCCATTAATTTAGTGAATTCTTTTAAAAATTTAGAGTTATTTGATCCAAAATCATATCATCAACGTAGATTTGAGCTATGAAGATGTCTTTGTCTACAGTTTTTACAAATAGAGTTGGATCTATTTGACCTTGGTTGAAACCTTTGGATATTAAGTGATTTGACAATCGTTCATACCATGCCCTAGGGGCTTGTTTAAGTCCGTACAAGGCCTTTTTTAACCTAAATACATGATTAGGATATCCTAAGTCCTCAAATCCTGGGGGTTGGCTTACATATACTTCCTCCTTAATAAATCCATTTAAGAATGCTGACTTGACATCCATTTGGTATAGTTTAAATCCTTTGTTTGCTGCATAGGCTAACAACATTCTAATGGATTCTAGTCTAGCTACTGGGGCATAGGTTTCATCATAGTCCAAACCTTCAACTTGGCTGAATCCTTTAGCTACAAGCCTAGCCTTATTTCTAATTATTTCGCCTTGATCATCTAGCTTATTTCTAAATACCCATTTTGTATCGATTATTGATTTATTTGAGGGTTTAGATACAAGTTCCCAGACTTGATTTCTCTCAAATTGGGCTAACTCTTCCTGCATAGCTATGATCCAGTCCGGGTCAGGTAGTGCTTCTTCTATTGTTTTTGGTTCAATTTTAGAAATTAGGGCAATTTGACTGTGAATTCTGTAGGAGGATCTAGTTCTTACCCCTAGATTTGGATCACCCAAAATTTGATCAGATGGGTGAGAGGTACTGACCCTAGTTAGTCTTGTAAGTGGGTCAGGGGCTGGTTCCTCTGGTTTATGAAGACTTGGTTGAATTTCATCATCTTCTATATTTCTTGGATCAATATCAACATTCTCATTTATATTTGGTAGATTATTTTCTTCATCAAATATTATATTAGTTGTTTCTTCAACTTTTAGGGTGTTTTGATTGTAGACTCTATAGGCTCGACTGTTTGAGGAGTATCCTAAAAATATTCCTTTGTTAGATTTGGGTGTGAATTTTCTTAAATAATCTTTAGTGTTTAAAATGTGAACTTTACATCCAAATACTTTTAAATAATGTAAGTTAGGAATTTTATGATAATATAGTTCATAAGGGGTTTTCTTGTGAAATTTGTTGATCAAAATTCGGTTTTGAATATGATTTGCAGTATTTATTGCTTCTGCCCAGAATTGGTGATTTAAGTTATATTCATTTAACATGGTTCTAGCGGCTTCTTGTAGGGTTCTATTTTTATGTTCCACAGACCATTTTGTTGGGGGTTCTAGGACATGAAAATTCATGTTGATATCCATTTATTTTACAAAATTGGGTAAATTTATGATTTTCAAATTCCTCCGTGATCACTTCTTATTCTTTTAATTTTAGTATCTTTTCATTTTCTATTAATTTACAAAAGTTACTAAATATTTCATAGGTTTCATCTTTAGTTTTTAGGAATTTTACCCATGAAAATCTAGAGTAGTCATCAATTATTACTAAGCAATACTGGTTCTTGCTTAGTGACTTAGCTCCATGTGAATCAAATAAGTCAAGGTGAAGGAGCTCAAGTAAGGAGCTGGTTCTTTCAAGATTTGTTGATTTGTGTGTTGACTTAGTTTGTTTTCCTTGTTGACAAGCATTACAGATTGAATTTTCAATGAATTTTAGGTTTGGTAAACCTTTAACTAGACCATTTTGACTCATTTTTGAAATGAGTCTAGTGTGAGTGTGACACAATCTTCTGTGCCACAAAGCAGTTTCCTCTTCTTGTGTTAGAAAACACTTTGTTGAGGATGTTGGTAGATTAATGGAATACATATTATTTATCCTAAGTCCCTTAAGTGAGATTTCAGGATTTTCAATGTTTTTAACTAAACACCTGGTTTTGTCAAAAGTTACTAAGTATCCGTTATCACACAATTGACTTATACTTAGTAAATTAAACTTGAAATTTTCAACTAAAAGGACTTTTTGAATAATAAAATCGGAGTTGAGTTCGATATTACCTCTTCCGATTACCTTAAGTTGACCTTCGTTACCAAATGCAACTGATCCTAAGTTGTTGTATGTGAGTTTAGTAAACTTCAATTTATCTCCAGTCATGTGTCTGGAGCAGCCACTATCCAACATCCGTTGATCCAATTCCTACATAGGAAGTGGTTGAATTGTTTTAATGGATTGCACGATAGTTAAGTTGAAGTAAACTTGTTAGAGATAAATTTTGAAGGAGTTTTGAAATTGAAAATAATTTTGAAATTGAGTTTTAAAATTAAGTTTTAAAATAATTTTGAAATTGAGTTTTAAAATTAAGTTTTAAAATAATTTTGAAATTGAGTTTTAGAATAATTTTGAAATTGAGTTTTTTAAAATAACTTTTGAAATTAAGTTTTTAAAATAATTTTGAAATTGAGTTTTTAAAATAATTTTGAAATTGAGTTTTTTTAAAATAACTTTTGAAATTAAGTTTTTAAAATAATTTTGAAATTGAGTTTTTTTTTTTTTTTTTTTTAAATAACTTTTAAAATAATTTTGAAATTAAGTTTTTTGAAATAATTTTGAAATTGAGTTTTAGAATAATTTTGAAATTGAGTTTTAAAATAATTTTGATATTAAGTTTTTTAAAATAATTTTGAAATTGAGTTTTAGAATAATTTTGAAATTAAGTTTTAAAATAATTTTGAAATTAAGTTTTTTTTTTTTTTTTAAATAATTTTGAAATTGAGTTTTAAAATTAAGTTTTAAAATAATTTTGAAATTGAGTTTTAAAAATAAATTTTGAAAAGATTTTTCAAATTGTTTCAGTTTTGAAAATAATTCAAGTTAAAATAACTTGATTTAAGTTAAGTCAATTTAAATAATTTAAATTCCTAATCATCTCACCCGATCTAAAATTGTCAATCAGGAAACCCTATAATTGTTGTGAGATGAATTATAATTCAACTTTAAGGTTTGGGTTAACTTTGTGTTAGATTCAGGTTTGGCTTTGGGTTCAACAAGTAAGCATTCTTTGGATAAACTTCTGGGCTATGGTGAGTCACAAGGAGCTCATTAAAGTAACCATGCCTTCGAGGTTTTCCAAATAGTCCTACCCATTGATCTTAATACCAATCCTTGGTCTAACTAGTCAGGATTCATTTAAGGGTAGCTTCGGTCAGTTCCACTTGGCCAATTGCACCAGGTTGAAGCCATATCTTCCTAGACATGCGATGCCCAAGCTTCCCTAACATACTATCATCCAAAAATTTCACCAGTACTGTGGATCAAGTTAAACCTAGCCCGTTTTAATCTAACCTTAATTACCCTGCCGGGTAATCTACTCTTGTTTTACCCATCTCGGGTAGATTAGGTTTAGTTACCCTGCCGGGTAGTTTAGTTGGGGGTGCCAGCGAGTCTGGATCCTCCATTTTTATTTTCAGTGTTAACTAAATTTCGACTCTTGAATATCTTAACTTGATTTTAACTTTGAATTTTGAATTTAATTTTTGGTGTTAAATTTCGAATTTTGAATTTAATTTTTAATTTTGAATTTAGAATTTTGAGTTTAATTTTAGTTTTAAATTTTGAATTTTGAATTTTATTTTTAATTTTGAATTTCGAATTTTGAATTTTAATTTTTAATTTTAAATTTCGAATTTTGAGTTTAATTTTAGTTTTAAATTTTGAATTTTGAATTTAATTTTTAATTTTTAATTTTGAATTTTAAATTTTTAGGATTGTTTTTCGTTTTGCTCCCCCTGAATCATGGCCTCGATATGGTCTATCGAGGTAGTATATTTGATCCTTTGGAACCCAGTATTGGTCAGGTCTAACTTGATTGACCAAGTTAGACTTGGAGACCCATGCTTGGACTGATTTAACACTTTGTTTGTTTATTAATGATAAATAAGATCTATATTTACTTTTGTATCCCAGCCCAGTTCTGTTGTAGACGGCTCTTTGTGTCCCAAGAATCAAGTCCAAATTCTTGGAGCCCAAAGTAAACCGTTCTAAGGTATTTTCTAAATTTTTAACCCGATTTGTTAGACTTGAATTTTCTTCCTCAAGTTTTTGAACTTGAGTTGGAAATTCAGTCTGACTCTGGTCAGGTAAGGGTTTAGCCACTTCTTTAAGGACACTTACTTCCTTTAGAAGTGACTTAACCTTCAGGTTTGACTTAGCTAATTTGCGCAATAAATAGCTAACTAAAGTGTTCAACCGGGAGATACTTACAGCGGGGTCTGGTCCTTCGGAAACGGATACGGATCCGTGGCTTTGCTCGGACTCTGCCTCAGACTCGCTCTCGCATCCAGATTCGACGACTTGGTCCCGGGCCATTAATGCAAGTAGACTCGTTTGTTCGAGCTCGTTGTCGTCGTCCTCCGATGAAGATTCGTCCCATGTTGCCTTAAGGACCTTTTTCCTTCTTTGCTTTTTGACCTCCTTCAGGTTAGGGCAGTTGGTTTTGATGTGCCCTTTTGGTTACACCCGTAGCATGTAACTTCAAACTTCATCTTTGTATTTTGTGGGCCTTCCTTTGATTTCACTGCCTTCTTTAGATCTCTTTTGTCGAATCCTTTCGTCTTGTAGAGCTTCTTCACGAGATTTACCAGCTCGGTTGTAATGTCACCTTCTTCATCATCAGAGTCTGGTTCAGCTTCCGATGCTGGTTCGGTTCTCCGTAGAGGTCTCGGTTCCCGGGTTCGGCTTGCTTTCTCGGTAGGCTGTGCATTAGTCTGCTCATGAAGTTCAAATTCACTAAAAAGTTCATCTAGTTTTAAAGAAGATAAATCCTTGGAAACTTTGTAGGCATCTACCATTGATGCCCACAATGTATTCCTTGGAAACGAGTTTAGGGCATACCTTATTACGTCCCGATTTTCTATCTTCTGGCCAATTCCGTGAAGAGAGTTAAGGATGTCTTGTATTCTTGCGTGAAGAGAACTCGCCGTTTCGCCTTCCTGCATTTTTAGATTATATAATTTATTAAGTAAAAGATCTCTTTTACTTACCTTAGTGTCGTCAGTGCCTTCGTGGAGTTCGATGAGCTTTTCCCAGAGTTCTTTTGCGGAGGAGAATGGACCGACTCTGTTGAGCTCTTCTTTGGTAAGACCACATTGGATGGTGCAGGTGGCTTTTGCGTCAGCTTCCACCCTTTTGATAAATGCTGGCTCCCAATTTTCGCAGGGTGTAGGCTTACCGTCGATACCAGTTGGCAGTTCCAGTCCTGTTTTGATGATCATCCAGGTATCGAACTGGATCTTCAGATATATCTCCATTCGCCCCTTCCAATACCCGAAGTCTTCTCCGGAAAATAGTGGGGGACGAACGGTGCTATATCCTTCTTGTTGGGCCATTTTAGATCTAAAAGAACAGAAACAACAAAATCTATTCCAAGACTGAGTCTTGGATTAGTAGTGCGAGAGTAAAGGATAATAAAAACGAACTCGAGTGGTGTTGCACCTACTTCGAGCAAAAGTCGATTCGAGGGAAACAAAAATTAGAATATAGCTATAAGGCTAAATTCTAATTTGACTCCGAAAACGAAAAAAAAACTGCGAAAAATTTGTTTTGAAAGGTGGTTGCACCAATTCAAAACGACCCCGCTCTGATACCAATTGTTGGATCGAGATCGCGCTAGAGGGGGGGGTGAATAGCGCTCGCGGCTATTTTTGTCGTATCGGAAACGTAAAACTACCAAAGTAAATATACGCAGCGGAAGTAAAGAATGCAATCACAGAAAGACACAGATAGTTTTACTTCGTTCGGAGCCTAGGTCGACTCCTACTCGAAGGCCCGCGATCCTTGATCGCTTTCGGTGGGCAACACTTATAAGTACGAAAAAGAGTACAAGATTTACAATCAGTACAGTAATTAAAAACAAGTTTACCGACGACAGAATCGTAATCTCGAAGCTCCTGGTCGTCGTGGACTTGTAACAGCACTTCAGGGTCGTTGAATGAGCAGCACGCAGCACAAGGATTGCTTGGAAGTTCTATTTTGAAGCTGCTGGTCGAGACCCCTTATAAAGGGGGTTCAAGGCGCCTTACACTGTTCACCAAGGCGCCTTGAACGAGCCGAGTCACCCGCGTGGATCAGCACGGACCTGGTCGAACTCTATCTGGTTTAAGGCGCCTTCAGCCTATCCAAGGCGCCTTCAACCTCCGGTTCAAGGCGCCTTGAACCCTATTCAAGGCGCCTCCAGTCTGCTGCGCTGGCCTCTTCCTGGCTCGCACCCGAGGCGCCTCCAAGCTCCATGGAGGCGCCTCGGACACTGTTCATCCGAGTCCTTCTTTGTGATTTTGGTACCTGCAAGTATGTTAATCCAAAGATACCTGCAACACAAAGTTAACACAACATAATAGTATGAATATGAAATTATGACAGTCTCCGGACTGTCCGGGTCTGACTTCGGGTTTCCAACCGGAAACCCTAGGTCGACCCGACGCCTACTGTTCCCTCTACGGGGAACGCGTCCTCACCTACTTTCTGCTGAACATCCGCTTCACCGGCCAGTTCAGACTTTCACCTGGTTCGCGATACCAGGACTTTCCACCTAGGGTTACCACCCCCTAGGACTTTTGCCTGAAGTCATCGACCTGCCAAGACTTTCCGCATACGGTTACCACCCCCTATGACCTAGGGTTACCACCCCCTAGGGTTTTACCTTGCCTAACCGCAGTTAGGACTTCCCTGAAACACTCAGCAAAAGCTGTCAGATAACAAAGCACCTTAACTTTGAATCCTTTGCCATTATCAAAACTTAGGTTCGATCGTCGGATGCTTCCCGCACCAACATGTAACCCTTTACAGCTAGCTCATCATTGCCTCCATATATCAAGAAATATTCTTTAGTCCTTCTTAAGTACTGGTACGATCTATGATGAGTCACACAGATCTTCCGACATACCTTTGGGGCTATGCTCTAGACACGACAGCTTTTATACTCAACCGAGTTCCATCCAAGGCCGTGATAAAGACACCATATAGGATATGGACTGGGAGAGATGCCCAGGTGTCTTTCATGAGGATTTGGGGTTGTGAGGCTTACGTTCGACGTCAAGTCTAAGACAAGTTAGGACCCAAATCCGACAAGTGCTACTTTATTGGATATCCCAAGGAAACTAGGGGATATTACTTCTACATTCCCAGTCAGCACAAGATAGTTGTGGCAAAGACTGGGGTCTTTCTAGAAAGGGACTTTGTTTCTAGAAAGACTAGTGGGAGCACATTCGATCTTGAAGAAGTTCAAGATGCGAAAAATAGCACTGAAGCCTCGATGGAAGTTGAACTGGAATCACAAAGAGTTGTGGATGATGTTGTTCCACAAAGAGATGAGGAACAACAACCAGTTTAAGTAGACATACCTCTTCGCAGGTCTGATAGGGTACGTCGTCAGCCTGAGAGATACTCATTTCTCTTGTCTGACCATGATGACGTTGTGCTCATAGAGGATGAGCCTACCACCTATCAAGAAGTTGTGATGAGACCAGATTCCGAGAAAAGGCTAGAAGCCATGAGATACGAGATGGAATCCATGTACACCAACCAAGTATGGACTTTGGTTGATCCACCTTAAGGGGTAAAATGTTAGTTAGAGCCCTAGAGCCAATCATTTGATGATTGTATTATGAACTCATTGTATCATATTCTTATATAAATAAAGGCATTTTGTTTTGGTTATTATACTTACTTGTATTGGTGCCAAATAAACTAAGTATAATAGCGTCCTTGAGTAGAAGGTTCTCACCTATATCAATCGGTTAGTTGAACCGATAGTGAGATGATATAGGGAACACTACTCTTAATCATTCCTAGTCGAGTATTAACATTCAGGGACAATGTTAATACAATAAGACTAGCATGTAGGTCAACTCGATGACTTGATCTCACAAGTTATGGATATGGAGATATCAAGTTGACACATGGGTATGCATTGGAGAATGTATACAGAATGACCCGCCATGAGAAAGTATCATGGATCGTTATATGAGTGTCATATACTTTCTCATGTGGCTATTAGTATGACTACTAGTCCATAGACCTGAAGTCACCATGGTTCCCTACATAAGGAGTTATGTACTTTGGTTTCGTCAAACGTCACCCGTAACTGGGTGGACTATAAAGGTGATTACTGGGTATATAACGAATTATGCAGAGGGATGTGAGTGATGTAGAATAGATCTATCCCTCCCATATTATGAGAGTGACATGGGTATTTTTGATAGAGTTAGACCACGAAGTGCATGGCCATGCCCAAATGAGTCAACATGAGATGTTGAGCTCATTTGATCGAGTGAGTCTACTTGGATTTCAAGATTTAGATTGATTAGAGGATGACACGGTCTATGCCTCACATTGATCAATCTAGATGTTTAGGATAGAAGGACACTTGTCATATATTGTGAGGAGTCACAATTAGTAGTCACAAGGTGATGTTGGATCTCAACATTCTTGTAACTTGGGTAGTAATGATGTATTGCTAGATACCGCTCATTACTTATGGTCCTAAATGGGTTTAGGGGCATTGCCAACGTTACAAGAACCTATTGGGTCACACACAAAGAACAAGTGGATGGAGTTTAGGTTAATAGGATGAACCAATTGGATTAGGTTCATATGATGCACCAAAGATTAGATTCGGATTAATTCAAATTAGACTTATTGAGTTAGACTCAATTAGATTCAATTGTTGAATGAGTCTAATTTAAATTTGATTCATTGAGTCAATTTATATTAATGAATTGAGATTCATTAAATTAAATTTGACTTGAATCAAAGGTTGGATTTAACTCAACAAGGAAGATAATTGGTCAATTTTGACTTGACTAAATAGAAGTTGAAACATCAAGTTTGACTTGATGTATTGCCACATCATGAAGGTTGACTCATCCTACATGGCATGACTAACCTTGCCACATCATTTCCACCTCATAATGGTGTGCCACCTCATGGAGGTTACACATCTTATACCACTTAATGTGGCCGGCCACATTAAATGAGGAGGTTACATTGTGTGGCCGGCCACACTAATGTGAGGAGAGGGTTTTTATTTGGTGGCATTCATGTGTGGTAATTGCTTCTTCTTCTTCCTTGCTTCTTCCTCCTCTTTGCTTGCTGTTTTCGTGGGTTTCAAAGGAGGGGAAGGTGGTTGATTGAATTCCTAGAGCATAAGGAAGAGTGAAGGTCACAAAGGAGCATACTACTTCTTGAGTGTATGAGATTCTTTTTGCATCCTCTCTTTTTCTTCGTTTCAAATCCTACCCGAGAGCCCTAGAAAGTGCTAGCACACATGGGGTGCTCTCTTCTCCATCCTTGAGTGTTAGAGAACACTTCTTGTTCATATGGATATCACTAGAGAGTTGTCTACGTTGACAACTTCGAGATCCGGCGTACCTTGGACTTGCGGGATTGCGAAGGACACGCATCGAAGGTATAAAATGTTTTTCCTTTGTAGATCTACTGTAGATCAAAGTTTGAAACTCGTACTCGTATTTTTGAAATTTTTCTTCACACGGATCCAATGGCTAGGGGGTTTCGGGGTTTCCGCGACGCGAAAAAACGGTTTTCGTGGCCCGAAAAACCCAACAGTGGTATCAGAGCCACGTGCGAAGACTTGTACGAGTTTAATTAGTATTTTTATGAAAAATATGCATACTGTAACATTCTGTGAATTTCCTAATTTTTATGATTTTATGGGTATTTTTCTCGTACAAGCGAAGCACAAGTGTTTTGACACTTGTAGGCTTCGACTACCGAGAAAAATTTTCCTAAACGGCAATGTTTCGCCCCAAAATTTTTTGGGACAGTGGGCTTAGGCGCTGTTAGATTGCAAAGGAACCCTCGCGATGGTTAGATCGCGGGTAGGGGCGCTGCCCCTGGCCCTGCAAGGGGATTCGTTCCGCGATTGCGTCCGAAAATCGCTAAACGGGACCGCCGGAAAATTTTACTCATAAAAATTATAAAAATTATGAAAAATTACAGAAAATTATGAAAATATATAATTTTGAATTATATATTATTTTTGTGATAGTCATGGCCCAAAAAGACCCAATATGATTGGATTTGTGTTGTAATTTATAATACGGCCTGCGTGCCGTCATGTGTTTGTGTGTGTTGTATTTGATATGCGACCTGCGCATCGTGCCTCCCTATTTATATTCTGGTTGTAAATTAGATTTAGACTCGAATGTAACTCGAGTTTCAAAATTGTAATGTAAATTTTGAAGCGGTGGAAGGTCCATTCGAGACGGAGTTATGAGGAGGGCGCGAGCAACACGAGGTGGTCAAAGGAAGGAGCTTGAGAAGCTGTTGACCTTAGGTTGACCATCTGATCTTCTCATTGGCTTGAGAAGATCGTAGTAGGGCCATGACATAATCACAAAATTTAGTTAATTACTTGTGTATGTGATGCATGTTTAATTAAGTAATTAATTAGTGCCTAACGATTAAGATTAGATCTAAATCGTGCACGAGATGCACCTTTACGATTAGATTAGATCTACATTGTATACAAGATGCACCCTATCGATTAGATTAGATCTATATCGAGTATATGATACAACATCGATGTTTAGATTAGATCTAAATCACGTCAACCTTAATGCCTACCGTGCCGTGATACCTATCACTACCTCGATCACATGTGTTGTTGAATCTGCCAAAGCAGAGCAACACATATTATCTTGGTAGGGTACGGAGGGACAATCTTGGTCCCGCCTATCAACGTATAGGTGGGTACAACTCAATTAGATTGAGTAACTAGTTAACTCGGTTGGATCGAGTACAACTATAGGCATTCTTCCAACGGTTGGAAAGATAGGATATAAATCACATTTATATTAATTCTTGGGCGTATTAGTCAAAGCTAACTCAAGTTTTAATATAACTGCGGATAATGATCCTATAAACAAGAGTTGCATAGAGATTTAATTGGTAATCGTTACCTACCGATCATACTAAATCTTGGGTGTATTAGCCAAAGCTAACTCAAGGGTTAGTATAATGTGGATCTTGTCCCACATGAATTATAGAATTCAGTGGGAGCATCATTTAGTTGAAGGCCTAATTAAATGATTTAAAAGAATATGATATTTATTTTTGTATTTATTTCTATTGTAGAATTTCCATGACGTCAAACACGAACAACTTCTCTCTGCGTTCTGTCCTTAAGAAGGACAAGCTCAACGGAACAAATTTCCTGGACTGGTACAGAAACCTGAGAATAGTTCTCACCCAAGAACATAAACTGTACGTTATGGAGCAGCCCATTCCGGAGGCTCCTCCTGCCATTGCCACGCGAGCAGACCGAGATGCTTACAAGAACCATCAAGATGACGCATTAGATGTGTCCTATCTTATACTCGCGACCATGAACTCTGAGCTTCAGAAGCAACATGAGTTGATGGGCGCTTACGATATGGTTGAACATCTTTGTCACCTATATTAAGGACAAGCAAAGCACTGGAAGAGGAACTGCGAAGAATACCTGGAAGATCTTAAGAAGAAGAGAAATAAGATTTCTACTTCAGGTATACATGTTATAGAAGTCAACCTCTCTATTTCTTCATCGTGGTTATTAGATACCGGATGTGCTTCGCACATTTGTACTAATGTACATGACGAAGGGTGAGATAGACCTACCAGTAGGCAATGGAGCACAGGTTGCTGCTATTGCTGTAGGGACTTATTATCTATCTCTACCCTCTGGGCTTGTATTAGAATTAGATGATTGTTGTTATGTACCTGCCTTGACTAAGAACATAATTTCAGTTTCTTGTTTGGACAAGAAAGGTTTTTCGTTTATAATAAAGAACAAATGTTGTTCAGTCTATTTAAACAATATGTTCTATTGTAGTGCACCTCTGATGAACGGACTCTACATTCTAGATCTTGAAAGCCTTATCTATAACATAAATACCAAGAGGTTCAAGTCAAATGACCTGAACCAAACCTATCTCTGGCACTGTCGCTTAGGTCATATAAATGACAAGCGCTTATCCCAGCTCCATAAGGATGGTTTGCTGGACTCATTTGATTTTGAATCTTATGAGACATGCAAGTCATGCCTACTAGGCAAGATGACCAAGACTCCCTTTAGTGGGCACAGTGAGAGAGCGACTGACTTGTTAGGTCTTATACATAGTGATGTATGTGACCCTTTCAATGTCGCTGTTAGAGGCAGTTATAGGAACTTCATCACATTTACTGATGACTTCAGCAGATATGGTTATGTGTACTTGATGACACATAAGTCTGAATCCTTTGAAAAGTTCAAAGAATTCAAGAATGAAGTACAGAACTAGCTTGGCAAGATTATTAAGATACTTCGATCAGATCGAGGTCGAGAATACCTTAGCCATGAGTTTCATGACTATCTAGCTGAGTGTGGGATTCTATCACAACTCACTGCTCCTGGAACACCACAGTGGAATGGTGTATCCGAAAGGAGGAATCGTACCTTATTAGATATGGTACGATCTATGATGAGTCACACAGATCTTCCGACATACCTTTGGGGTTATGCTCTAGACATGGCAGCTTTTATACTCAACCGAGTTCCATCCAAGGCCGTGATAAAGACACCATATAGGATATGGACTGGGAGAGATGCCCAGGTGTCTTTCATGAGGATTTGGAGTTGTGAGGCTTACGTTAGACGTCAAGTCTCAGACAAATTAGGACCCAAATCCGACAAGTGCTACTTTATTGGATATCCCAAGGAAACTAAGGGATATTACTTCTACATTCCCAGTCAGCACAAGGTAGTTGTGGCAAAGACTGGGGTCTTTCTAGAAAGGGACTTTGTTTCTAGAAAGACTAGTGGGAGCACGTTCGATCTTAAAGAAGTTCAAGATGCGAACAATAGCACTGATGCCTCGATGGAAGTTGAACTGGAACCACAAAGTGTTGTGGATGATGTTGTTCCACAAGGAGTTGAGGAACAACAACCAGTTCAAGTAGACATACCTCTTCGCAGGTCTGATAGGGTATGTCGTCAGCCTGAGAGATACTCATTTCTCTTGTCTGACCATGATGACATTGTGCTCATAGAGGATGAGCCTACCACCTATCAAGAAGCTGTGATGAGACCAGATTCCGAGAAATGGCTAGAGGCCATGAGATCCGAGATGGAATCCATGTACACCAACCAAGTTTGGACTTTGGTTGATCCACCTGAAGGGGTAAAACCCATTGGGTGGAAGTGGGTCTTTAAGAGAAAGACTGACATGGATGGACTTATCTATAAGGGTCGCTTGGTAGCTAAAGGTTTCAAACAGATTTATGGTATTGACTATGATGAAACCTTTTCTCCAGTAGCGATGTTTAAGTCCATTCGGATCATGTTTGCTATTACAGCTTACCACGATTACGAGATCTGGCAGATGGATGTCAAAACCGTATTTCTGAATGGAAACCTATCGAGGATAAGTACATGACACAACCTGAGGGTTTTGTAGATCCACAGCATACTAGCAGAGTATGCAAGCTGCATAGGTCCATTTATGGACTAAAGCAAGCTTCTCGGAGCTGAAATCTTCGATTCAGTGATGTAATCAAACAGTTTGGTTTTATCAAGAATGAAGATGAGCCTTGTGTCTACAAGAAGGTTGTAGTGGATATAGTTGTCTTCCTCATATTGTATGTGGATGACATACTACTCATTGGGAAGGACATCCCTATGCTTCAGTCTGTCAAGACCTGGCTAGGGAGTTGCTTCTCAATGAAGGACTTAGGCGAGGCATTCCGCATTCTAGGGATAAAGATCTATAGAGATAGATCTAAGAGATTGCTTGGCCTAAGTCAGAGTACATACATTGACAAGGTACTCCTTTGGTTTGCCATGCAGAACTCCAAGAAGGGGTTTCTACCGATGTCACATGGCGTGAGTCTTTCGAACACTCAAGGTCCCTCTTCTAGAGAGGAGAGAGACCGCATGGATCAGATCTCTTATGCTTCAGCCATAGGATCTATCATGTACGTCATACTATGTACTCGACCTGATGTCTCGTATGCTTTGAGCAAGACGAGCAGATACCAGTCAGATCCAGGTTAAAGTCACTGGATAGCGGTAAAGAATATTCTTAAGTAATTAAGAAGGACTAAAGAATATTTCTTGATATATGGACGCAATGATGAGCTAGCTGTAAAGGGTTACAGTGATGCCAGCTTCCAGACCGATCAGGATGATTACCGATCGCAGTCGGGGTTCGTTCTACGATAGAGGCCGAGTATATTGCTGCATCAGAGGCAGCAAAGGAGGCAGTTTGGATTCGCAAGTTCATCACTGAACTTGGGGTGGTTCCTAGCATTGCTGACCCTATTGAACTCTATTGTGACAACAATGGAGCTATAGCACAGGCGAAGGAACCTCGCTCACACCAGCGGACCAAACACATACTACGGCGCTTCCATCTCATTCGAGAGATTATCGAGAGAAGAGATATGAAGATATGCAGAGTACCTACAGAGCTAACATCGCAGATCCCTTGACCAAGGCTTTGGCACAGAGGAAGCATGATGGTCACACTAGGTCATTAGGGCTTAGAGCCTACACTGATTGGCACTAGTGCTAGTGGGAGATTGTTAGTTAGAGCCCTAGAGCCAATCATTTGATAATTGAATTATGGACTCATTGTATCATATTCTTATATAAATAAAGGCAGCATTTTGTTTTGATTATTATACTTACTTGTATTGATGCCAAATAAACTAAGTATAATAGCGTCCTTGAGTAGAAGGTTCTCACCTATATCAATCGGTTAGTTGAACCGATAGTGAGATGATATAGGGAACACTACTCTTAATCATTTCTAGTCGAGTATTAACATTCAGGGACAATGTTAATGCAATAAGACTAGCATGTAGGTCAACTCGATGACTTGATCTCACAAGTCATGGATATGGAGATATCAAGTTGACACATGGGTATGCATTGGAGAATGTATACTGAATGACCTGCCATAAGAAAGTATCATGGATCGTTATATGAGTGTCATATACTTTCTCATGTGGCTATTAGTATGACTACTAGTTTTTAGACCTGAAGTCATCATGGTTCCCTACATAAGGAGTTATGTACTTTGGTTTCGTCAAACGCCACCCGTAACTGGGTGGACTATAAAGACGATTACTGGGTATATAACCAATTATACAGAGGGATGTGAGTTATGTAGATGTGATCTATCCCTCCCATATGACGGGAGCGACATTGGTATTCTTGATAGAATTATACCACGAATTGCATGACCATGCCCAAATGAGTCAACATGAGATGTTGAGCTCATTTGATCGAGTGAGTCTACTTGGAGTTCAAGATTTAGATTGATTAGAGGATAACACTGTAACGCCTCGCCCCTCCTGCTAAGGCGACGGGGGTTACTTGCACATACCTATGAATACTTGCTACAGCGGAAGTCTTATTTATAAAAAAAATTAGAAACTTTTCTTTTCTTTGAAACCAACATGACTAATCACCTGGATATATAAAATCACATAGTTGTTAGTTAGAGCCCTAGAGCCAATCATTTGATGATTGTATGGACTCATGTATATCATATTCTTAATAAAGGCATTGGTTTTTGGTTATTATGCTTATTTGTATTAGTGTCAGATAAAATAAGTATAGTAACGTCCTTGAGTAGAACGTTCATTCCTATATCAATCGATTAGTTGAATCGATAGTGAGATGATATAGGGAACACTACTCTAAATCATTCCTAGTCGAGTATTAACATTCAGGGACAATGTTAATGCAATAAGACTAGCATGTAGGTCAGCTCGATGACTTGATCTCACAAGTCATGGATATAGAGATATCAAGCTGACACATGGGTATGCATTAGAGAATGTATACTGAATGACCCGCCATGAGAAAGTATCATGGATCGTTATATGAGTGTCATATACTTTCTCATGTGGCTATTAGTATGACTATTAGTCCTTAGACCTGAAGTCACCATGGATCCCTACATAAGGAGTTATGTACTTTAGTTTCGTCAAACGTCACCCGTAACTGGGTATAAAGGCGATTACTGGGTATGTAACGAATTATGCAGAGGGATGTGAGTGATGTAGAAGGGATCTATCTCTCCCATATGACGGGAGCGACATCGCTATTCTTGATAGAGTGAGACCACTAAGCACATGGCCATGCCCAAATGAGTCAACATTATATGTTGAGCTCATTTGATCGAGTGAGTCTACTTGGAGTTCAAGATTTAGATTGATTGGAGGATGACACGGTCTATGCCTCACATTTATCAATCTAGATGTCTAGGATAGAAGGACAATGTCACATATTGTGAGGAGTCACAATTAGTAGTCACAAGGTGATGTCGGATCTCGACATTCTTGTAACTTGGGTAGTAATGATGTGTTGCTAGATACCGCTCATTACTTATGCTCCTAAATGGGTTTAGGGGCATTGCCAACGTTACAAGAACCTATAGGGTCACACACTAAGGGAAAATAGATAGGAGACTAGGTTCATTTGATGAACCTAAATGATTAGGTTCATATGATGAACCAAATTGGATTAAGAGTAATCCAAAGTAGGATAATTGAGTTGGACTCAAGTTGGTTCATGTGTTAAGTGAGTCTAATTTGGACTTAGACTCATTTAATTAATTTAATTCAATGAATAGAGATTCATTAAATTAAAATTGGATTGAACCAATGGTTAGATTAGATCAACCAAGGGATAGGAGTGGTCAAGTTTGACTTGACTTAAGTAGGAAGATGAAGAGTCATGTTTTTGACTTGACTTTGACTTGACCAATGCCATATCATCAAGGCCTCTTCATTTGGTCAAGTTTGACTTGACCAAATGCCACCTCATGGGAGTTACCAAGAGTTGTGACTCTTGATATTCCATGGGGGTTACAAGGTTTAATGTGGCCGGCCACCTTGAGTGTAAAATGAATGTTTTTATTTTTCATTCAAGGCTAATTGATTTCATCTTCTTCCTCTTGCTCACAATTATTCTCTCCCTCTTCTCCTTCTTGCCGAGACCTTGCTTGAGTGCTAGCACACTCAAAGGTTTCTTCTCCATCTCATGCTTGTATGGATACAAATAGAGAAGTGTCTACTTTGACTCTTTTGAGATCCGGCGAACCAAGGACAAGCGGGATTGCGAAGGGCTTCGCTACAAAGGTATAAATGGTTTATCCTTATGTAGATCTACTGTAGATTAAAGTTTTCAAACTCGTACTCGTATTTTCGTTCGGTTTTACCTTGCACGAGATCCGTGGCTTGGGCGATTCGGGGTTTCCGCGACGCGAAAAGCGGTTTTCGCGGCCCGAAAAACCCAACAATAGCATATTAACATGATTTGTAAGTCATAATGCCCAAACACAAAATTAAATGTCATGGAGTCATAAAGCAGTAACATAACTAGGCATAGTTCTTATTAAACAAAAAGCATGTCTTTCTCCTTTAGTCAAGGCACTACCACACACATCCTTCTAGCCCCTCCTGCTGCTCCCCTAGTTCATCCATTCCTTGCCTTTATCTGTGGTACAAGAAAGTAAGCTGTGAGTGTAACGCCCGCCCTCCCTGCTACCCTAAGGGACGGGGCTACGATACTCTACGTATAAATTTTTCTTTTTAAAACAGCGGAAGACTTAAAATATTTTCATAGTTTTAATAAAACTTTTCTTTTAAATTTCTTTTGAACTATACTATCACATGGCATCAAATTCATAACATCAAATCCAGTGGAACCATAATGTCAAGCCACACATGTTTAGGTATCACAAGTCATAAAATACCAATGCATAGTTCTTTAAAGAAACTTTAAGCAGGTTCTTATTTATTTGGTTGCCTAGCCACTGCCACACACATCTTCGTTGCCCCTCCTGCTGCTCCTCTAACTCATCCAGTTTTTTCCTTTATCTGTGGTACAAGGAAAGTAAGCTATGAGCACTCATGGCTCAGTAAGTTCCTTTCCTACTCGCTAAAACCAACAATCAGCGCATAATCAAGAATGCATCAACAAGTCATAATCTCAACTAATCATGGCATAACATAGCATTCTATTCAAACATATCATGCATCATAATGTAATCACAACTAGTTATAGCATATCAAGCATCACCATGGCCGAAACATATACATAGTGCATTGCATAAAACATAGCTAGACATGGCATAACCACAAGTATCATGGTATATCAAAGCATGGCCCAAACATGTATATCAAAGCATCATACTATGGCCGAAACATGTACATCAAGGCATCATCATATCCATGGCCGAAATTTATATATCAAGCATCAACAAATCCATGGCCGAAACATGTCTATAAGGTATAGCATGAACATAACATAATCATCCTTATCATGGCATATCATAATCAAGAGCATAACATGAAACATAGCATAATCATAAGGTGTATGCAATATGATTTTGGAAAACATATATCCGAAAAACATGTGTATGTCTCATGATCTTTAAAACCATTTTCTTTTACATATATACTTGAAAATAATCTCAACATAAGGGGGATCCCGGCTATGTACCACTTACATATTGCGCGCAACCTTGTAGGTCCAAGGTAGCAAGTCTTGAACCCTACGAGGCAAACATACTAGGCCCTTAGTCCTAGGGGCACTTAGGAGCCCATCCCTAACGAGGTCCTTAGTCCCCGGGGCGCTTATGGAGCCCACCCTTGGTACAAGCCACTCACATATAAAGTAAAATACATGTCATACATATCATGTATCATAAAAGCATGCATCACTTAGGCACACATCATATCATAAAAGTATGCATCACTTAGGCATACATCATGTCATAAAAGTATGCATCACTTAGGCATACATCATGTCATAAAGGTATGCATCACTTAGGCATACATCACCTCATAAAAGTATGCATCACTTAGGCATACACTACAGCATCAAATCATGCATTTTTAACCACATATCATAACATAAAGCATGCATTCTTTTAAACACTTAGCATATCATCAAAGCATGCATATATTAACCACATATCACATTCTAAAGCACGCACATTTTTAAGCACTTAACATATCATCAAAGCATGCATATATTAACCACATATCACATTTTAAAGCATGCACATTTTTAAGCACTTAACATACCATCAAAGCATGCATATATTAACCACATATCACATTTTAAAGCATGCACATTTTTAAGCACTTAACATATCATCAAGGCATGCATATATTAACCACATATCACATTTTAAAGCATGCACATTTTTAAGCACTTAACATATCATCAAAGCATGCATATATTAACCACATATCACATTCTAAAGCACGCACATTTTTAAGCACTTAACATATCATCAAAGCATGCATATATTAACCACATATCACATTTTAAAGCATGCACATTTTTAAGCACTTAACATACCATCAAAGCATGCATATATTAACCACATATCACATTTTAAAGCATGCACATTTTTAACATAAAGCATATCATATCATAAAAGCATGCATATCATATCATAAGTCATAAATCACAAGCATACATATTAAGCATAAGGGTGTATCTTGTGATTATCCTATCATAGGAAACATGGTATCATATTTATCTTGGTTTTAAGCTTCCTAAACCCTTGTGGCCGAAACCCTTTAGAGCTCAATTTAGGTTAAACACAACATCCAAGCATGTGGCACCTAAATTATCATCATAACATTTTCATAGGAAGCATTATAAACATGATTAACTTAGTTTCTAAGTTCCTCAAGTCCCTAATTTCATATGGCCGAAACCTTAAGGTGTGAAACAAGGTTCCATATGACATAAAAGCATGGACAACTTTAAATCATATTTATAATATTTTTACCAAGGAACAAGGTAAACACATTTGACACATTTGAATTAGTTCCTAAGTTCTTTAAGCCCTTAACATATATCATGGCCGAAATTTAACAAGTTCTCATTAGGGCTACAAACAAGCATACAAGCATGTGAACTTGGACTAACATTATGTATAAATTCATACAAGGCATCATCCAATAGTTATGGCCGAAACAAACCCTAGCATCATTTTAGGTCATAAAACAACATATAGCATTTGAACCTTGGCTTTCTATTTATCATATTTCATGTAGAGTGACATGAGCATATTTAATTTAGGTCCTAGGGTTTCTAGGGCATCTAAACCTTCATGGCCGAGACTTACAATGGTCCATTTAGGTCATGGAAAAGTCATACAAGCATGTGACACAATCAATAGGTTATCATATTTTCATAAGAAGCATTTTAACACCTTTGGTTTAAATTCTAGGGCCTCTAGGTCATTTAAATCCTTTTTGGCAGAAACTCATCAGTGTTTAAACTTGCTTCAAGTAACATAAAAACATATGAAGTCATACAAGTTTCATAGCATGTGTAAAGACAAACATAATGAGCATACATATGAATTGTGTCTTAGGCTTTCTAGGTTTCTTTTTCTCTTTTTCTTTTATTTTTTTCTCATGGCTGAAACCTACCATTCTTTAGATAGGTTTTTAAGTGGCCTAAAGCATGAAAAACCTAAGTAAATTTCATGGTAAAATTTACTAAGAAACATATATATATATTTGGTTCATGAACAAACTTGGACTCTTATGATCATACATGTCATATGTCATATAACCAATTTTTCTACACCCTAATCAAGCATGAGGGCATTAGACAAATTTCATATCTAAACATCACAGAGGTATTGAGCATATTAAAGTTTTGTTTAAGCTTTTCTAAGCTATTCATCTCATCATGGCCGAAAACCCTAAGAAAGAGTTCATGAAGTTCTAGCAATATTCAAACATACAACTCTTTTAAGATATTTGTATTCTATCACATGAGCATGTTTATTTAAATTTAAGGGTCTTCCTAACCCTAAACCCTTTCTTGGCCGAAACATATGAGTGGGTTTTCTTTTATTTCAAATATCTTCTAAGCAAGAAAACTAATACATGATCCTTAATATTTCATAGGAAGAACCTTGTACTAGTTGGGTAAAACAATAAATTTCCCTAGCCTCTTAAAAATATTTTTGGCCGAAATTCTAGGGTTAAGTACTTCTCTGATCAAGCATCATATAGGTATAAAAACATGAAGAAGAACCCTTTTCCATGGCATAGAAAATCTATCATGTAGTGAAGACTAGTTAAACATCACTAGATTTTTTTGAAAGCTCTTCTTAGCCGAATTTTCTCAAACTTGTTTCTAGGTTTTAAAATCTTCATAAAATCTGAAAAACACATAAAAGCCTGTACCACAGGTAAGGGGAAGCTTACATCCTTTTTCGCTTGTGGATCTAAGGTATGGTGAAGAAGAAGTAGCCTCTTCTTCTAGTTCCTTTCCCTTGATTCCCTTGCTAAGTCCTCCTTGTATCTTAGGTTTTCTTAGGAGAAAACCTTGGCTTGGGGCCGAAAATGGAGGAGAGGGGAACTGAGGTTTCGGTGAGGGAGAGGAGAGAATGAGAAAATGAGAGAAAATAGAATTTTCCCTTTACATATTCTCTTTTATGTTAAGGGGGAAGAGGTAGCAAACTTAGTTTTTGCTTTCCTTCTCCCTTAGCCTTTTTTTTTCTATTTTATTTTTATTTTTATTTATTTATTTATCCCCATCATTCATGGTGAAATAAGGGGGAATGAATCCCCTTAATGGTCACTTTTATTTTCGGCAAGAGAAGAGAGAAAGAGGGAGAGGAAGGGAGGAAGGCAAATTGCCTTTCTCTTGTTCTTTACTTGTTTTCTTTTGGCTATCTTTTATTCTCACCTTTATCATGAGTTTCCCTCCTTTGCTATCAATATCTTCTCTCTATCCCAACTGGTTATTACCCATTAACTCTATGAAATATAATATAAGAGGTTCAAGGTTCAATCCTTGACCATTACTTCTTTTTATTTCATTTTATTTCTTTTTACTTCAACTCACTTCTTATTATTTTTCTAAGGCAAAATTCATCATTCTCATATTTATTCTTAAAAGCTTAGTGGGTGTTACAGTGAGCACTCATGGCTCAGTAAGTTCCTTTCCTACTCACAAACACCGTATAACATATTAAAATACAAGACATAACACATGGAGGAAATTCATTATATCATGCAGCATATCATGGCATATCATAACGTAAGCATAAGATATCATGACATAACATAACATAATCATCAACTGCACCCTGACATATCATAACATCATCATAAATATCATGGCATAATCATAAAGTATATGCAAGGTGAATTCATAAACATGTATCATAAAAACATATGCAATATGTCCTTTGAAAACTTATAATATACATACTTAAACATAATCTTAACATGATTGGGGCCCCGACTTGTACCACATACATAAATGCGCGTGTCCTATGTAGATCCAAGGTAGCAAGTCTTGAACCCTACAAGGCATACATACTAGGCCCGTTTCTTAGTCCATCGACCCCGGGGCGCTTATGGAGCCCACCCTTAGTACAAGACGTACATAAAGTAAAATAGCATGTTTATACATATCATGGTTCTTATATTTTCTTGTACATCGTGTCACTTATCATATCATACCATATAGACTTTTGGGCACACAGCTCATCATGATGGTATGTAAAGATTTGGCACACAGCACATCATATATTTCATGCATAAATAGGCACACAGCACATCATATATTTCATGCATAAATTTGCACATAGCTTCATCATAAATAATACACACCATAGCATAAGGGTTTCCATCATGTATAGATCATATGTGTGCATAATTAAACATAGAAGCATGGAAATCTCCAAAATCATGGCATATAAGATACATGGAAAACATAATTCGATCTCTAACCCTAATGTCTCTTAGTGGCCGAACCATATAGGTTGGGTTTATGGTAAAACTTCATCCCAACATGTGAACCCTAAGCAAGCATCACTTCTTATACCATAAGAACTATCATGAGCAAGTTTAGGTAGAGTTCTAGGTAACTTAAACTTACAACCTATCATGGCCGAACCTTATCAAGCATGCATTGGGTTAAGGACTATCATTCAAGTTTGTGAACCCTAAACAACTTTCATAGCAAACATTTCAAGTAATAATATGAGCATGGTTGAGTTAGGTTCTAAGTTTCCTAAGTCCTTCATCATGTATTGGCCAAAACTTGTAGGGTTTAAAATTAGGGTTCAAGTGCCCTAAAAACATGAGCACCTTAAACAACTTTCATAGAAAATATATCAAGGAATAACATGAGCATAGTTGAGTTAGGTTTTAAGTTTCCTAAACCCTAGATCTTGATGTGGCCGAAACTTGTAGGGTTTAAAATTAGGGTTCAAGTGCCCTAAAAACATGAGAACCTTAAACAACTTTCATAGCAAATATATCAAGGAATAACATGAGCATAGTTGAGTTAGGTTTTAAGTTTCCTAAACCCTAGATCTTGATGTGGCCGAAACTTGTAGGGTTTAAAATTAGGGTTCAAGTGCCCTAAAAACATGAGAACCTTAAACAACTTTCATAGCAAATATATTTAGGAATAACATGAGCATAGTTGAGTTAGGTTTTAAGTTTCCTAAACCCTAGATCTTTATGTGGCCGAAACTTGTAGGGCTTCATATTAGGGTTCAAGTGCCCTAAAAACATGAGAACCTTAAGCAACTTTCATAGCAAATATATCAAGGAATAACATGAGCATAGTTGAGTTAGGTTCTAAGTTTCCTAAGCCCTAGATCTTGCTGTGGTAGAAACTTGTAGGGATTCATATTAGGGTTCAAGTGCCCTAAAAACATGAGAACCTTAAACAACTTTCTTAACAAACATTTCAAAGAATAACATGAGCATGGTTGAGTTGGGTTCTAAGTTTCCTAAGTCCTAAATCATGAAGTGGCCGAAGGTTATATAGCATGAATTTAAATTTTCATACAACAATTAACATAAGCACATTAGATTAACTACACAATCATTTCATCAAGGAGATCATGAGCATCTTAGTTTTGCATTAAATTCTTCTAGGTTTTTTTTAAGAACAAAACATCCAAACATAGCCGAACCTTCATGGACATAAGATAGAGTTCAACTTAACATATAATCATGAGCATATCGTAATAGTTTCATATCTTATCTTAAGGAGATCTTGGCATACTTAGTTTAAAATTAAAGCTCCCCTAGGCCCTTAGTTCTACCATGGCCGAATACTCATAAATCTAAGTTCTACCAAACATTTCAACATAGATAACTCCTTACTATAATATACATGCTACAAGAGAAATATCAAGCATATAAATGTTTAGCTCCTTTCTTTCTCTAGGTCTTTCCTTTGGTCTTATCTTGGATAGAATTTCTTCATGATGTTTTTCTTAGCTTTTTATGTGATCGAATCCTACATAGAAAAATAAGAGCTATTGTACCACAGGTGAGGGGAACTTACATCCTTTCGCTTGTGGTTTTCCTTAGAGAGAAAAGTGCTCTAGTGATAAGGAAGGTGGAAGCTTCTTCTTCTTGTACCTCCTCTTGTTTCCTTTGCTTGTAAGGGCTAGAACTTGAAGTTTCCTTCTCGGAAATTAGCTTTCTTGGAGAAGAACTTAACTTAGAAATTGGTATGAGGAGAGGAAAGGGTTTCTAGGTTCGGTGAGAATGGAGAAGGAAGAAGGAGGAAGAAGAAAATGAATTAAATCCCTTTGTTTTTCTTCTCTAATCCTATTTATCCCTTTGCCAATGAGACATGCCCCCAATCTTTCCCCCAACTCCTCTTTTCCCTCACTCCATTAATTCCCACGAAAATAGAGGGAGGGAGGGGAGGTAGAAAATCCCACTTTTGCTTCCTCCCTTTTCTTAACCAAGAGGGAAAAGGAAGGTAAGCAACTTGGTTTTCTCTTGTTCTTTTTGCTTAGTTTTCTTTTCTCCTTTAACTAAATTTTTCATTCCTTTCTATCCAATTTTTTCTCCTTACCCTAATGGTTATCATGCATCAATTTATCTCCATTACCTATGGGAGGTTCAAGGTTCAATCCTTGACCTCACCTCTTCTTATTCTATATTTTCTGTGTTTTTATTTTCCTTTTTCTCTTTTTCTTTTCATTCCTTTATGCTCTAAGGAAAAATAATATTCATATACCTATTTTAAATTTTTCGTGGGTGTTACAGTACCCCATACCTCATAAAAAGTTTGTCCTCGAACTTAGAATAGTGGTGTAAGGTTGCACCAGACTTCCGGCTGAGTGCGTCGGCCACCTTGTTCGCTTTTCCGGGATGATAAAAGATTTCGCAATCATAATCCTTGACTAGCTCGAGCCATCTGCGTTGTCTCATATTTAGGTCTTTTTGCGTGAAGAAATATTTCAGACTCTGGTGGTCTGTATAAATCTTGCACGGGGCTCCATATAAATAATGCCTCCATGTTTTCAGAGCGAAGACCACAGCTGCTAGTTCCAGATCGTGAATGGGGTAACTTCTTTCATGCTCTTTGAGTTGCCTGGAGGCATAGGCGATGACTTTGCTGTCTTGCATGAGTACAGCTCCCAATCCTAATAAGGAAGCATCGCTATACATATCAAAGACTTTGTTGCTTTCCGGTAGAGTAAGGATCGGGGCACTGGTCAGCTTCCGTTTTAATTCTGTAAAACTCTTCTCACATTCCTCCTTCCATTCATACCTTTTATTTTTCTTGGTGAGATTCGTCATAGGGGTTGCGATTTTGGAGAAATCCTCTACGAACTTCCTGTAATAGCCTGCCAATGCCAGAAAACTTCTGATTTCGCTGGCATTCTTTGGTCTGCTCCAGTTACTTACGGCTTCGATCTTGCTTGGATCTACCATGACTCCATCCTTGGAGATGACATGACCCAAGAATATAACTCGATCTAGCCAGAACTCGCACTTGGAAAACTTTGCGTACAGTTGTTTCTCTCGGAGGATCTGTAATACCATATTCAGGTGTTCGGCATGCTCTTCATGGGTTCTCGAGTAGATGAGAATATCGTCAATGAAGACAATCACAAATTTGTCAAGATACGCTGCAAATACCCGATTCATCAGATCCATGAACACAGCAGGGGCATTTGTCACTCCGAAGGGCATAACTACAAACTCATAATGCCTGTATCTTGTTCGAAAGGCTGTCTTTGGTATATCCTCTTGTTTCACTTTCACTTGATGATAGCCGAACCTTAAGTCAATCTTTGAGAAGACAGTTGATCCCTTCAATTGGTCAAACAGATCGTCGATCCGCGGAAGGGGGTATCTGTTCTTGATCGTCGCGTTATTTAATGCACGGTAATCTATACACATTCGCATAGATCCATCCTTCTTTTTTTTTTACAAACAGTACTGGAGCCCCCCACGGAGAGTGACTGGGGCGAATAAGTCCCTTGTCGAGTAACTCCCGTATCTGTTCTTGAAGTTCCTTCAACTCAGTGGGCGTCATCCGGTAAGGTGCTTTAGAAATCGGTTTAGTACCCGGAACCACTTCAATCGCAAATTCTATTTCCCTATCAGGTGTTAATCCCGGTAGTTCATCAGGAAATACTTCCGGATAGTTGCATACTACCCTGACCTCTCCTAACTTCTGGCTTCCAGTTGGTTTTGTATCAACTATGTGTGCTAGAAATCTAATACATCCTTTGTCCAACAAACTCTATGCCTCTATAGCTGATAAGAATCTTTCAGGTTCCTTCCTAGATTCCCCAATAAATTCAAACATTGGCTCAGCTTCCGGTCGGAAGACTACTTTCCTGTTACGACACTCGATTGTGGCGCCGTACTTGCCCAGGAAATCCATGCCCAGTATAATGTCATAATCCCACATGTCAAGTACTATCAGATTGCAGTAGAGTTCTCTGTCTGCGATTCGGATAGGTACGGCCCACAGCATATGATCCGATGGCATAACTTCCCCGGATGGTAGGGTGGTTAAGAACATACCATTTAGTGTTTGAGATGGTAGGTCTAATTTCTTTGTAAATGGTGTTGAGACGAACGAGTGTGTCGCCCCAGTATCAAATAATACTAAAGCATGCTGATTAAAAATAGGCAGCTGACCTGTAATGACAGTGGAGGCGTTCGCCACATCTTCACTAGTAATCGTGAAAACCCTGGCATTCGTCGTCACTGGCGGGGCTTCCAATCTCCCTTGGCTGATCGGAGTCCCTTCTATAGCAGTTCGCATCTGGTGTAGCTGTGAAGGGGCACTCTTGTTCTGATTATTCTACTGGAATGGTGCCTGGAATTGAGTAGGACAGTCTCTGGCCAAATGTCCTTCCTGTCCGCAATTATAGCACTTTCTTATACCTTTGTGACACATCCCGGAATGCAGCTTCCCACAAATAGAACACTGGGGGTATCTCGGTTGCTTATTCACTGACCCACTTTTTGCATTGTCCCACTGCTTCCTTTTTCCAGCCTGGTTTGGTACTCTGGGATTTCTGTCCTTCAGCTCGGGTCTGACCTTTATTCTCATTCATTGCTTTCTGATAATGTTCCGTAATCAGTGCGCTGTTGACTAATTCCTCTGTAGTCTGCGGTCTATTAACTCCACCGGCCACATTCAGTGCTATCTCGGGTCGAAGCATCTTCAGCATCAGTCTGACCCTTTCTCTTTCTGTACGCACTAATTCGGGACAAAGGCGTGCTAGACGATTGAAGCGCTTTACTGCTTCATTCACTGATAAGTCACCTTGCCGGAACTCGGTGAACTCGTCGTAATGCGGTTCGTCACTTGCATATGGAAGAACTCTTCGAAGAACTCTGTCTCGAAGTCCGTCCAATTCATCAGATTAATCTGTCTTTTTGCTTTCACTCTTTCCCACCACATTCTCGCATCTCCAGAAAAACAGAAAGATACGCACTTGATCTTCTCCGTTTCGGGTCAATCCAGTAGTTCCACTATGCTTTCTACTGTCTTGAACCTGGCCTGGGCATCCCATGGCTCGCAAGTACCCGAGAAGTTTTTCGGTTGCAAAAAGGTTAGTATCATTCCTATCCTACCATCATGCATACCTAAACTAAATAACGAACATAAATAAACATGCATAATATTAAAGCATCATAAAACAAACAACAACAATTTAAATTAAGCACATAGATTCTTACCTGGAGCGGCAGGATGGAGGCTTCACATGTGTGTAGTGAATTGGTTAAACTTGGCTTTGATACCAAACTGTAACGCCCCGCCCCTCCTGCTAAGGCGATGGGGGTTACTTGCACATACCTATGAATACGTACTTGCTACAGCGGAAGTCTTATTTATAAAAAAAATTAGAAACTTTTCTTTTCTTTGAAACCAACATGACTAATCACCTGGACATATAAAATCACATAGCATACTTAACATGATTTGTAAGTCATAATGCCCAAACACAAAATTAAATGTCATGGAGTCATAAAGCAGTAACATAACTAGGCATAGTTCTTATTAAACAAAAAGCAGGTCTTTCTTCTTTAGCCAAGGCACTACCACACACATCCTTCTAGCCCCTCCTGCTGCTCCCCTAGTTCATCCATTCCTTTCCTTTATCTGTGGTACAAGAAAGTAAGTTGTGAGCACTCATGGCTCAGTAAGTTCCTTTCCTACTCACAAACACCGTATAACATACGAAAATCACAAGACATAACACATGGAGGAAATTCATTATATCATGGCATATCATAACGTAAGCATAAGGTGTCATGGCATAACATAACATAATCATCAACTACACCCTGACATATCATAACATTATCATAAATATCATGGCATAATCATAAGGTATATGCAAGGCGAATTAATAAACATGTATCATAAAAACATATGCAATATGTCATTTGAAAACTTATAATATACATACTTAAACATAATCTTAACATGATTGGGGCCCCCGACTTGTACCACATACATAAATGCGCGTGTCCTATGTAGGTCCAAGGTAGCAAGTCTTGAACCCTACAAGGCATACATACTAGGCCCGTTTCTTAGTCCATCGACCTAGGGGCACTTAGGAGTCCATCGCTAACGAGGCTCGTTTCTTAGTCCATCGACCCCGGGGCGCTTATGGAGCCCACCCTTGGTACAAGCCGTACATAAAGTAAAATAGCATGTTTATACATATCATGGTTCTTATATTTTCATGTACATCGTGTCACTTATCATATCATACCATATAGACTTTTGGGCACACAGCTCATCATGATGGTATGTAAAGATTTGGCACACAGCACATCATATATTTCATGCATAAATTTGCACATAGCTTCATCATAAATAATACACACCATAGCATAAGGGTTTCCATCATGTATAGATCATAAGTGTGCATAATTAAACATAGAAGCATGGAAATCTCCAAAATCATGGCATATAAGATACATGGAAAACATAATTCGATCTCTAACCCTAATGTCTCTTAGTGGTCGAACCATATAGGTTGGGTTTATGGAAAAACTTCATCCCAACATGTGAACCCTAAGCAAGCATCACTTCTTATACCATAAGAACTATCATGAGCAAGTTTAGGTAGAGTTCTAGGTTATTTAAACTTACAACCTATCATGGCAGAACCATATCAAGCATGCATTGGGTTAAGGACTATCATTCAAGTTTGTGAACCCTAAACAACTTTCATAGCAAACATTTCAAGGAATAATATGAGCATGGTTGAGTTAGGTTCTAAGTTTCCTAAGTCCTTCATTATGTATTGGCCGAAACTTGTAGGGTTTAAAATTAGGGTTCAAGTGCCCTAAAAACATGAGCACCTTAAACAACTTTCATAGCAAATATATCAAGGAATAACATGAGCATAGTTGAGTTAGGTTTTAAGTTTCCTAAACCCTAGATCTTGATGTGGCCGAAACTTGTAGGGTTTAAAATTAGGGTTCAAGTGCCCTAAAAACATGAGAACCTTAAACAACTTTCATAGCAAATATATCAAGGAATAACATGAGCATAGTTGAGTTAGGTTTTAAGTTTCCTAAACCCTAGATCTTGATGTGGCCGAAACTTGTAGGGTTTAAAATTAGGGTTCAAGTGCCCTAAAAACATGAGAACCTTAAACAACTTTCATAGCAAATATATTAAGGAATAACATGAGCATAGTTGAGTTAGGTTTTAAGTTTCCTAAACCCTAGATCTTGATGTGGCCGAAACTTGTAGCTAGGGCTTCATATTAGGGTTCAAGTGCCTTAAAAACATGAGAACCTTAAGCAACTTTCATAGCAAATATATCAAGGAATAACATGAGCATAGTTGAGTTAGGTTCTAAGTTTCCTAAGCCCTAGATCTTGATGTGGCCGAAACTTGTAGGGCTTCATATAAGGGTTCAAGTGCCCTAAAAACATGAGAACCTTAAACAACTTTCTTAACAAACATTTCAAAGAATAACATGGGCATGATTGAGTTGGGTTCTAAGTTTCCTAAGTCCTAAATCATGAAGTGGCCGAAGGTTATATAGCATGAATTTAAATTTTCATACAACAATTAACATAAGCACATTAGATTAACTACACAATCATTTCATCAAGGAGATCATGAGCATCTTAGATTTGCATTAAATTCTTCTAGGTTTTTTTTTAAGAACAAAACAACCAAACATAGCCGAACCTTCATGGACATAAGATAGAGTTCAACTTAACATATAATCATGAGCATATCGTAATAGTTTCTTATCTTATCTTAAGGAGATCTTGGCATACTTAGTTTAAAATTAAAGCTCCCCTAGGCCCTTAGTTCTACCATGGCCGAATACTCATAAATCTAAGTTCTACCAAACATTTCAACATAGATAACTCCTTACTATAATATACATGCTACAAGAGAAATATCAAACATATAAATGTTTAGATCCTTTCTTTCTATAGGTCTTTCCTTTGGTCTTATCTTGGATAGAATTTCTTCACGATGTTTTTCTTAGCTTTTTATGTGACTGAATCCTACATAGAAAAATAAGAGCTATTGTACCATAGGTGAGGGGAACTTACATCCTTTCACTTGTGGTTTTCCTTAGAGAGAAAAGTGTTCTAGTGATAAGGAAGGTGGAAGCTTCTTCTTCTTGTACCTCCTCTTGTTTCCTTTGCTTGTAAGGGCTAGAACTTGAAGTTTCCTTCTCGGAAATTAGCTTTCTTGGAGAAGAACTTAACTTAGAAATTGGTATGAGGAGAGGAAAGGGTTTCTAGGTTCGGTGAGAATGGAGAAGGAAGGAGGAAGAAGAAAATGAATTAACTCCCTTTGTTTTTCTTCTCTAATCCTATTTATCCCTTTCCCAATTAGACATGCCCCCATTCTTTCCCCCAACTCCTCTTTTCCCTCACTCCATTAATTCCCACGAAAATAGAGGGAGGGAGGGGAGGTAGAAAATCCCTCTTTTGCTTCCTCCCTTTCTTAACTAAGAGGGAAAAGGAAGGTAAGCAACTTGGTTTCTCTTGTTCTTTTTGCTTAGTTTTCTTTTCTCCTTTAACTAAATTTTTCATTACTTTCTATCCAATTATTTCTCCTTACCCTAATGGTTATCATGCATCAATTTATCTCCATTACCTGTGGGAGGTTCAAGGTTCAATCCTTGACCTCACCTCTTCTTATTCTATATTTTCTTTGTTTTTATTTTCCTTTTACTATTATTCTTTTCATTCCTTTATGCTCTAAGGAAAAATAATATTCATATACCTATTTTAAATTTTTCTTGGGTGTTACAGACACGGTCTATGTCTCACATTGATCAATCTAGATGTCTAGGATAGAAGGACACTTGTCATATATTGTGAGGAATCACAATTAGTAGTCACAAGGTGATGTTGGATCTCAACATTCTTGTAACTTGGGTAGTAAAGATGTATTGCTAGATACCGCTCATTATTTATGGTCCTAAATGGGTTTAGGGGCATTGCCAACGTTACAAGAACCTATTGGGTCACACACAAAGAACAAGTGGATGGAGATTAGGTTAATAGGATGAACCAATTGGATTAGGTTCATATGATGCACCAAAGATTGGATTCGGATTAATTCAAATTAGACTTATTGAGTTAGACTCAATTAGATTCAATTGTTGAATGATTCTAATTTAAATTTGATTCTTTGAGTCAATTTATATTAATGAATTGAGATTCATTAAATTAAAATTGACTTGAATCAAAGGTTGGATTTAACTCAACAAGAAATATAATTGGTCAATTTTGATTTGACTAAATGGAAGTTGAAACATCAAGTTTGACTTGATGTATTGCCACATCATGAAGGTTGACTCATCCTACATGGCATGACTAACCTTGCCACATCATTTCCACCTCATAATGGTGTGCCACCTCATGGAGGTTACACATCTTATACCACTTAATGTGGCCGGCCACATTAAATGAGGAGGTTACATTGTGTGGCCGGCCACACTAATGTGAGGAGGGGGTTTTCATTTGGTGGTATTCATGTGTGGTAATTGCTTCTTTTTCTTCCTTGCTTCTTCCTCCTCTTTGCTTGCTGTTGTCGTGGGTTTCAAAGGAGGAGAAGGTGGTTGAGTGAATTCCAAGAGCATAAGGAAGAGTGAAGGTCACAAAGGAGGATACTACTTCTTGAGTGTATGAGATTCTTTTTGCATCCTCTCTTTTTCTTCCTTTCAAATCCTACCCGAGAGCCCTAGAAAGTGCTAGCACACTTGGGGTGCTCTCTTCTCCATCCATGAGTGTTAGAGAACACTTCTTGTTCATGTGGATATCACTAGAGAGTTGTCTACATTGACAACTTCGAGATCCGGCGTACCTTGGACTTGCGGGATTGCGAAGGGCACGCATCGAAGGTATAAAATGTTTTTCCTTTGTAGATCTACTGTAGATCAAAGTTTGAAACTCGTACTCATATTTCCGAAATTTTTCTTCGCACGGATCCAATGGCTAGGGGGTTTTGGGGTTTCCGCGATGCGAAAAAGCAGTTTTTGCGGCCCGAAAAACCCAACATAAAACCCATTGGGAGTAAGTGGGTCTTTAAGAGAAAGACTGACATGGATGGACTTATCTATAAGGGTCGCTTGGTAGCTAAAGGTTTCAAGCAGATTCATGGTATTGACTATGATGAAACATTTTCTCCAGTAGCGATGTTTAAGTTCATTCGGATCATGCTTGCTATTGCAGCCTACCATGACTATGAGATATGGCAGATGGATGTCAAAACCATGTTTCTGAATGGAAACTTGCTCGAGGATGTGTACATGACACAACCTGAGGGTTTTGTAGATCCACAGTATACTAGCAGAGTATGCAAGCTGCATAGGTCCATTTATGGACTAAAGCAAGCTTCTCGGAGCTGGAATCTTCGATTCGATGATGCAATCAAATAGTTTGGTTTCATCAAGAATGAAGATAAACCTTGTGTCTACAAGAAGGTTGTGGGGGGCATAGTTGTCTTCCTCATATTGTATGTGGATGACATACTATTCATTGGGAAAGACATCCCTTTGCTACAGTCTGTCAAGACTTGGCTAGGGGCATATTTCTCAATGAAGGACTTAGGTGAGGCATCCCGTATTCTACGGATACAGATCTATAGAGATAGATCTAAGATATTGCTTGGCCTAAGTCAGAGTACATACATTGATAAGGTACTCCTTCGGTTTGCCATGCAGAACTCCAAGAAGGGGTTTCTACCGATGTCACATGGTGTGAGTCTTTCGAACACTCAAGGTCCCTCTTCTAGAGAGGAGAGAGACCGCATGGATCAGATCTCTTATGCTTCAGCCATAGGATCTATCATGTACGTCATACTATGTACTCGACCTGATGTCTCGTATGCTTTGAGCATGACGAGCAGATACCAGTCAGATCCAGGTGAAAGTCACTGGATAGCGGTCAAGAATATTCTTAAGTACTTAAGAAGGACTAAAGAATATTTCTTGATATATGGAGGCAATGATGAGCTAGCTGTAAAGGGTTACAGTGATGCCAGCTTCCAGACCGATCAGGATGATTACCGATCGCAGTCGGGGTTCGTATTTTGCATTAATGGTGGTGTTGTGAGCTGGAAGAGTTCGAAGCAGGACACAGTAGCTGATTCTACGATAGAGGCTGAGTATATTGCTGCATCAGAGGCAGCAAAGGAGGCAGTTTGGATTCGCAAGTTCATCACTGAACTTGGGGTGGTTCCTAGCATTGCTGACCCTATTGAGCTCTATTGTGACAACAATGGAGCTATAGCACAGGCGAAGGAACCTCGCTCACACCAGCGGACCAAACACATACTACGGCGCTTCCATCTCATTCGAGAGATCATCGAGAGATGAGAAGTGAAGATTTGTAAAGTACCTACAGAGGCTAACATCGCAGATCCCTTGACTAAGGCTTTGGCAAAGAGGAAGCATGATGGTCACATTAGGTCATTGGGGCTTAGAGCCTACACTGATTGGCACTAGTGCTAGTGGGAGATTGTTAGCTAGAGCCCTAGAGCCAATCATTTGATGATTGTATTCTTGGACTTGTTGTATCATATTCTATATAAATAAAGGCATTTGGTTTTTGGTTATTATACTTACTTATATTGGTGCAAAATAAACTAAGTATAATAACGTCCTTGAGTAGAAGGTTTTTACCTATATCAATCGATTGGTTGAATCGATAGTGAGATGATATAGGGAACACTACTCTTAATCATTTCAAGTCGAGTATTAACATTCAGGGACAATGTTAATGCAATAAGACTAGCGTGTAGGTCAACTTGATGACTTGATCTCACAAGTCATGGATATAGAGATATCAAGTTGACACATGGGTATACATTAGAGATTGTATACTGAATGACCCGCCATGAGAAAGTATCATGGATCGTTATATGAGTGTCAAATACTTTCTCATGTGGCTATTAGTATGACTATTAGTCCTTGGACCTGAAGTCACCTTGGATCCCTACATAAGGAGTTATGTACTTTAGTTTCGTCAAACGTCACCCGTAACTGGGTGGAATATAAAGGCGATTACCGGGTATGTAACAAATTATGCAGAGGGATGTGAGTGATGTAGATGGGATCTATCCCTCCCATATGACGAGAGCGACATCAATGTTCTTGATAGAGTGAGACCACTAAGTGCATAGTCATGCCCAAATGAGTCAATATGAGATATTGAGCTCATTTGATTTAGTGAGTCTACTTGGAGTTCAGGATTTAGATTGATCAAAGGATGACACGGTCTATACCTCACATTGATCAATCTAGATATCTAGGATAGAATGACACTTGTCATATATTGTGAGGAGTCACAATTAGTAGTCACAAGGTGATGTTGGATCTCAACATTCTTGTAACTTGGGTAGTAATGATGTGTTGCTAGATACCGTTCATTACTTATGCTCCTTAATGGGTTTAGGGGCATTGTCAACGTTACAAGAACCTATAGGGTCACACAGTAAGGAAAATTAGATGGAGATTAGGTTCATATGATGAACCAAGAGGATTAGATTCATTTGATGAATCAAATTGGATTAAGTGTAATCATAATTGGGCTAATTGAGTTGGACTCAAGTTAATTCATGTGTTCAATGAATCTAATTTAGATTATGACTCATTGAATGAATTTAATTAAATAAATTAGATTCATTATATTAAATTGGCTTGAATTAAATGGTTAGATTAGATCAACTATGAGAGAGATTAAGTCAAGCTTGACTTGACTTGAGAGGAAGAGGAAGAGTCAAGTTTGACTTGACTATTTGCCACATCATTAGTGATTTGGCATTAGGAGGACTAATGATGATGTGCCACATCATCAAAGTGTGTCACCTCATGGGGGTTTCAAAGCTATTCTCTTTAATGGCTACATTTAATGAGGATGGGGGTTACACCTTGTGAATGTGGTCGGCCACTTAGGTGGACTGAATTGGATTCATTTCTTTCAAGGCAATTATTCCATCTTCTTCCTCAAGTGCTCTTCTCCTTTCTCCCTCTCCTTCTTCTTGGCCGAATCATCAAAAGGTGCTAGCACATCTTTTGTGTGATATTTCCATCTGCATGTTCGTGTGGATACATATAAAGAGTTGTCTACATTGACAACTTCGAGATCCGGCACCATTTGGACGAGCGGGAACGCGAAGGGCTTCGCTTCAAAGGTATAACCTTTTTCTTTTGTAGATCTAAGTGTAGATCTAGGTAGAAACTAGTATTCATATATTTTCAAACCTTTTCTTTGCACGGATCCGTTGGCTAGGGGCTGTCGGGATTTCCGCGACGCGAAAAAGCGGTTTTCGTTGCCCGAAAAATCCAATAGTGGTATCAGAGCCACGTGCGAAGACATATACAAGTTTATTTTATGTTTTATGAAAACTTTTCAGTTCTGTAATATTCTGTAAATTTATGATTTTTATAGTTTTTATGGGTATTTTTCTCGTAGAAGCGAAGCACAAGTGTTTCGACACTTGTAGGTTTCGAGTACCGAGAAGTTTTTCCCAAAATGGAAAAGTTTCGCCCCAAAACTTTTTGGGACAGCTGGCTAAGGCACTGTTAGATCGCAAAGGAACCCTCGCGATGGTTAGATCGTGGGTAGGGGCGCTCGTTCCGCGATTGCGCCCGAAAACCGCTAAACGGAACCGCCGGGAAATTGTACTCGTAAAAATTGTAAAAATTATAGGAAAAATTACAAAAAATTATAGAAATATATAATTTCGAATTATATATTATTTTTGTGAAAGTCATGGCCCAAAGAGCCAATTCGATTGGATAATTTGTGTTGTAATTCAAAATATGGCCTGCGTGCCATTTTATGTGTTTGCGTGTGCTGTATTTGATACGCGACCTACGAGTCGCGCCTCCCTATTTATATTCTGGTTGTAAATTAGATTTAGACTCGAATGTAACTCGAGTTTCAAAATGTAATGTAAATTTTGAAGCAGTGGTAGGTCCACTCAAGACGGAGTTACAAGGAAGGCGCGAGCAACACAAGGTGGTCCAAAGGAAGGCGCTTGAGAAGCTATTGACCTTAGGTTGACCATCCGATCTTCTCATTGGCTTGAGAAGATCGTAGTAGGGCCATGACATAATCACAAAATTATTTAATTAATTGGTTTTGTGTGTACGTGATGCATGCTAGTTAATTAAGTAATTAATTAGTGCCTAACGATTAGATTAGATCTAAGTCATGCACATGATGCACCCTTCGATTAGATTAGATCTATCGAGTATATGATACACATCATCGTTTAGATTAGATCTAAATCACGACAACACGTAATGCCTACCATGCCATGATTGTTGGGTTTTTCGGGCCGCGAAAACCACTTTTTCGCGTCGCGGAAACCCCGAATCACCCAAGCCAACGGATCTCGTGCGAAGAAAAGATTTCAAAACAAAATTACGAGTACGAGTTTCTACTTAGATCTACTCCTAGATCTACATGAAACGAGTTATACCTTTGAAGCGAAGCCCTTCGCGTTCCCGCTCGTCCAAACGGTGCCGGATCTCAAGAGTATCAAAATAGATACTCCTCTAGATGTATCCACACGAACACGTAGGTGGAGAAAACCACACAAAAAAGGTGTGCTAGCACCTATGTGTGGTTCGGCCAAGTTGAGGAGGAGAGGGAGAGGGAGAGAGCCCCAAGAGGAAGAAGAAGGAATAATGCACTTGAATGAGGAAAATCAATTTCATCCCCATTCAAAAGTGGTCGGCCATATTCAAAGTGTAACTCCCAAAAATTGCATTAAGTGCAATTAATGTGAAGCTATTAAAGAAAATGGCTTTGTAACTTCCATGAGGTGGCACCCATGATGATGTGGAGTAACATCATTGGTCCACATCAATGTCAACTCAAAAATGAGATGGCATAAAGTCAAGTCAAACTTGACTTTTAATCTTCCTCTCAAGTCAAGTCAAACTTGACCAAATCTCTTCCATGGTTGATCTAATCTAACCATTTGATTCAAGCCAACTTAATATAATGAATCTAATTCATTAAATTAAGTAAATTTAATTAGTCATAACCTAAATTAGACTCATTGAATACATGAATCCACTTGAGTCCAACTCAAGTTAGCCCAATTAGGATTACTCTTAATCCAATTTGATTCATCAAATGAATCTAATCCTCTTGGTTCATCATATGAACCTAATCTCCATCTAGTTGTCCTTAGTGTGTGACCCTATAGGTTCTTGTAACGTTGGCAATGTCCTAAACCCATTTAGGAGCATAAGTAATGAGCGGTATCAAGCAACACATCATTACTACCCAAGTTACAAGAATGTTGAGATCCAACATCACCTTTTGACTACTAATTGTGACTCCTCACAATATATGACAAGTGTCCTTCTATCCTAGACATCTAGATTGGTCAATGTGAGGCATTGACCGTGTCATCCTCTGACCAATCTAAATCTTGAACTCCAAGTAGACTCACTAAATCAAATGAGCTCAATATCCTATATTGACTCATTTGGGCATGACCATGCACTTCGTGGTCTCACTCTATCAAGAATACCGATGTCTCTCCCATCATATAGGAGGGATAGATCCCATCTACATCACTCACATCCCTCTGCATAATTTGTTATATACCCAGTAATCGCCTTTATAGTCCACCCAGTTACGGGTGACTTTTGACGAAACCAAAGTACATAACTCCTTATGTAGGGATCTATGGTGACTTCAGGTCTAAGGACTAGTAGTCATACTAATAGCCATATGAAAAAGTATATGACACTCATATAACGATCCATGATACTTTCTCATAGTGGGTCATTCAGTATACATTCTCTAAAGTATACCCATGTGTCAACTTGATATCTCTATATCCATGACTTGTGAGATCAAGTCATCGAGATGACCTACATGCTAGTTTTATTGCATTAACATTGTCCCTGAATGTTAATACTTGACTAAGAATGATTAAGAGTTGTGTTCCCTATATCATCTCACTATCGGTTCAACTAACCGATTGATATAGGTGAGAAACGTCTACTCAAGGACAATATTATACTTAGTTTATTTGGCACCAATACAAGTAAGTATAATAACCAAAATCCAAATGCCTTTATTTATATAGAATATGATACAACAAGTCCAAGAATACAATCATCAAATGATTGGCTCTAGAACTCTAGCTAACAATCTCCCACTAGCACTAGTGCCAATCAGTGTAGGCTCTAAGCCCAAATGACCTAGTGTTACCATCATGCTTCTTCTGTGCCAATGCCTTGGTCAAGGGATCTGCGATGTTAGCCTCTGTAGGTACTCTGCAAATCTTCACATCTCCTCTCTCGATGATCTCTCGAATGAGATGGAAGCGCCGTAGTATGTGTTTGATCCGCTGGTGTGAGCGAGGTTCCTTCGCCTGTGCTATAGCTCCATTGTTGTCACAATAGAGCTCAATAGGGTCAGCAATGCTAGGAACCACCCCAAGTTCAGTGATGAACTTGTGAATCCAAACTGCCTCCTTTGCTGCCTCTGATGCAGCAATATACTCGGCCTCTGTCATAGAATCAACTACTGTTGTAACACCCACAAAATTTTAAGATAAGTATATGAGCATTAATCTCTTTAGTGCCTGGAAGCTAGCATCACTGTAACCCTTTACAGTTAGCTCATCATTGCCTCCATATATCAAGAAATATTCTTTAGTCCTTCTTAAGTACTTAAGAATATTCTTGACCGCTATCCAGTGACTTTCACCTGGATCTGACTGGTATCTGCTCGTCATGCTCAAAGCATACGAGACATCAGGTCGAGTACATAGCATGGCATACATGATCGATCCTATGGCTGAGGCATAAGGGATCTGATCCATGCGGTCTCTCTCCTCTCTAGAAGAGGGACCTTGAGTCTTCGAAAGACTCACGCCATGTGACATCGGCAGAAATCCCTTCTTGGAGTTCTGCATGGCAAACCGAAGGAGTACCTTGTCAATATATGTACTCTGACTTAGGCCAAGCAATCTCTTAGATCTATCTCTATAGATCTGTATCCCTAGAATGCGGGATGCCTCACCTAAGTCCTTCATTGGGAAACAACTCCCATGCCAGGTCTTGACAGACTGAAGCCCAATGAGCAGTATGTCATCCACATACAATATGAGGAAGACAACTGTGTTCTCTACAACCTTCTTGTAGACACAAGGTTCGTCTTCATTCTTGATGAAACCAAACTGTTTGATTGCATCATCGAATCGAAGATTCCAGCTTCGAGACCTATGCAGCTTGCATACTCTGCTAGTATGCTGTGGATCTACAAAACACTCAGGTTGTGTCATGTACACATCCTCGAGTAGGTTTCCATTCAGAAACGCAGTTTTGACGTCCATCTGCCAGATCTCGTAATCGTGGTAAGCTGCAATAGCAAGCATGATCCGAATGGACTTAAACATCGCTACTGGAGAAAAGGTTTCATCATAGTCAATACCATGAATCTGCTTGAAACCTTTAGCTACCAAGCAACCCTTATAGATAAGTCCATCCATGTCAGTCTTTCTCTTAAAGACCCACTTGCACCCAATGGGTTTTACCCCTTCAGGTGGATCAACCAAAGTCCATACTTGGTTGGTGTACATGGATTCCATCTCGGATCTCATGGCCTCTAGCCATTTCTCAGAATCTGGTCTCATCACAGCTTCCTGATAGGTGGTAGGCTCATCCTCTATGAGCACAATGTCATCATGGTCAGACAAGAGAAATGATTATCTCTCAGGCTTGTAACACCCACAAAATTATAAGATAAGCATATGGGTGTTATTTGCTTTAGAACATAAAAGAAGAAGAATCAAAGAAAAAGAAATAAGAGAAATAAAAGAAGAGGTGAAGGATTGAACCTTGAACCTCCCACCAAGGATAGAAATAAGATTGTGTATGTTAACCACTAGGATAATGAATAATATGTGAAAGGGAAATGATAGAAATTGTAGTTAAAAATAAAGATATAATCTAGTAAGGGAACAAGAGAAAAACCAATGAGCTTTCTTTCTCTTGTTTACCTCTTGGTTAAGAAAAAGAGAAGAAAAAGACAAGTTGTCTTTCTCCCTTTTTCCTCTCTATTTTCGTGGAGTTTAAAGACGATAGTGAAGAGAGGAGTTAAGGGGCAAGAATAAGGACATATTCTCATTAAGAAAATACATGCATGAGATAAGGAGGAAGGGAAGAAAAGTTCATTTTGGTAACTTCCACCTACTTAGCATAAAAAGGGAAGGAACTAAAGGTTTTCATTTTTTTTCCCTTCTCCCTCACCCTTGCCGAGACTCTAAGCCTCCTCCCTCATCTCCACAAGCCAAGTTTAGGTTTCTCCCTAAGAGAAAACTAAACTACAAGAAGGAGCCTTCAAGGTGTACCTTTCCAAGCAAGAGAAATCGAAAGGAATGCTAGAAGAAGAAGCTCCCTACTTCCTCTTCACCAAGGGTACCATTTCTTAAGGATTAACAAGTGATTACTAGGTAAGCTTCCCCTCACCTGTGGTACAATGGTTTGCATGGTTTTCCATGGAGAAAGATCGCTTAGAAAACTTAAGATTTTGTTTAAGAAAATTCGGTCAAAAACAAGAAGAAGAGTTTAAGAAAGTAGTGATTAGATATGCTTTCTATTTTTCTTGTGACATGTATTTTATGTAAGAAGTTAATCTATGGTTTCCATGCTAGAATAATTAATGGAAAATTTGTTTTATGATTTACATGTTTCGGCCAAGCATGAACAAGAAGACTAGATAAATTCAAAACTCAAACTAGGCATGTTTCCTTATTCTTTTAGTTATGTACCCTATGATAATGAGGTTGTTAACTTTTCTCTTACTTGTATATTGTTTGAAACTCCATTTACATGCTCATGAATATTCGGCCAAGTAAGGAGTAAAGGCCTAGGAGAGTTTTAAACATAAGACCAAGCATGCTAAGATTTTTCCTAAGACAAGACATGAAGCTAAAATGTTATGCCATGATTGTATGTTAGTTATGAATCTTATTTCATGCTTATGAGGGTTCGGTCATGATGAGAGTTGAAGCCTAGGAAAGTTGAAACCAAGGCTAAGAGGCTCATGACCTTCTTGATAATATAATATGAAACTAGTTGATGTTTTATAGTTGCTTGTTATATAGAATTTTGAATACATGTAACTTTCGGCCACATTAGGTTTTAAAGCTAGTATGTGTAGGTTTTTAACTAAGTTTACTTATGTTGTTCCTTGTTATGAAGCCATGAAAATTGTGTAGGGTTTCCATGCTCTTGTGCCACTAGAAACTTAATTCCATGATTGTTAAGTTTCGGCCACTACAAGTTTAAAGGGTCTAGGGAAATTTGAATCCAACTTATACATGCTTATGATGTACTTGAGATATATGCTATGAAATGTAGTTGTGGTTCCCATGCTCTCATGTCACTAAAAATCTAGTTCCATGATTTACATGTTTCGGCCACTACAAGTTTAAAGGCTTAGAGAAATTAGAACCCAACTTATACATGCTTATGATGTCCTTAAGATATATGCTATGAAATGTAGTTGTGGTTCCCATGCTCTCATGCCACTAAAAACCTAATTCCATGATTGTTAGGTTCGGCCACCTTGAGTTAAGGGGGTCTAGGAAGTTTGAAATTTGAAACAAACATGCTTATGTTGTTCCTCATGAAAATGTATAACATGTTGGCTTAAGGTTCAACACCTCTATGCTACTTGTAACCTAGGATGAGATAAGCTAGGGTTCGGCCATGATATGATTAGGAGCTTAGGGAACTTAGAACCCAAACTAAATGTGCTTAAGTAGTTCCCTATGAAATATAATATGATATGAGTATAGGGTTTACATGTTTACATGTTGCTTAGAACTTGATTCCTCTTCATGAAAGGTTTCGGCCATGAAATAATTGGAAACCTAGGAGGGGTTTAAAATTTAGGTTAACATGCTTATGATCTTTCTTATGTTAGTATGTGAAGATATCATGGGAATTTTTATGTTTATATGTTGCCTAGAGATCATGTGGACCTTTCATGACTTTCGGCCATATGGGTTTAGTGACTAGATATACCTCACATGCTATGAAGAGATGATATTTAATGATTCCATGAATGGTTATGTCTTTTTAGGATATGTGTTATGTTCTTTCATGTATTCTTATGACCCATGTATGTACTATGTGCTCAAACATGCTTACTTTACGACATGATAAAATGATACGTTCGTTATGCAAGCCTATGATTCATACATGTGCTGTGTGCCCAAATATGCATGCTTTAAGATAAGTGATATGTTCATGATGTATGTTATGATTCATGCATGTGCTGTGTGCCCAAATATGCATATTTTATGATATGTTAAGAAATATGGTATGCATGAAATGATAAGAACTATGATATGTAAGTTAAGTCATGCTACTTTACTTTATGTATGGCTTGTACCAAGGGTGGGCTCCATAAGCGCCCCGGGGTCGATGGACTAAGAAACGGGCCTCGTTAGGGATGGGCTCCTAAGTGCCCCTAGGTCGATGGACTAAGAAACGGGCCTAGTATGTATGCCTTGTAGGGTTCAAGACTTGCTACCTTGGACCTACATAGGACGCGCGCATTTATGTATGTGGTACAAGTCGGGGCCCTAATCATGTTGAGATCATGTTTAAGTATGTATTGTATAAGTTTTCAAAAGACATGTTGCATATGTTGCATGATATATGTCTAGGAGTTTACCATGCTTATACTTTATGATTATGCCATGATACTTTATGTTATGTTATGATATGCCATGATGTATGCTTACACTTTATGATTATGCCATGATACTTTATGTTATGTTATGATATGCCATGATATGCTCTTAACATAATACACTTGTCTTTATGCTTTATGGCTTGTGATTTTAATATGCTTGACGGTTTTTGTGAGTAGGAAAGGAACTTACTGAGCCATGAGTGCTCATAGCTTACTTTCTTGTACCACAGATAAAGGCAAGGAATGGATGTACTAGGGGAGCAGCAGGAGGGCTTGAAGGATGTGTGCGGTAGTGGACTGGCTAAAAGAAATGACCTGCTTTCATTTAATAAGAAATTTGCCATGTTGATGTTTTACTTTATGATTCCATGACTTTAAGTATGTGTTTGGTATTAAGACCCAAAATTTATGATAAGTATGCTATGTGGACCTTTTATGTCTATTGTGACTTTTAAGTAAGAAAAAGGTTTTTAAATTCTCTAAGTAAGACTTCGGCTGTGTTAAGTATGCAAGTGTCGTCAAGTAACCCCCGTCGCCTTAGCAGGAGGGGCGGGGCGTTACAAGGCTGACGACATACCCTATCAGACCTGCGAAGAGGTATGTCTACTTGACCTGGTTGTTGTTCCTCAACTCTTTATGGAACAACATTATCCACAACACTTTGTGGTTCCAGTTCAACTTCCATCGAGGCATCAGTGCTATTATTCACATCTTGAACTTCTTCAAGATCGAACGCGCTCCCACTAGTCTTTCTAGAAACAAAGTCCCTTTCTAGAAAGACCCCAGTCATTGCCACAACTACCTTGTGCTGACTGAGAATGTAGAAGTAATATCCCTTAGTTTCCTTGGGATATCCAATAAAATAGCACTTGTTGGATTTGGGACCTAACTTGTCTGAGACTTGACGTCTAACGTAAGCCTCATAAGCCCAAATCCTCATGAAAGACACCTGGGCATCTCTCCCAGTCCATATCCTATATGGTGTCTTTATCACGGCCTTGAATGGAACTCGGTTGAGTATAAAAGCTGCCGTGTCTAGAGCATAACCCCAAAGGTATGTCGGAAGATCTGTGTGATTCATCATAGATCGCACCATATCTAATAGGGTACGATTTCTCCTTTCGGATATACCATTCCACTGTGGTGTTCCAGGAGGAGTGAGTTGGGATAAAATCCCACACTCAGCTAGGTAGTCATGGAACTCATGGCTAAGGTATTCTCCACCTCGATCGGATCGAAGTATCTTAATACTCTTGCCAAGCTGATTCTGTACTTCATTCTTGAATTCTTTGAACTTTTCAAAGGATTTAGACTTATGTGTCATCAAGTACACATAACCATATCTACTAAAGTCATCAGTAAATATGATGAAGTATCTATAACCGCCTCTAGCAGCAACATTGAAAGGGCCACATACATCACTATGTATGAGTCCTAACAAATCAGTTGCTCTCTCGCTATGCCCACTAAAGGGGGTCTTGGTCATCTTGCCTCGTAGGCATGACTCACATATCTCATATGATTTAAAATCAAATGAGTCCAGCAAACCATCCTTATGGAGCTGGGATAAGCGCTTGTCATTTATATGACCTAAGCGACAGTGCCAGAGATAGGCTTGGTTCAGGTCATTTGACTTGAACCTCTTAGTATTTATGTTATAGATAGGACTCTCAAGGTTTAGAATATCGAGTCCGTTTATCAGAGGTGCACTACAATAAAACATTTCGTTTAAATAAACGGAACAACATTTGTTCTTTATTATAAATGAAAAGTCTTTCTTGTCTAAACAAGAAACAGATATAATGTTCTTAGTTAAAGCAGGCACATAACAACAATCATCTAATTCTAGTACAAGCCCAGAGGGCAGATATAGATGGTAAGTTCCTACAACAATAGCAGCAACCCGTGCTCCATTGCCTACTCGTAGGTCTATCTCACCCTTCGTCAATGCCCTGCTATTTCTCAGTGCTTGTACATTAGTACAAATGTGCGAAGCACATCCGGTGTCTAATACCCACAATGAAGAAATAGAGAGGTTGACTTCTATAACATGTATACCTGAAGTAGAAATCTTATTTCTCTTCTTCGTAAGATCTTCCAGGTATTCTTTGGAGTTCCTCTTCCAGTGCCTTGCTTGTCTTTGATATAGGTGACACAGATGTTCAACCATATCGTAAGCGCCAATCAACTCATGTTGCTTCTGAAGCTCAGACTTCATGGTCGCGAGCATAAGACAGGACACATCTAATGCGTCATCTTGATGCTTCTTGTAAGCATCTCGGTCTGCTCGCGTGGTAGTGGCAGGAGGAGCCTCCGGAATGGGCTGCTCCAGAACGTACAGTTTACGTTCTTGGGTGAGAACTATTCTCAAGTTCCTGTACCAGTCCAGGAAATTTGCTCCGTTGAGCTTGTCCTTCTTAAGGACAGATCGCAGAGAGAAGGTGTTTGTATTCGACGTCATGGTAATCTACAACAGAAATAAATGCAGAAATAAATATCATATTCTTAATCATTTAATTAAACCTTTAACTAAATGATGCTCCCACTCAATTCTATAATTCATATGGGACAAGATCCACATCATACTAACCCTTGAGCTAGCTTTGGCTAATACGCCCAAGACTTAGTATGATCGGTAGGTAACGATTACCAATTACATCTCTATGCAACTCTTGTTTATAGGATCAATATCCGCATTTATATTAAAACTCGAGTTAGCTTTGGCTAATACGCCCGAGAGTTAATATATATGTGATTTTGACCTATCTTTCCAATCGTTGGAAGAATGCCTATAGTTATACTCGATCTAACTGAGTTAACTAGGAATACTCAATCTAATTGAGTTGTACTCACCCATGCATTGATAGGCGGGACCAAGATTGTCCCTCCGTACCCTACCAAGATAGTATGTGTTGCTCTGTTTTGGCAGATTCAACAACTACATGCGATCGAGGTAGTAGTAGGTATCACGACACGGTAGGCATTAGAGTTGACGTAATTTAGATCTAATCTAAATGATGATGCGTATCAAATACTTGATTTAGATCTAATCTTATCATGGGGTGCATCATGTGCACGATTTAGATCTTATCTAATCGCCAGGCACTAATTAACTACTTAATTAAACATGCATCACATACATATAAGCAATTAATTAAATTATTTTGTGATTGTGTCATGGCCCTACTACGATCTTCTCAAGCCAATGAGAAGATCGGATGGTCAACTTAAGGTCAACAGCTTCTCAAACTTCTTCCTTTGACCACCTTGTGTTGCTCGCGCCCTCCTCGTAACTCCGTCTCGTGTGGACCTTCCACCGCTTCAAAATTACATTACAATTTTGAAAGTCGAGTTACATTCGAGCCTAAATCTAATTTACAACCAGAATAAAAAGAAGGCACGACGCGCAGGTCGCGAAAAATAAAATAAATAAAAATAAGATACAGCACGCACATCACATAACGGCACGCAGGCCGTATTATGAATTACAACACATTTCGAAATCCAATTTGGGTCATTTGGGCCATGACTATCACAAAATTAATATATAATTCAAAATTATATATTTTTCATAATTTTCTATAATTTTTTTATAATTTTACATATTTTATGAGTAAATTTTTCCCGGCGGTCCTGATTAGCGATTTCGGGCGCAATCGCGGAGGGCAGTACCCCTACCCGCGATCTAACCATCGTGAGTTTCTCCTAAGTGATCCAAGAGCACCTTAGCCCGCAGTCCCAAAAGATTTTGGGTCGAAACATTACCGTTTTGGAAAATTCTTCTCGGTAGTCGAAGCCAACAAGTGCCGAAACATTTGTGCTTCGCTTCTACGAGAAAAATACCCATAAAATCATAAAAATTAGAAAATTCACAGAATGTTACAGTATGCATATTTTTCACAAAAATATTAATTTAAACTCGTACTCGATTCGCACGTGGCTCTGATACCACTGTTGGATTTTTCGGGCCGCGAAAATCACCTTTTCGCGTCGCGGAAACCCCGAATCACCCTAGCCAACGGATCTCGTGCGAAGAAAAGATTTCAAAACAAAATTACGAGTACGAGTTTCTACTTAGATCTACTCCTAGATCTACATGAAACGAGTTATACCTTTGAAGAGAAGCCCTTCGCATTCCCGCTCGTCCAAACGGTGCCGGATCTCAAGAGTATCAAAATAGATACTCCTCTAGAAGTATTCACACGAACACGTAGGTGGAGAAAACCACACAAAAAAGGTGTGCTAGCACCTATGTGTGGTTCGGCCAAGTTGAGGAGGAGAGGGAGAGGGATAGAGCTCCAAGAGGAAGAAGAAGGAATAATGCACTTGAATGAGGAAAATCAATTTCATCCCCATTCAAAAGTGGCCGGCCATATTCAAAGTGTAACTCCCAAAAATTGCATTAAGTGCAATTAATGTGAAGCTATTAAAGAAAATGATTTTGTAACTTCCATGAGGTGGCACCCATGATGATGTGGAGTAACATCATTGGTCCACATCAATGCCAACTCACAAATGAGATGGCATAAAGTCAAGTCAAACTTGACTTTTAATCTTCCTCTCAAGTCAAGTCAAACTTGACCAAATCTCTTCCATGGTTGATCTAATCTAACCATTTCATTCAAGTCAACTTAATATAATGAATCTAATTCATTAAATTAAGTTAATTTAATGAGTCATAATCTAAATTAGACTCATTGAATACATGAATCCACTTGAGTCCAACTCAAGTTAGCCCAATTAGGATTACTCTTAATCTAATTTGATTCATCAAATGAATCTAATCCTCTTGGTTCATCATATGAACCTAATCTCCATCTAATTGTCCTTAGTGTGTGACCCTATAGGCTCTTGTAACGTTGACAATGTCCTAAACCCATTTAGGAGCATAAGTAATGAGCGGTATCTAGCAACACATCATTACTACCCAAGTTACAAGAATGTTGAGATCCAATATCACCTTGTGACTACTAATTGTGACTCCTCACAATATATGACAAGTGTCCTTTTATCCTAGACATCTAGATTGGTCAATGTGAGGCATAGACCGTGTCATCCTCTGACCAATCTAAATCTTGAATTCCAAGTAGACTCACTAAATCAAATGACCTCAATATCCTATATTGACTCATTTGGGCATGGCCATGCACTTCGTGGTCTCATGCTATCAAGAATACCGATGTCTCTCCCGTCATATAGGAGGGATAGATCCCATCTACATCACTCACATCCCTCTGCATAATTTGTTATATACCCAGTAATCGCCTTTATAGTCCACCCAGTTACAGGTGACGTTTGACGAAACCAAAGTACATAACTCCTTATGTAGGGATCTATGGTGACTTCAGGTCTAAGGACTAGTAGTCATACTAATAGCCACATGAGAAAGTATATGACACTCATATAACGATCCATGATACTTTCTCATGGCGGGTCATTCAGTATACATTCTCTAATGTATACCCATGTGTCAACTTGATATCTCTATATCCATGACTTATGAGATCAAGTCATCGAGATGACCTACATGCTAGTATTATTGCATTAACATTGTCCCTGAATGTTAATACTCGACTAGGAAAGATTAAGAGTAGTGTTCCCTATATCATCTCACTATCGGTTCAACTAACCGATTGATATAGGTGAGAACCGTCTACTCAAGGACATTATTTTATACTTAGTTTATTTGGCACCAATATAAGTAAGTATAATAACCAAAATCCAAATGCCTTTATTTATATAGAATATGATACAATAAGTCCAAAATACAATCATCAAATGATTAGATCTAGGGCTCTAGCTAACAGTGATACCTACCACTACATCGATCGCATGTTGTTGTTGAATCTGCTAAAGCATAGCAACACATACTATCTTGGTAGGGTACGGAGGGACAATCTTGGTCCCGCCTATCAACGCTTGGGTGAGTACAACTCAATTAGATTTAGTAACTAGTTAACTCAATTGGATCGATTTTAACTATAGGCATTATCCAATGGTTGGTAGATAGGTCAAAATCACGTTTATATTAACTCTTGGGTGTATTAGCGAAAGCTAACTCGAGTTTTAATATAAATGCGGATTTGATCCTATAAACAAGAGTTGCATAGAGATGTAATTGGTAATTAGTTACCTACCGATCATACAAAGTCTTGGGCGTATTAGCCAAAGCTAACTCAAGGGTTAGTATGATGTGGATCTTGTCCCACATGATTTATAGAATTCAGTGGGAGCATCATTTAGTTAAAGGCCTAATTAAATGATTAAGAATATGATATTTATTTTCTACATTTTTCTGTTGTAGATAACCATGACGTCAAATACAAACACTTTCTCCCTGCGATCTGTTTTTGAGAAGGACAAGCTCAACGGAGCAAATTTCCTGGACTGGTACAGGAACTTGAGAATAGTTCTCACCCAAGAACGTAAACTGTACCCTGCCACTGCCCCGCGAGCTGACCGAGATGCTTTCATGAAGCATCAAGATGACGCATTAGATGTGTCTTGTCTAATGCTCGTGACCATGAACTCTGAGCTTCAGAACCAACATGAGTTAATGGGCGCTTACGATATGGTTGAACATCTTTGTCAACTGTATCAAGGTCAAGCGAGGCATGAGAGATTTGAGATTTCAGTGCAAGATATCAGACGGGGCTCCTGTAGGCCCATATGTACTCAAAATGATTGGGTACATAGAGAACCTACAAAGGTTGGGGTTCCCACTTGGCCAAGAGCTGGCCACTGACCTGATCTTGCAATCCTTGCCGGATAGCTACAGTCAATTCGTTCTAAACTACAATATGAACGAGATTGACAAGTCACTGCTCGAGCTACTTAGTATATTGTGAACTGCTGAGCTGAACCTTAAGAAGGCTAAGCCCAACACTGTTCTGATGGTTCAGAAACATAAGGGCAAGGGCAAGCCCAAAGGCAAGGGAAAGTCCCAAGCCAAGGGCAAAGGCAAGGCACTAAAAGGCGCCTACCTGCTTCCACTGCGGTCAAACCGGGCACTGGAAGAGGAACTACAAGGTATACTTGGAGGATCTTAAGAAGAAGCGAAGTGAGACTTCCACTTCAGGTATATATGTTATAGAAGTCAACCTATCTATTTCTACATCATGGGTCTTAGATACTGGATGTGGTTCTCATATTTGTACTGATGTGCAGGCGCTGAGAAATAGTAGGGCATTGACAAAGGGCGAGGTGGACCTACAAGTAGGCAGTGGAGCACGGGTTGCTGCTGTTGCTATAGGGACTTATTTACTATCTCTGCCCTCTAGGCTTGTACTAGAGTTAGTCGATTGTTGTTATGTGCCTGCATTAACTAAGAACATTATATCAGTTTCTTGTTTGGACAAGAAAGGTTTCTCGTTTACAATAAAGAACAAATATTGTTTCGTCTATTTAAACAATATGTTCTATTGTAGTGCACCTCTGATAAATGGACTCTATATTCTAGACCTTGAAGCCCTATTTATAACATAAATACCAAGAGGTTCAAGTCAAATGACCTGAACCAAACCTATTTCTGGCATTGTCGCTTAGGTCATATAAATGACAAGCGCTTATCCCAGCTCCATAAGGATGGTTTGCTGGACTCATTTGATTTTGAATCTTATGAGACATGCAAGTCATGCCTACTAGGCAAGATGACCAAGACTCCCTTTAGTGAGCACAGCGAAAGAGCGACTGATTTGTTAGGACTCATACATAGTGATGTATGTGGCCCCTTTCAATATCACTGCTAGAGGCGGTTATAGGTACTTCATCACATTTACTGATGACTTCAGTAGATATGGTTATGTGTACTTGATGACACATAAGTCTGAATCCTTTGAAAAGTTCAAAGAATTCAAGAATGAAGTACAAAACTAGCTTGGCAAGAGTATTAAGATACTTCGATCCGATCGAGGTGGAGAATACCTTAGCCATGAGTTCCGTGACTATTTAGCTGAGTGTGGGATTCTATCCCAATTCACTCCTCCTGGAACACCACAGTGGAATGGTGTATCCGAAAGGAGGAATCGTACCCTATTAGATATGGTATGATCTATGATGAGTCACACAGATCTTCCGACATACCTTTGGGGCTATGCTTTAGACACGACAGCTTTTATACTCAACCGAATTTCATCCAAGGCCGTGATAAAGACACCATATAGGATATAGACTGGGAGAGTTGCCCAGGTGTCTTTCATGAGGATTTGGGATTGTGAGGCTTACGTTCGACGTCAAGTCTCAGACAAGTTAGGACCCAAATCTGACAAGTGCTACTTTATTGGATATCCCAAGGAAACTAAGGGATATTACTTCTACATTCCCAGTTAGCACAAGATAGTTGTGGCAAAGACTTGGGTCTTTCTAGAAAGGGACTTTGTTTCTAGAATGACTAGTGGAAGCACGTTCGATATTGAAGAAGTTCAAAATGCGAACAATAGCACTGAAGCCTCGATGGAAGTTGAACTGGAACCACAAAGTGTTGTGGATGATGTTGTTCCACAAAGAGATGAGGAACAACAACCAGTTCGAGTAGACATACCTCTTCGCAGGTGTCACGCCCCCAGAGGAGTCCTTACCGAAAAATTTCGGCAGCATCTCCCCTGTACGGGTGACAATCTGAGGCATACATACATACAAAATACATCAGCCACATACGGCTGGAATATATATACACAACCACGCAGTTATATAATCAGCCCACTCGGCTGGAACAGAAATAAACACAACCACGCAGTTATATGATATATAGTAATCAGCCCACACGGCTGTACTAAAATCAACGCAGCGGAAATCACAATCAACGATCACAAAACACAAATCAACTGACTGCGAGCCGGCTCGGCTTGACACAATAATATCAAACCAAATACAAGAGAATACAAATATATAAACAAGTACAAAACCCAAAATACACATAACGTAAGAAATACCGAAATCGTAAAGTCGTCCTCGAATGTGACGTGGAACTGGCGGACAGGATCTCCAGGCGACTCCATAACTCCTTTACCTGTTACCTGGTGAAATTACCAATATGCGGGGTGGTGAGTATAAAAACTCAGCGGGTAATAGACAAATAGTGCATGAGTTTAGTAAAACAAACTAGAGATACAAAGGTATACAGTCTCGTATGGAAATAGCAGATACTACAGTGATATCATAATAAGTGTCCATACCTGAAACCATATCCTAGGCTAGTGGTAGAAGGTAAAGTGTAGCAAAGTCCTGCTACAGTACTGCTCATAACTACATGGTATCATGTGAGGTATATACATGTCAACAGTAGGTAGGCCAGTGTCTAAACACATATCACAGGTATAAATCTCAACCTATGTAAGCATAACAGCATAAATAAACAACAGCAGTATAATCTAGCAACAGCAGCATAGATAAGCAACAACAGCATAAGTAAACAACCAGCAGATATAATAACAACAGCGTATGTACGGATGGTCACCCCGCCCACCTCTCTGCACCACGACCCCTGTATGGTCGAGAGGCCGGATCGATGACAAACTGTACCACCCAAAGGCCGCCACTACTCTCGAGTGACCGGATGGACAGGTGCATAGTAGCTGAATAGCTACGTCTGCGACGGGGTCCCTGCTGCCGCAACTCCAGCCGCCACTACCCATGAGTGGCCGAGTGTGACACGACAGGACAAGCGGCACGCTCCAGCTACCACTACCCATGAGCGGCCGAGCGTGCGGCTCAGGCCAACGACCGTCTCAACCACAAGGGAGCCAAAGTCGTCGGCTATGCATGCAATGACATGATGCGAAAATGCAACAGGTATGCTACATGAAGCCAGCATGCTCAGCAAGGTGTGTAAATAAACAGAAATCAAAGCAGGTAAACATGGTATCAGGTGTCCATATATCCAATACCTACTATCTAATGTCTGGTATCTGGTATCCAATACCTAGTACTATAGTATCTGCTAAATATCATGAATAGCAACAAGAGACTGTATAGATACATAAACGAGTAGCTCAAAGATTGAGTGGAAGTATCAAGCGCAGGAAAAATAAGAGTGGAGTCAAGATAAACATAGTAGCCAACTAAATATATAGCTCATGCACTAAGATCAATGTGCTAAAGAGATAAAGCAAGAAGTACCCGCCTTTATACGTAGTGCGTGTCAACCGTCTTCAACAACTCCAGAAGATCACATCCAACTCGGATCCTACAAATACAGGATACGAGACAAAACTAAGGATCTATAATCAATGTATCAACTATCAACAAACCTAAACCGATTCAACATCTTTATTCACATACTTCCATTTAATCCAAGAAAGCATAATCAACCCATCCAACTAATCCAGTCAAATTTAATTCCATCGACAACTAAACATCATGAATCGAACATGCATAATTCTCCGCATAATCCATTTCTAACTACCACATCTGACAATCCAACCAACACAACTAATTATTCGTTAATCAGGACACCACAAATTAAAATCTAAATCAGAAATGGATACATAACTATATCCACCCCACACCATCAACCAAAATCAATCAATCCATCACAAGACTACAAACCAATCTCCAAACACACAAATGAATCAATCCTATCTCACAATAAACTTAAATTAGCCACCCAACCACCACAAGAAATCTGAAATCAAACTCCATCAACCACACATGAACAACAAACTACAATATTCAAATCGGTCCAAATCCAATTAACAACGGTCTACCCAAATACTCACCAAATTCATCCATTAATCAATCCAAAGCTATTTAATCAACACATCACAACTGAATCCACAACTTCTAATCAACTATCAAGCTAAACATCATAAATCCAATACACTTGAATCAATTTCTATTCCATAAATAAAAATCCATCATGTATCGACTAATCTACAATTAACACATCCATCCACATACTTCTACGGGTTAGTAACAATTAAGCATCCAACTAACTAGATAAAGAAAAACCATCCAAACAATCTAATAATTTTCCCATTCCAATCCTCTTACCTCTTCTTCTTCGGCAGCCAGAAATTGATACGGATCAGATGGAGTCAGCCACAAACCATCGGCGATGTGAAGAGCGAAACCAAGCGAAGCCACTGCCTACCAAACATCTACCCCCAATCAACACTACATAAAGATCAATGTCCAAATCTACTGCCAAGTTTAACTAATTACCTTCAAGAATTAATCCAATTCCATAAACTCCTCTCGGATGAATGCTACTACTGTGATCATGAGCAAAGGCGGCAATGAAGACCAATTTCACTCGGCACCACCCAAAAAGGCAACCACACACAAGAAATCAGCGAAAGGAAAATGCAACAATGCCTCTCACCTGGCCATCAGTGTTGCTGTCCTAACCTCCCTCGAACAGGCATCGTCGGCTAGGGAAAGAAACCAGAGCTTGAGGCTGCTCATGACAGTGAGGTCGAGCCCTGCCCTAGCCTTGGCGATAAATGCCCCAAAGCAGTGGCCAGCAGATGATGCAGGCTCGTGGTCGGAAATGGCAACTTGCGGAGGAAATCCGACTAGGGCAAGCAACAAGAAGCACCGGTGGTGAACGGATCAAATGATGACAGTAAGAATAATAGAGGAGTAAGGGATTTGATTGAGTGCACAACCTCGTCATCACCAAATCTCCCATAGCCGGCGGTGAATCGATGGCGTGACAAGCCGACTCCCGAAATGGAAAGCTGCTCTTTTGGTCGGCGACGAAGACAAGATGAAGAGGCGATCACAGCAAGAGGGGCGGAGGAGAAGAGGAAGGAAATCGGGTGGAAAGGGTTCGGCGTCGGCAAGATCAGGAGACGGTGCTGCAGCTTCAAGGTCGCTAGCACGTTGCCGGCTGAGGACTTCACCGGCGGCGATCGAGTGAGGAGGAGCTGGTCACGGCAGCGTGAAGATGAGAGGGGAGGAGGAGGATCGGCGCGTTTAGGGGAAATAAAGGATCAGTGGAGGAAATAGGATACTTAGGTTTAATAAACTTAGGGTTTACTTTATTAAACCATAAGTGAGTTCTTTAATCAACTCTCACTAAAATGGTGTTCCAAACAGGCATTTACCAAGCCCATGAATGTATCCCCCCTAAATACGTCATAAAAGCTCCAATTAAATCCTAGAAAATTCCTAAAAATTCCCGAAAAATCCAATAATATTATTTGTCCAATAACCTTATTATTTAGATATTATTTGGGTGCTATATTTTACAGCAGGTCTGATAGGGTACGTCGTCAGCCTAAAAGATACTTATTTCTCTTGTCTGACCATGATGATGTTGTGCTCATAGAGGATGAGCCTACCACCTATCAAGAAGCTGTGATGAGACCAGATTCTGAGAAATGGCTAGAAGCCATGAGATCCGAGATGGAATCCATGTACACCAACCAAGTATGGACTTTGGTTGATCCGCCTGAAGGGGTAAAACCCATTGGGTGTAAGTGGGTCTTTAAGAGAAAGACTGACATGGATGGACTTATCTATAAGGGTTGCTTGGAAGCTAAAGGTTTCAAGCAGATTCATGGTATTGACTATGATGAAACCTTTTCTCCAGTAGCGAAGTTTAAGTCCATTCGGATCACGCTTGCTATTGCAGCCAACCATGACTATGAGATATGGCAGATGGATGTCAAAACCGTGTTTCTGAATGGAAACTTTCTCGAGGATGTGTACATGACACAACCTGAGGGTTTGGTAGATCCACCGCATACTAGCAAAGTATGCAAGCTGCATAGGTCCATTTATGGACTAAAGCAAGCTTCTCGGAGCTGGAATCTTCGATTCGATGATGCAATCAAACAGTTTGGTTTCATCAAGAATGAAGATGAACCTTGTGTCTACAAGAAGGTTGTAGGGGGCATAGTTGTCTTCCTCATATTGTATGTGGATGACATACTACTCATTGGGAAAGACATCCCTTTGCTACAGTCTGTCAAGACTTGGCTAGGGGCATGTTTCTCAATGAAGGACTTAGGTGAGGCATCCCGCATTCTAGGGATACAAATCTGTAGAGATAGATCTAAGAGATTGCTTGGCCTAAGTCAGAGTACATACATTGACAAGGTACTCCTTCGGTTTGCCATGCAGAACTCCAAGAAGGTGTTTCTGCCGATGTCACATGGCGTGAGTCTTTCGAACACTCAAGGTCCCTCTTCTAGAGAGGAGAGAGACCGCATGGATTAGATCCCTTATGCTTTAGCCATAGGATCTATCATGTACATCATGCTATTACTCGACCTGATGTCTCGTATGCTTTGAGCATGACGAGCAGATACCAGTCAGATCCAGGTGAAAGTCACTGGATAGCGGTCAAGAATATTCTTAAGTACTTAAGAAGGACAAAAGAATATTTCTTGATATATGGAGGCAATGATGAGCTAGTTATAAAGGGTTACAGTGATGCCAGCTTCCAGACCGATCAGGATGATTACTGATCGCAGTCAGGGTTCGTATTTTGCATTAATGGTGGTGCTGTCAGCTGGAAGAGTTCAAAGCAGGACACAATAGTTGATTCTACAACAGAGGCCGAGTACATTGCTACATCAGAGGCAGCAAAGAAGGCAGTTTGGATTCGCAAGTTCATCACTGAACTTGGGGTGGTTCCTAGCATTGCTGACCCTATTGAGCTCTATTGTGACAACAATGGAGCTATAGCACAGGCGAAGGAACCTCGCTCACACCAGCGGACCAAACACATACTATGGCGCTTCTATCTCATTCGAGAGATCATCGAGAGAGGAGATGTGAAGATTTGTAGAGTACCTACAGAGGCTAACATCGCAGATCCCTTAACTAAAGCTTTGGCACAGAGGAAGCATGATGGTCACACTAGGTCATTGGGGCTTAGAGCCTACACTGATTGGCACTAGTGCTAGTGGGAGATTGTTAGCTAGAGCCCTAGAGCCAATCATTTGATGATTGTATTTTTGGACTTATTGTATCATATTCTGTATAAATAAAGGTATTTGGTTTTTGGTTATTATACTTACTTGTATTGGTGCCAAATAAACTAAGTATAATAACGTCCTTGTGTAGAAGGTTCTTACCTATATCAATCGATTGGTTGAATCGATAGTGAGATGATATAGGGAACACTACTCTTAATCATTCTTAGTCGAGTATTAACATTCAGGGACAATGTTAAAGCAATAAGACTAGCGTGTAGGTAAACTCGATGACTTGATCTCACAAGTCATGGATATAGAGATATCAAGTTAACACATGGGTATGCATTAGAGAATGTATACTGAATGACCCGCCATGAGAAAGTATCATGGATCGTTATATGAGTGTCATATACTTTCTCATGTGACTATTAGTATGACTACTAGTCCTTAGACCTGAAGTCACCATGGTTCCCTACATTAGGAGTTATGTACTTTGGTTTCATCAAACGTCACCCGTAACTGGGTGGACTATAAAGGCGACTACTGGGTATGTAACAAGTTATGCGGAGGGATGTGAGTGATGTAGATGGGATCTATCCCTCGTATATGACGGGAGAGACATCGGTATTCTTGATAGAGTGAGACCACGAAGTGCATGGCCATGCCCAAATGAGTCAATATAAGATATTGAGCTCATTTGATTTAGTGAGTCTACTTGGAGTTCAGGATTTAAATTGATCAGAGGATGACACGGTCTATGCCTCACATTGATCAATCTAGATGTCTAGGATAGAAGGACATTTGTCATATATTGTGAGGAGTCACAATTAGTAGTCACAAGTTGATGTTGTATCTCAACATTCTTGTAACTTGGGTAGTAATGATGTGTTGCTAGATACCGCTCATTACTTATGCTCCTAAATGGGTTTAGGGGCATTGCCAACGTTACAAGAACCTATAGGGTCATACAGTAAGGATAATTAGATGGAGATTAGGTTTATATGATGAACCAAGAGAATTAGATTCATTTGATGAATTAAATTGGATTAAGAGTAACCCTAATTGGGCTAATTGAGTTGGACTCAAGTTAATTCATGTGTTCAATGAGTCTAATTCAGATTATGACTCATTGAATCAATTTAATTAAATGAATTAGATTCATTATATTAAATTGGCTTGAATTAAATGGTTGGATTAGATCAACCATGAGAGAGATTAAGTCAAGTTTGACTTGACTTGAGAGGAAGAGGAAGAGTCAAGTTTGACTTGACTATTTGCCACATCATTAGTGATTTGGCATTAGGAGGACTAACGATGATGTGCCACATCATCAAAGTTTGCCACCTCATGGGGGTTACAAAGCTATTCTCTTTAATGGCTACATTTAATGAGGATGGGGGTTACACCTTGTGAATGTGGCTGGCCACTTAGTTGGAATGAATTGGATTCATTTCATTCAAGGCAATTATTCCATCTTCTTCCTCAAGTGCTCTTCTCCTTTCTCCCTCTCCTTCTTCTTGGCCGAATCATCAAAAGGTGCTAGCACATCTTTTGTGTGATATTTCCATCTGCATGTTCGTGTGGATACATATAAAGAGTTGTCTACATTGACAACTTCGAGATCCGGCACCATTTGGACGAGCGGGAACGCGAAAGGCTTCGATTCAAAGGTATAACCTTTTTCTTTTGTAGATCTAAGTGTAGATCTAGGTAGAAACTCGTATTCGTATGTTTTCAAACCTTTTCTTTGCATGGATCCGTTGGCTAGGGGCTTTTGGGGTTTCCGCGACGCGAAAAAGCAATTTTCGCGGCCCGAAAAATCCAACACTGATAGGTCGCCCCTACATTTTTTAGTCCAAAAGGCATAACCCTATAACAATAGGTACCTTCAGCTATAATAAAACTATCCTTTTCCTAATCATCCTTAGCAAGAGGTACTTGATGATAGCCCTGGTAGGCATTCAGCACTCAGCTGCAACCACCGTCTTACGGCTGTGGACTCCTCCGTTCGAGAGCCTATTAGCTATCACAGATTTTGGTGAGTATGCAGGATGAATAAGTTAAGCAATTTGGGTTTCCTAACCCTAATTGAGATTTCGTTTGGTTATGTAAATTGTAGTAGGTTAATTAATAGGGGGCTAATCAATAGTCGTATTTAATGATGATTGTCCTAAATAGGTTTGAGGATTTGATTTAGCTAATTAATTTATATATAATTAGCTAAATTTGTATATCATGTATTGTAGGACGTTGATTTGCAACGAGTTGCCTTACGTGAGATTTCCTTTGGCATGCGCGATATTTGAGGCGAGAACCTTGACTTATCTATTTTGATATGTCATGTTGATATTCTTAGTATAACAAGTAGTAATAATTATGTTTATATCTGCATCGACATGTCACTATCTGTTTCCTAGCATGTTTTGTTTGTTACTTGTTTAGCATTCATGCCCTGTTTATTATTTATGTTATAGAGGTAGTGACATACCATGCCTTATGATACCGGGCTGGTTAGATACCATACCTGACCTGTGTACCTAGATCATATTATTTGATCCACGTATTTGGTACAAGTTTTTTATGGAGGTAGATATGATCAGGATATTTCTATAGTTAGTGTCATGCACCATCTCGCATGATTGCATGTTGTGTGATAGTCGACTCCATTATTGTTGAGCGCATCACTAGTTACATGGATCTGCACGCACAACCACTCATGGGTTAGTGGTATATCAGGCAGGGTGTATGACATTTATGCTCTGTTAGGCTCCGCTGGTCCACTTTTGGGTAGTGTGATGTTGCGTGGTAGCCGGCAAACAGATTTGCTCTGTTTGGCTCCGTTGGTCATCTCATGGGTAGTGTTACGCAGCATGGTAGCCTACAGGGATCCCACCTCTGGATTGTGTCAGGGAGATGAGAGCATTGCGCTCCCCCACTTATGATTTGGGGTAGGAGGATAGGTGTACTCTAACAGCATCCCATCCACTCGGTCACTCATCAAGAGCAGTGATGGCAGAGTACACAGTTGTCACAAACCTACCCACTCGGTCTCACCATCGTGTGTGAGATGGTTGACTAGCGTCAGGGGTGACCAGGACATATCATTGGCATCATATGCATGATGCATTTCTTGCTTATGTTTGTTGTACTTTATTTGCTGCAAATTGGATGGATGCATAGGATTAACATGCATACAGGGACATGTATTTTCGGTCTGATGACCTTATTATCCTGATAGGAGGCCCTGGTGAGTACAGTTTCTCCCTTATCTTTAGTTGTGCATTGTTTCATTACTTCTAGAGACTGTACGCATATTTATTACTACTGGTTATTATTTACTACACATGTCAACTAGGTATCCGCTGAGTGTTGGACTCACCCCCCGTTATTACCATTTCAGGTTAAGGCTGTCCGGAGGAGTTCCAGTAGCTAGTTCCCCCTTCAGGTTGCGAGGATTTCCGTTTTGGATTTTCTTTTTGGTTTCTTATTATGTTATCATCTACATTTCCAGATTTGTACCTTTTGGCACTTGGATATTTATGATCCCTTATTATCGGTGAGTTTTCGTTTGGATGTATGCTGGTGATTTGAGTTTTATAAGTGTAGTTGAGTAGGACTTATGATTTGAGTTTTATGGGTGTAGTTGAGTAGGATATTTGAGATGTTTTCCTTATCGTTGCTTATGTTTGATTTTTTACTATTAAACTGCATGGGTGCTTGCATAATATTTATTGTTATTGTTCCGGCCATGTTGGCTGAGGTATATGTGGCCCTGAGGGCATTGTAAGAAGTTTCATATTATCACCCGTACAGGGGAGATGCTGTCGAAATTTCTTCTGGCAAGGACTACCTGGCGCGTGACAATCTGTCTCTATGGATAACTCTCTAGATTTGGACTCAGATTCGAACTCACTTTTTCCCTGATCTTCTAGCCTCGATGGAGTCTCATGAATCTCAATCAATATGATCAACAACTCGAATGTGTTCTTGTAATCTTTTAATTAACACAAAATTTTATTAGGCAAAACACTAATTAATATATCTATTACCTTTGTGTTTGCTTCTAAGTTTCGAGAAGGTTGTCTTAGTGTAATCTAGTTACCAAAATTATTGCTTCCTACAAAACATTCCATCATTCGCCTCCAAGAATTAAAATAGACTTGATTATATAGTGGAGGTTCATAGATGCTTCTTCCTACTTGATAGGATGTCGACATTCTTGCAAGTAAAAGATAGAAAACAAATGTCCAAGACCTTCATCTTGGGATTAGCAGTGCAAGGTAAAGAATAAAAAATATTATTTAAGAATTAAAGAAAACACTTTTAAAGAAAAAGAAAACATTTTTAAAATTGCTCAAAACATGGTTAAGTAATTTAAGAGCAACTTGGCTCTAATACCAATTGAAGAATCGAAGAATGCAATAGAGGGGGTGAATATCGCTCGTCAAAAAAAAACTCTTCCTTTTCGTATCGTAAAACCAATCAAAGTAAGCAACGGAAAATAGTATAAGAAAATAGGCAACTCGGGTGGTTACTTGATTCAGAGCCTACGTCGACTCCTACTCCAAGACCCACGATCCTTGACCATATCGTTGGGCAATCCACTATGAATCTTCTTTCCGAGATCTTCGAAAAGAAGCAATGCATATATATAAATGCAAGTAGAAGATAGTAACAAACTACTATCTTCTTTCAAGCTTAAATAAAAATACAGGCAAAAATAGAAGAAGCTCGGTCGGCACTTGAACGAAGTAGCAGCTTGCTTGAAGATGAAGTGCAAAGTAGTAGCATGAGCAGCTTTGCACAAAGATGAATTGAAGAATTGATTGTCTACCTCAGACCTCGAGCTCCTTTTTATAAGAATCGTCACTGTTCGGTCGATTGATCCTTGGGTTTGGTCAACTGAACCTGCTCCCTTCCTTCTTCGCTGAGATCCAATCTTCGAGCATTAATGATATTTAATGGTTTGGTCAACCGATCACCATGTTTGGTCAACCGAACATTGAGCCTTCCCGAGATTCACAATTAATGCCATTAATGAGAGATCTTTCAGTCGACTAATCCTCCGGTTTGGTCAACCAATCAGCCAGGTTTCCTTATCTGCTTTGGCTCAGTCTGATCTATGCCATATTATGAAGGTTCATTCTAAGTTAGCTTTGATCGAATTATGCTCTGCTTTAGTCTAAACTAGTCTCTAGTCTGAGTTAGCCTTGTTTGGTCGACCGATCCTCCAGTTCGATCGACCGATCAGGTCATCCCTGCAAAACAGAGTTAGACAATTCCCTGCAAAACAAAGATTAGCATAGTAATATAGTGAGATGCATAAATAGTAAAAGACAGTAACACTGTCTTGATCTCAACTTGAAAATTTTCCCTGTTTCTTCAGTTGGATTAGTGACCTAGGGTTTGTTCCTTCCTAGAACATAACTTCACTGTCGCTCCTCCAGTTGCTTACCTCAACCTACCTACAAAACCTTGGTCCTCCAGACCTATTTAGACTTTGTCGCTTAGCATCAAATTAGCCCACTAGGACTTTCCCTCGATCTTCGATCCTCCAGACCTATCAAGCTTCCTTGCCAAGTATCAGGTCCTCTTGATTCACTTGGTCTTTCCACCTGGTTCCACGATCTGCTAAGTCTTTCTTGCCTAGTTATGACTAGGACTTTCCCGGTTGAGTAAACAGCCTATACACTCAGTCAACTTGTTAGATCAAAACAAGACTTAACTTAAACCTTTGATAGCATCAAAACTTCTGGTACACCTTGTACCAATAGATAGTTCTCAAATAATATCCTATGGGCTATAGATGACAGTTCTCAAATAATATCACAGCTCCAAATTTCTGTAAGCAGGATAAGATTTATTTACTAAGCTATTTTTTTGTTTTCTCTCTATACATCTGATCATGTATGGTTGTTTGCTTATAAATTTCCCTTTTTTACATTCCTATCCTATCAGGTTTTATACATCTAATGCTGTGGTTTTCTACAGCAACTAGAGATGGTCTAGAGTTAGCAAAGTACAATCTTACACAAGACTGGAGTTGTAGCTGGAGTTCACTAGAGTTTGTACTCTTGAGTTGGACTCACAAATATTATTATATTACTGGAGTTGGACTACAATCATAGCCTTCTATTTTATAACTTTGTAGACTAGAGTTTGCAGATTGGATTTGAACTTTAAACTTTGTTATAGAATAGATTTTCTGAATTGTATTTTATCTGGAGTTTCTCTATTGTACTTTATCTAGAGTTTGACACGTTATGTTTTGAGAAATTATTAGTGTACATTTGTGTGTTTGTGAAATTATTAGTTTCTGATTATGTATTGGTGGTATTTAAATGTTATCAATGTTTTTTCTAATCAATACAGAGTTATTAAACTATTATGAATATTAATTAAATACAATGGTTCAAAACTGTTATTGAACCATTGAGTCCTCAAGAAAGACAACTGATTTTAAGCGTTATCAAACTGTCATCTTTGGTATAAAAATATAATGGTTTAAAACTCTTATAAAACTGTTGTCTTTGTTAAAGGACAATGGTTTTTAAATGTTACGAAACTATTGTCTTAGGTATAAAGTAGCAATAGTTTAAAATCATTGCAGAACCATTGTCTATCGTGATGTCTATCATGATAAAGGATAATGATTTTTAAACGTTGCAAAACTATTATTGTTAGAATTAAAAAATAATAGTTTAAAAATAATTTTCATTGAGGGGGGTTTTAACAACACCATCAATTACAACAGTTTTCGAAGGACAAAGACAACAGATAAAATTCATTGTCTTTTAGATTTTTTGTTGTAATACATCTTCAACCTCGATTGCACGTTGTCTTGAACCTTTTACTTCTTTTTTTTCTCAAGATAATCTGTTCTGTACTAATCTAGATTGGTATATAGATTTGTGTTGATGTGGTTTTCTCATTGCTTCAAACAGTAAGTACCATTTCTCATGCTCTATAGGATAATCCTATCCCTCACAACACTTTTCTTGTTATTTGATGACTTGTTATTCTTTTTCCTAAGAAAACTGAATAACCTTAATCTTCAAAAGAGAAATTAGATTACTCATTAAATATATGAATTTAAAACAGTGTGTCTTTTGTATTATCTGCTTCACCCACAATGAAAGCTTAGATATGTCAATGCTTCAATTTGGTGGCATACTCTTACTACTTATTCTAGTTATGATAGTTTTAGTACAATTCAAGAATCATTAGTAGTTATTTACGTTCTGTATATAAAAACTAGGGCACTTAACAGTGTAGAAATATTGCAATAAAAACACACTAAAGAATTTCCATCTCATAGTATTTACTTTTGAATTTTTCTCTGCTTCAAGTATTGGATTGTCTGTTTTAGTTTAATTTTTGAATCATTGGTAGAAGCATATACAATTGAGACACACCTAACTTGTAGAGTGCACTCTCTTCTGAAACATTGATTCTTGTGATAGTATAATCTCCAAATGCAATCTTAGTCTGGCATTTATTGTCTTTACTTACAAAAATGGATGGTAGAGTGAAAACAATGCTCAAGATAATTGAAGTTGATGCAGAATTCAGGAGCTGGTTGGTTCCATGATACAATGCCAAGCATATCAAAGAGGGATCCTGCTATATAATTCCTTATTTTCTTTAGAAGGAAGGTATTTATATACAAAATAGTTTTTATTGTTGTTGAAAGAAATGTCACTTCATCTATCTTATTAGCACTTACCATCTCCAGGGCATAACTGGGTTGTCATTTTTGTCTTCTAGTGGAAAACTCTAATAGGTTAGGAATTGCATTTAATGTCTGCAAGCTTTCAATTGATTCAACGCTAACGGGTGTTTGCTTTGGCTACAAATTCACAACTTTCATATAACTTCTTCATGTTTTTCATGGTACTGGATCAATAGGAGAATGGAGTTTGTATTTGCAAAATGTTGATGCTTTATATAATCATAATTCTGTATTTGTGCATTCTTTGTGGTCATCTTCAATTTGTATCCACTATTCATTACCCACTAGTTTAAATTATGTTTCTTTCTACTAGATTTTGATGATATTTTGTTTATTTCATTATGTACAAGCTGTCCTGGAAGTAAGCATAGAGATTTTTGCAACTGTTAATGAAGATGATGTTACTAGATGGATTGATAATGTTGTTTACAATAAAAGATGCTTGGAAAGAATTGGGTACTCTTGGCTTTCAACGAAACTATGAATGGTATTAGATATTTTGACAAAGGCTTAATTTGCATTAGGAAATGTTTAAATTTTTAATGGATCAAATTTCTAATGTTGTATTAACTTTGGATGTAAAAGACTTATCAATAGTGTTTTATTATAAAATTGACTCAAATGTTTATTAGATGAATAAAAATTATGTATTCTTATTTTGATTGCATTTTAAAAAATTTTATTTATATTTTAAGTGATGAATGAATTATGATGATGTCTAAATTTTAAATTTAGATTATACAATTAAAATAAATACTAATGATAATTGTATGAGATTGATAATTGTATATAGTTAACATCACATCCTAACTACAGTGAGTGGTGTAAGTATCCTAGACTAGTTTTGATGTGATCAATTGAGTTAAGTTAGGTACTGTGTCATTTTAATACCTTGTGTCTAAGTGTGCAGGACTTAGGAACATAAGAAGTCAAGCGGAAGATGCTGCAAGTGAGAAGGGTGGCACAAGAAATTAGTCATGGACTAAGTGCATCCGAGGAACGAAAAGTTACGGAAGAGTACATAGGTGGATGAGAAGAACGCACGTGGAGCGTTCGAGGTACAAGAAAATGGGATGAATCCTACTCGAGGAGAAGGACAAAGATGAGTTTGGATGAGCTAAACTCTGATCGATTGGAACATCACCCAAGCGAGTGAGTGTGAAAGAGGTCGACTCAAAGGTTGGCTTGAAGACTTATGGTACCTCAGCTGTTTAGAGGCACCTCGGATGCCCACTATTGAAGAAGCTAAGAAAAAGCCTGAAGGCACCTTAGGACCAGGCGAAGGCGCCTCGAGCACCAGGTGCTAAGGCACTTTGAGCACCAGCAACGACACCTTAAGTCCAAGCACGAAGGTCGCTCAAGCAAAGGCATGAAGGCAGCTCAAGCAAAGGCATGAAGGCTTCCAACCAGTCAGAGTTATTGGCTGACCATTGGCTGGCTGTTGGAAAGTGGATGGAACTTTATCCACATGAAGGTGGCCTAGAGGGCTTTGGAGGTGCATCTAAGTAATGGTAACTTATCCCAAGAGGCTATAAAAAGCACTATGGAGTTAGGAATTGGACATCAATCATTGTATTCATCTTTCTAGCTATTTCTGAGCTTTTAAAGACCATAAGAGGCTAATATGCCTTCATGAAGGAGAATTTTAGGGGAGCTTTCAACTGCCTTAGATTAACAACTACCTAGGTTATAACTAAGTAAAATTCTTTTATCCTCTTACTTATTTTTTTATGGTTTTGTTTGTGTTTAATTAATAATGTGTCCTTGCTCTACTAAAAAAGAAGAGATTATTCTAACTTCCTTCAAGTGGTATCAAAGTTAGACCACTCTAGAAGGACTAACCGTCTGCTAAAGCAAGAAGACGATAGTCAAATCAAGCATTACCCGCCATAGTTTGAGGGGGAGTTTATAATTTGGAAGTGTAAAATAGAGGTATTTCTTAAAATAGATTTTAAAATTCTTTTAACTATAAAATATAGTCTTATAGTACCTAGAGATTAGCACAGAGAAGAAAAAGAAGAACATCTCTGGAGCAAGAAGGAGAAAGCTGACTTTGTGGCCAACAACAAAGCAGAGTTTCATCTGCTTAACGTACTACCTCAAGTCAACTAAATTAGAGCCTACGAATCCATCAAAGAACTCTAGGAGAAGTTCTTGGAGTTACACAAAGAAATCTTGGAGGTCAAACTCACAAGACAAGATATGCTCCGAAACCAACTAAACAACCTCCGATTTGAAGAAGGGAAAACGATCGCTCAATTACACACCAAACTCAAGGAGTTGATCACCAAAATCACCAAGCTCAGTGAAACGATAACAAATCAAGACTTATTAAGATATGATATTAATGCATTCCTAAGGACCCCAGAGTAGACATCGATAATTGATTCTTACTGCATCTCTAAGGATCTTGAGTTAAGTACCTTAGAAAATTTATTTTTCACCTTAGAATTACATGAAACTTGATGTGCAGGTATAAGAAAGAAAAAGGAATAAAATTAGAACCTATCTTTGAAAGCTAAGAAGATCGAGGTAGACTCAGAATCATCGCTCGACGAAAATGAAGAAGCCTACATGGTATGGAAGTTTTGTATGTTTTTTGAAGCTAATAATTTTGATAAGAAATAGTCAACAAAGCTACTATGAAGCAAAAGGAAGGTTTGTTGCTACAATTACCAAAAAGAAGAATACATCAAGGATAACTGCCTGAAGCTGAAGAAAAGGGAGAAAGAAAAGGACAAAGTGCCAAAAGAAACAAAGCACAAGAATATAAAATCCATGTAGGACAAGTTGTCAAGAGATTCAGAGATCGAGGCCTATGCCAGACTTGCACTTATGGCAAGTCATCAAGAAGATGAAGACAAAGAAAGCTCATTCGATATGAGTATCGAGAGCATCGATGAAGGGGGAGCGTTGAACTACGAGTCTGACATGGTGAGAGAAGTATGACTCTTATCATTCTTAGGAGCAAAAAAATTAAGATATCTCCATAGTGGTTTGATATTGTCCACTTTGGGCTTAAGTCCTCATGAATTTACTTTTGGGCTCTACCCAAAATGTCTCATACCAATGGAGATATCTTTTTTTTTTTTAAAATGCATGATCTTTTCCATGTGTTTTCAATATGGGACTATATTTGTAACATTGCAAGCATAACAATCTCCTGATCAATTGTATGATGCAATACAAATATTATCTAGATCTTTATGTAAATTACGAACCAAGTATATGGCATGACCCATGACCCATGACCTAGGCGCTTGACACCGGCGTTGCTCGTGAATATAAATACTCAAAAACAACAAACCTCATAAAGTGCATACCAAAGTAGTAATAATATAACAAAAATATTGTCGTTACAATACAAAAGTGAAAGCATACAAATAAAGATAACATGAACTAAAAGGACGAATCACTTGGACACGGCTTGATTACCAGCCTCAAAACATCTCTTGCTCCTCCTTCTCGACTTGTTCCTCGTCTTTATCTAGGGATGGGAGTAAGGGAGGGTGAGTGCTTGGGAAAACACTCAGTAAGTGGGATCGATCAAACATAGCACGACAGAATACAAAACATAGCAAGACATTCAGAATTTATGAAAAAAAATCATATTTCATGAAACATGATGAAACATAACTTAATCGAAAACATATACTTTTAGCAAGACATTCAGAATTCATGACAGAAACATAACTTAATAAAAAACATATACTTTTAGCAAGACATTTAGAATTCATGATAGAAACATAACTTACTCGAAAACATAGCACTATTAATCATCTTATTTTCCATGGTATTACTGATCAACCCCCTATATGTAATTCCTATAAGGGGTGAGGCCATATATCGGTTATTATTACCCACCACATCAGGGCTATAACTTGTCATATCTTATCATTTTTTTAGAAATTTCCTTTACTAATAAATCCCCTATATGTAATTCCTCTAAGGGGTGAGGTCATATATCTATTATTATTACCCACCGCATCAGGGTCATAACTTATCATATCTTATCATATTTTTGGAAATTACCTTTACCATATCTAACTTGAGTCATAACAGTGCATCTTGGAATAGAAAGAAATCAATTTATAATATAAAATGATGAAATGTAAACATTTTCCGCAGCTATACTCGAAACAAAAAGCCCACTTGGGCAGAAACTCCTTCAAATTTGGATAGAAATTTTACGGGACTTGAACTTGCACTTGTTGATCGAAACTTGGGTAGAAGCTTGCACGAAATGTGGATGAGGTTTGGATGAATTTCTGCAGCACTTGGACAGGAAGATTTTCAAAGGATTTAAGTGTGCCTTTGGGAGACGATACCTTGGCTATTTATAGGCCAACCATGGCTAGATGGATGATCATCTATTAAAAAGACCAGGTGAAAGGTCATGACTAGATGAAGGGTCATGGCTAGATGAAAAGTCATCCATTCAAAAGCGTAGGTGAAAGGTCATGACTATATGAAACGTCATCCATTAAAAAGGATAGGTGAAAGGTTATGGCTAGATGAAAAGTCATCCATTTAAAAGGCTAGGTGAAAGGTCGTCATACCATTACAACTTAGCACATAAAACATAAGCATAGCTAGAACAAGTCCAATTTATATAAAAGGATTAACACATGACTTATTATGTTATCATGATAAAACCAAAAGAAACATAGGCATAAAATTTTAACATATGACTCACTAAGTCATCTTGTTAGAAAGCAAGAAAAACATAGATATAACTAGAATAAAAATTTAAAACACATAAAATTAATATGTGACTCATTAAATGATCATGATGAAGAGTATAGAAGAAACATATGAGTAACTAGACCCAACATCCGAAATCCCTAAGATCTAAACCTACACATGACACAAAGTAATCATAAACTTGGGTTCAATTTTATGGTATTAAGATTTCTAGGAGTCGAACCTAACTTAACCTTAAAAGGTATCTCCACTAGTGTCCATCATCATGTCCAAAATTGGGCCTTCACATCCCACCCTCCTTATTGGAAGTTTTATCCTCAAAATTTGAGCTCGCTTGATCTTCGAAGAGATATGGGTAATGCTTGCACATCTTTTCATTGGATTCCCAGGTAACTTCTCTTTCAGTGTTAGTGGACCATTGTACTTTGACGTACGAGATGGTTCTTCATCTAAGTACTTGATCCTTGGTGTCAATAATTTGAATGGGAACTTCTTCATATTTCAATTCTTTATTTAAGTTCCCTTCGACAAGGAGTGGTCCAGTTTCCATAATATGGCTCAGATCTACAATGTATCTTCTTAGTTGTGAGACATGAAAGACATTATGAATCCTTGACATATTCGGTGGTAATGGCAGTCTGTAAGCTAGTGATCCCACTTTCTCCAGAATTTTGAAAGGCCCTACATATCTAGTATTCAGTTTCCTAGCTTTATTGAATCGAGCTACTCCCTTCATTGGCAAAATCTTTATATAGGCCTTAGCACCTGTTTAGAATTCCACTGATCTTCTTTTTAAATCATCCCAACTTTTCTGTTGATCTTTAGCAGCCTTGAGTCATTCCTTGATGATAGTCACTTTTTCTACTATGGTTTGGATAAGCTCAGGTCCAGTGATAGATTTTTCTCCTACTTCATCCCAATATAGAGGTGACCGACACTTGCGCCTATATAAAGCCTCATATGGGGTCATTCCAATGTTGCTATGATAACAGTTATTATAGGCAAACTCGATTAAGGGCAGGTGCTCACTCTAATTACTGCTGAAGTCCAAAGCACATGCTCTTAGCATGTCTTCGAGTGTCTGTATTGTCCTCTTAGTTTGTCCATCAGTCTGAGGGTGATATGCTATGATGAGAGTGGCCTTAGTCCCCATAGCTTTTTGAAAACTTTACCAAAAATGAGACATAAATCTTGGGCCTCTGTCAGATAGTATGCTTGTCAGAACTCCATGCAACCGCACAATATTGTCTGCGAATGGGTAGGAAGCGTGTAAATTTTGCGAGTCTATCCACCACTACCCATATCCCATCATGACTTTGTCTTGACTTTGGCAATCCCACCACAAAGTCCATGGAAATGTTCTCTTATTTCCACTCTGGAATCTCTAAAGGTTGAAGAAGTCCTCCAGGTCGTTGGTGGTCTGCTTTGACTCGTTGGCATACAAGCACCTAGAGACGAATTCCCCGACATCCTTCTTCATTCCACTCCACCAGAAGTTCTTTTTCAAATCCCTATACATCTTTGTACTTGTTAGTTAGAGCCCTAGAGTCAATCATTTGATGATTGTTGTATGGACTCATTGTATCATATTCTTGTATATAAATAAAGGCATTTGTTACTTATATTGGTGTCAAATAACTAAGTATAATAGCGTCCTTGAGTAGAGGGTTCTTACCTATATCAATTAGTTAGTTGAACCGATAGTGAGATGATACAGGGAACACTACTCTTAATCATTCCTAGTCGAGTATTAACATTCAGGGACAATGTTAATGTGACGAGACTAGCATGTAGGTCAACTAGATGACTTGATCTCACAAGTCATGGATATAGAGATATTAAGTTGACACATGGGTATGCATTGGAGAATGTATACTGAATGACCCGCCATAAGAAAGTGTCATGGATCGTTATATGAGTGTCATATACTTTCTCATGTATATTGAATGACCCGCCATGGTTCCCTACATAAGGAGTTACATACTTTGACTTTGTCAAACGTCACCCGTAACTGGGTGGACTATAAAGGTGATTACTGGGTATGTAACAAATTATGCGGAGGGATGTGAGTGATGTAGATGAGATCTATCCCTCCTATATGACGGGAGAGACATCGATATTCTTGATAGAGTGAGAGCACTAAGTGCATGGCCATGCCCAAATGAGTCAATATAAGATATTGAGCTCATTTGATCGAGTGAGTCTACTTGGAATTCAAGATTTAGATTGATTAGAGGATGACACGGTCTATGCCTCATATTGATCAATCTAGATGTCAAGGATAGAAGGACACTTGTCATATATTGTGAGGAGTCACAATTAGTAGTCACAAGGTGATGTTGGATCTCAACATTCTTGTAACTTGGGTAGTAATAATGTGTTGCTAGATACCGCTCATTACTTATACTTCTATATGGGTTTAGGAGCATTGCCAATGTTACAAGAACTCATAGGGTCACACACAAAGGACAATTAGATAGAGATTAGGTTCATTTTATGAACCTAAATGATTAGGTTCATATGATGAACCAAATTGGATTAAGAGTAATCTAAAGTAGGCTAATTAAGTTGGACTCAATTTGGTTCATGTGTTAAGTGAGTCTAATTTGGACTTAGACTCATTTAATCAATTTAATTCAATGAATAGAGATTCATTAAATTAAAATTGACTTGTACTAATGGTTAGATTAGATCAACCAAGGGAGAGAAGTGGTCAAGTTTGACTTGACTTGAGAGGAAGATGAAGGGTCAATTTTGACTTGACCATTTGCCACCTCATTGGTGAGTTGGCATTAAGTGGTCCAATGATGATGCTCCACATCATCATGGTTGCTTAAGTGGAATGCCACCTCATGGGAGTTACCAAGAGTTGTGACTCTTGGCATCCCATGGAGGTTACAATTCCCCTTAAAGTGGTCGGCCACTTTTGATGAGGGGTTAGTGCATTTTGTGTGCTTGTGTGAGTAACTCCATCATCTTCTTCCTCTCTAGTTTTCTTCTTACTCTTCCTCTCCTCTATTACTAGTCTCTAAGGTTGCTAGCACATCCGTAGAGGTTCTTCTCCATCTCTTGCTTGTGTGGATGCACATAGAGAAGTGTCTACTTTGACACATTCGAGATCCGGCAAACCGAGGACGAGCGGGATTGCGAAGGGCTTCGCATCAAGGGTAAAGATCTTCTCCTTTGTAGATTTAGTGTAAATCTAAGTTAGAAACTCGTACACGTAATGTTTTCAAAATTTTAATCTTCGCACGGATTCGGTTGCTGGGGGTTTCGGGGTTTCCGCAACGCAAAAAGCGGTTTTTGCTGCCCGAAAATCCCAACAGTACTGTTAGGGTGGACCGAGAATTTTGATTTGTAGGCCTTAGACATTACTTCTTGTCAAATATAATCAATGTCAGACACCCACAACCTTCCTTTCATCCATAAGATCCAGCTATCATTTATTTGAAGATCAGGTGCTTTTCCTTTTTTGATCTTCTCTATAAGTCTTGCCAATGCTGGGTCTTGCTTCTGCTTCAACTTGATTGTTTCTCGAAGGCATGGTTGTGCTTGTAAGGAAATAAGTTGCTAAACACGCAAACGCGCAGCGGAAAAACCTAGTTTCTCCAGAAGATCCATGCGAAGGGAAACACAATTGTATACTAAGTTTATATCTAAGAACATGATAGAGTATACCTTTGTAGCATGCACACGATCTCCCGACAGCTCGGATCTCAGCACGATCAAGCGTCCGTGCCTCTTTCAGTATCCACACGAACAAGTGTTCCTCCGTTTGTCTCACAAACTCACAAAAATGGAGAAGAAAAACACTTATGGTTGTGCTAGTAACCAAGAGTGATTTCAGCCAAGCGAGGAAGAAGAAGAGGAAGGATAATGAAAAGTAAGAAAAATGAGAGTAAAAATGACTTAAGTATTTTTCATCCAATGAAAACACTTAATGCCATTAATTCCATTAATGAGCCTTAATTAGTATTCACTCTCCATTAAGGGTCATTTTGAAACTCCTCTCTTTTTTTCATTCAATTTCGAAAATTGAATATAATGATTCATTGAATTTCGAAAATTCAATGAATGTCTTCTCATCTATCCTCGCTTAAGTCTAACTCAAGTATAACTCACTTAAGTCTAACTCAAGTTTAATTCAATCGAGTCTTACGCAATTAATTCTCATGCAATTCAAATTCAATGAATCACTATTTCATTAATTTGAATTGACTTCCTCAAGTCTAGTTTGAATTGGACTTGGTCCAATAACTAGATCCAATTGAGTCTAACTCAATAAATCCAATTTGATTAGACTTAATCCAATGATTCATCATATGAACTCATCTCCAAATCTACTTGTTCTTTGTGTCTGACCCAATAGGTTCTCGTAACATTGGCAATGCACCCAAATTAACATTTAGATACATAAGCAATGAGTGGCATCTAGCAAGACATCATTGCTACCCAAGTGACGAGAAAGTCGAGATCCGACCTAACCTGTCCGTGGCTATTATCTTGTATGACTTGGTTCCTCTATCTTTGATATCTAGATTGATCAATGAGGCATAAACCATGTCATCCTCTTATCAACCTTTGTGTTTCTTGATCTCTAAGTAGACGCACTCAATCAAATAAGCTCAATATCTCATATTGACTCATTTGAGCATGGTCATATTTTCTTTGTGTCCTACTAATCAAGGGGTCCACAAATATCGCTTCCATCATATGGAAGGGATAGATCCCATCTATATCACTCACATCCCTCCGTATAATTCATTGTATACCCAGTGATCGACTTTATTGTCCACCTTGTTACAGGGGACGTTTGCCGATACCAAAGTACACAACTCCTTATGTAGGGAACCGTAGTGACTTCAGGTCTAAGGACTATTCATACCAATAGTCACATGAGAATGTTTATGACACTCATATAATGATCCATGAAATATTCTCATGGTGGGTCATTCAGTATATATTCTCTAATATATATTCATGTGTTAACCCTATATCTCATATCCATGACTTGTGAGATCAAGTCATCCGTTGACCTACATGTTAGTCTCAACGCATTAATATTATCCTTATATATTAATGCTTGACTAGGAATAGTTAAGAGTAGTGTTCTCTATAATATCTCATTCTCAATTCAACCAATTGATATACTGTAGATAAGAACCTACTATCCAAGGACATTATTATACTTACTCAATTGGCATAGAACTGAAATAAATATAATAACCAACTTTGCCTTTTATTAATAATGATATATGATACAAAATGAGCTTTTACAATCATCGCATAATTGATACTAGGGATAATACTAACAGTGCTGAGAGTGATGCCAAAACTGTCTTGCCCATACTCTTCCGACTTAATGCATCAGCTACCTTGTTTGCTTTGCATGGGTGGTAGCTTATTATTAAGTCATAATCCTTTAAGAGCTCAACCCATCGTCGTTGCCTCATGTTTAATTCTTTTTGCGTAAACAGATACTTGAGACTCTGATGATCTGTAAACACTTCACACTTAGTACCATATAGGTAGTGTCTCCAAATTTTTAGCGTGAATACTACTGAAGCTAGTTCGAGGTCATGCATTGGATAGTTTTGCTCGTATGGTTTCAGTTGTCATGAAGCGTAAGCAATAACCCTTCCCTCTTGCATGAGGACACACCCCATACCTCCTTTTGATGCATCACTATAAATAGTGAAATCCTTATCCTCTACGGGTAGTACTAGTACTGGTGTAGATGCAAGCCTTTTCTTCAAGGTTACAACAAAAATCTTCTCATATTCTTCACTCCAGTTAAATTTAGAGTTCTTTTGTGTGAGCTGGGTGAGAGGTATAGCTATCGAGGAAAATCCTTCAACGAATTTTGGATAATAGTCGGCTAGCCCCAAAAAGCTTCGAATCTTTGTTACTGTCTTTGGTCGTAGTCAATCTAAAATTGCTTTCACTTTCTTGGGGTCTGCAAAAATGCCTGCTTCAGAGATTATGTGACCCATGAAGGTGACATTTTTTAACCAAAAGTCACACTTCTTGAATTTGGCATATAGTTCCTTATCTCTCAGTGTCTAGAGGGTAAGGTGAAGGTGCTCTTTGTGGTCTTCTTCACTAGGTGAATATACGAGGATGTCGTCGATAAACACCACCACAAATTTATCAAGATATGGTCTGAACACTCTATTCATGAGATCCATGAATGCTGCCGGGGCATTGGTTAAGCCGAATGGTATTACCATGAACTCATAGTGTCCATACGTGGTTCTGAAAATCGTCTTTGGTATATCTTCGACCTTAACCTTCAGCTGGTGATAGCCTGCCCTTATATTGACTTTGGAGAACATTGTAGCTCCTTTAAGTTGGTCGAAGAGGTCTTCTATCTTGGAAGGGGGTACCTATTCTTGATTGTGATTTTGTTCAATTCTCGGTAATCGATACACAATCTCATACTCCCATCTTTCTTCTTCACAAATAAGACTGGGGCTCCCCACGGAGATGCGCTCGGTCTGATTTGCTTTTTGCTTAACAACTCTTGAAGTTATTCTTTTAGTTCTTTGAGTTTTTTCGGGGTCATTCGGTAGGGTGCATTTGATATTGGCGTCACACCTGGTGCCAAATTAATTTCAAAGTCTACTTCATGGTTTGGAATTATGTCAGGTAGTTCCTCAGGAAATACATCCAGGAAGTCTTGAACGACTAGAATTTCTTCTAGCCTGCCCTTGGTCTTCTCTTCCACCTCACTTATCATAGCTAGATAGATTCCATCACCGCTCCTCATGTCTTTCAAAGTCTGAGATGCGAACAAGAGCAATCTCTTTTCCTTGGCCTTGCATGGTAGATGATTTCTTCTTGGCTTGGAGTCTGAAGTTTGACGCTCTTCCTGTGGCAATCCACTAATGCGTGGTTAATGGCCAACCAATCCATTCCAAGAATGGTATCAAACTCAATCATATTTAGTTGAATCAGATCAGCATCAAATGTATGATTACCAATAATGACCTGACAGCTTCGATGCAACTTATGAGTTTCGAGGGCCTTATTAGTGGGCATAGCTACTCTATATGGTTCACTAAGTATTTCAACTCTGAGTCCTAACTTCATAGTGAATCTTTTAGATATAAAAGAATGAGTGGCACCATAGTCAAACAATACATAGGCAGTCATTTTGTTGATTAGAATGATACCTGCCACCACATCGCTTGCATTGTCCACCTCTTCTTGAGTAATAGCGAACACCCGAGCATTGGGATTATTCTCCTTTGGTTTATTCTGGATTGCAACAGAATTTGATATTGCCCCTTGTTTCTTGGGTTCAGGACAATCTGCAATTCGATACCCCATCTTCCCACAATTGAAGCATACACCGGAGATCCTATGACATTCTCCAAGATATCTGAAGTTACAAGTAGGACAAGGCTTAATGATTTGGGAGGACAAAGTGAAGGAGGGTCCTTTGGACTAGCCATTTGATAGGTTGAGTCATTTTAACCTTTATTCACTTGGGAAAGATTAACTTGCGAGGGGTCGCTTGTTCTTGCCTTCATCTTCACACTGTTTGATGTCTGTTTCAGCTCTAATGGCTGCCCCCTTCAAATCGGCAAAGTTAATTAGCTTGTAGATTTCTAATGCTGATTGAATTCGGCTACTCAAACCCTTCTTGAAGTGATGTAGCTTCAGGGTGTCATCTGCCATGATGGTTGGGGCATAGGTCCCGAGCGAGTTGAACTTTGAGGAGTACTCCAGTACGAGCATACTAGGAGCTTGAGTAAAGTTTTCAAATTCACTCAGGTTCTGTAACCTGAACTCTGCCAGATAGTACTGCTTCAAGAACATCTCTTAAATTGTTGCCATATCACTAGTCCAACTTCAGTCATTGCTGGTGAAATGATTTCCGACCACTTGCGTGTCTTATCTTCTAGGAAGAGTGTCACGGCATCCACTTTAAACACCTCTGGGATTTCTAGTAGTCGAAGCTGAGTTTCGATATTCTTGAGCCAGTTTTGACCAACTTTTGGGCCGAGGTTGCCATCAAACATCGGGGCTCTGTTCTTTCGAAGAGACTCATAGTAATACTTAATGACACGTGGTTGGGCTTCTGGTGGTGGGTTGGGATTCTGGTTAGCACTTGGGGGGTGCTATCTCTTGCAGTGTGGTTGCTACGATGGTAGCGATGACCATTAAACCTTCTCAGCTTAGGCTAACTCTTGGAGGAGGGTTTGCATCTTCATTGTTGTTGTGGTTGGCACAGTTGGGGTTATGGTTGTTTTGGACGGGTCTGTTGGCCATTTCCTAAAATCAGATAAGCGAAATGGTTCATGATAGTTCAAAGATAACTACTTAAGTAATGAGGAGTATCCATTAACGGAATCAAATTTTGACTTTCCTATGAGAAGTTATATGTTGGTCCCTTTGGAGGCCGGCAAGAGGGGAGGGGTGAATTGACCTACAAAAATAAATCTAACATTTCTTGGATTTTCAACTAATTAACAAACACTTGTAATCATAAAAAGAAGAGACTAATTAAAGAAATTAGACACAGAGGGTTTACTTGGTTTGCAATTAGAGGATTGCTAATCCAAGGAAAAGACGGCGCACTATCTGATGATCTCATCTGGGCAGAATAGCCTCTTACAGCGTTGACAGCACAAACAGAAAAGTAAAGCACAGAGAAATTGATTACAAGTTGAATTCATAATCTGTGCAAATCAGTGCTATATTTATAGTCTAGTCGGGGCGCCCCGAAGGATTCTGGGTGCCCTAGGGGGATAAAACTTTATCCGCCAATGTTCAGACCGAGTCAAACCTCGATCTAGTCAAAATCCACTTCTGAGAGCCCGGAATGGTTACGAGCGCCCGGACCACTTAAGTCAACACAGTTGACTTTTTGTGGTCCGGTTCCACTACTCCGGTTTAGCTCGTGTTTGGTCCGGGTCTTCTGTTCCGGTTCCGTTAGCTTGGCTGATCTCGGCCATCCGGAATAGGGCTCACCCGAGCCCAAGTTCCAGCCTTCTCCTCGAGCAGCCTTCCTTCCCGGTTTCTCGTCCCTCGAACGTTGCGTACGTTCTTCTCGTCCACCGATGTACTCTTCCGCGGTCACCTCATCCCTCGGATGCACCGAGCCCGTCGGCTCTCTCCTCGTGTCGTCCTTCTCGCTAGTCGCGTCTTCCGCTCGACTTCCTGTGTTCCTAAGCTCTTGTACACTTAGACACAAGGGTTAAAACAAACTGGACCTAACTTTAACTTGTTTGATCACATCAAAACATCTTGGGGTTCCAACAATCTCTCCCTTTTTGATGTGAGTAACCCAAGTTAAGGTAGGGAAAAACAATTAAATTTGCAAATAAGTAAAAACAATCTCCCCCAATTTTTCAATGAAAATTGAAATTCATACCTCCCCCTAGACTTAACATTCTTCTCCCCCTTTGATCACATAAAAAATTTGGGGTTCGTAAACAAGTCTAAGGCTAATCTTAAAATATAAAAAAAAATCCTTAATGGATTCTAAGTTAGGAAACTAAAAAAATTTGAGAATTTTTCAAAAGTTTAAGTTTTGTAAAAATTTCTAAGTAATCAAATTCTAAAAAAAATTCATAAGAAAAAAATTCTAAGGAAAATTGTAAATTTTTTTATTTTTTGAGTTTTTAAGTTTTTGAAAACATAATTTTTAAGTTTCAAACATAATTTTCAATTAAAAAAATTCTAAGTTAAATTTTTTTTTCTAATTTCCAAAAATAATAATTTTCCAAATTTTTTTCAAACATGAATATTTTTTAAAATATTTTCTAAAATAAATTGAATAACCCTTTAAAGTATTTTTTAAAAAATTTAATATTTTTTCAGTTAGTCAATTAAACTCTTATTTCGATACTTGGCTTCTAGTTAGTGGCGAGGTACTAGGCCTTCTTGGTTATTGGAGCAACAACCATTTTCTTAGATAAAGTCACATAAAGAAATTAAATGTTTAATTTTTTATTGAAAATGCCAAATCTAATTTTAATTTTTAAATTAACCAAGTTTTTAGAACCCAATAGAGGTTCCTTCCTACAGGGTTAATCAAGTATTTTCCAGGCACATAGGCTTTTGATATTTTTTTGATTTGATTTTGGTGAAACCTATAGTACCAGTTTAATCTCTATAATTTTAAAAAGCAGAAATATTTGAACCGTTAGACTTTCTCAATCTTTCTATTTCTTCTTTTAATTTTTCATTTTCAAGTTTCAATTTATCAAAATCCTCTATTAGACATGATTTTGCCAAAATTCTTTTTATTTCTAAAATTTCATTTTTTAATTTGGCATTTTTATTTTCTAATTTATACATGGATTTTGACATAACCTTAATACCAAAGTAAAGCTGATCAGGAGGTAAGAGGCATACCTCACTTACCATATCAGACTTGAAGCCTGATTCTCCCCCTATTTCGCGGCATTCATCTGAGGTCGCTCCCCCTTCATCGATGTTGGGTTCTGATGTACTTTGCCCTTCATATCTTGCCATCAGTGTTATCCCGGCATATTCTTGAATCTCGGACTCAGATGATGAAGTGTCGTCCCAAGTGGCTTTTAGGTTCTTGTGCTTCTTGGTTATCTTGACCTTGTCCTTCATGAGTTCTGGGCAATCTTCTTTTAAGTGTCCTTCTTTTTGACATTGGTAGCAACGAACCCTTCTTCTATTTCTTTGATTTTTCTTATTCTGCATTTCTTTAAACTTATTAGATCTAAAGAACTTTTTGAAATTTCTTACCATATATGCTTCCTGATCCTTTTCTGAGTCAAACTCGGTCATCCTTCTTGGTTGTGTTTAGTGCCATTATTTGACTTGATTCCTTAGTTGTCCCTGCACACATAGTTTCATGTAATTCAAGAGTGGAAAACAATTCTTCTAAGGTACTTACCTCTAGGTACTTTGAAATGTAATAGGCGTTGATGATTGATGCCCATTCTGGAGTTCTGGGAAACGCATTGAGTGCGTAGCGTATGGTTTCCCGGTTAGTGACCGTTTCACCGAGGTTCTCAAGACCAGTAATTAATTCCTTTACCTTCACGTGTAGATCGGCTACCTTCTCACCTTTTTCCAGACGGATGTTTGTCAATCTATTCCGAAGGATGTCTCTTCTGGCGAGCTTCGCTTCGGATGTGCCTTCGTGGAGTTCTAGTAACTTCTCCCAGAGTTCTTTGGCCGACGAGTAGCTTCCGATGCGGTTGACTTCTTGAGGCGGCAACACGCTCAGCAGGTGATATTCCGCACGATTATTCGCTACGGAATCATTCTGCTCCTTCTTTGTCCACTGGCTCTCTTCTTTTTCTTCTCTATTGTGATTCGTCGGAGCTATAAAGCCATACGTTATAATTAATCAAATTTCGAAATCAGTTTTTAGGAATACCTCCATACGACGATTTCAGTGTGCGAAGTCCCCATCGAATTTTGGTGGAACAATGCTTGGTCCGACCATCTCATTGCTTCAATCGGCTGTTAGTCCTCCTGAAGCGTCTTGCTCTGATACCACTTGTTAGTCCCTTTGGAGGTCGGCAAGAGGGGAGGGGTGAATTGCCCTACAAAAATAAATCTAATCTTTCTCGCATTTTCAACTAATTAACAAACACTTGTAATAAAAAAAAGAAGAGACTAATTAAAGAAATTAGACACAGAGGGTTTACTTGGTTTGCAATTAGAGGATTGCTAACCCAAGGAAAAGACGGCGCATATATGATGATCTCATATGGGCAGAGTAGCCTCTAACAACGTTGACAGCACAAACAGAAAAGTAAAGCACAGATAAATTGATTACAAGTTGAATTCATAATCTGTGCAAATCAGTGCTATATTAATAGCACTGGTCGGGGCATCCCGAAGGGTTTAGGGCGCCCTGGGGGGATAAAACTTTATCCCCAACGTTTAGATCGAGTCAAACATCGATCTGGTCAAAATCCACTTCCGGGCGCCCGGAATGGTTTCGAGCGCCCAGACGGTCTGGGCGCTCGGACGACTTAAGTCAACCCAGTTGACTTTTTGTGGTCCGGTTCCACTGCTCCGGTTCAGCTCGTCTCGGTCCGGGTCTTCTGTTCTGGCTCCGTTAGCTTGGGTGATCTCGACCATCCGGAATAGGGCTCACCCGAACCCAAGTTCTGGCCTTCTCCTCGAGCAGTCTTCCTTCCCAGTTTCTCGTCCCTCGAACGTTGCGTACATTCTTCTTGTCCACCGGTGTACTCTTCCGTGGTCACCTCGTCCCTCGGACGCACCAAGCTCGTCGGCTCTCTCCCCGTGTCGTCCTTCTCGCTAGCCGCATCTTCCGCTCGACTTCCTGTGTTCCTAAGCTCCTGCACACTTAGACACAAGGGTTAAAACAAACAGGACCTAACTTAACTTGTTTGATCACATCAAAACACCTTGGGGTTCAAACATTATAGGCAATCGAAAACTTTTCTGAAACGACAAAAACATGATTTTGGGGGTCTAAACGATGGTATTCAGTAGAAAAATGGCATGCGTCATGATGAAGGGGTCGTGATTTTTTCATAGGCCATTTCGGAGGGCACTAGCCGTTTGTCGAAAATCCAACTTTGTCAGATTTGCGTACAAACGTCCCATTCAGATTAGAACTTTACTCTGATACCACTTCAATGTCACGCCCTGTGACCTAGGTGCGTGACACCGGTGTTGCTCATGAATATAATACTCGAAAACAACAAGCCTCATAAAGTGCATACCAAACTAGTAATAATATAACGAAAATATTGTCTTTACAATCCAAAACTGAAAGCGTACAAATAAAGATAACATGAACTAAAAGGACGAATCACTTGGACACAGCTTGATTACCAGCCCTAAAACATCTCTTGCTCCTCCTTCTCGACTTGTTCCTCGTCTTTATCTGGGGATGGGAGGAAGGGGGGTGAATGCTTGGGAAAACACTCAGTAAGTGGGATCGATCGAACATAGCATGACAGAATACAAAACATAGCAAGAGATTCGAAATTTATGACAAAAACATATTTCATGAAACATGATGAAACATAACTTAATCGAAAACATATACTTTTAGCAAGATATTCAGAATTCATGACAGAAACATAACTTAATCAAAAACATATACTTTTAGCAAGACACTCAGAATTCATGACAGAAATATAACTTAATCAAAAATATAGCACTATTAATCATCTTGTTTTCCATAGTATTACTGATTAGTTCTCTATATGTAATTCCTCTAATGGGTGAGGTCATATATTGGTTATTATTACCCACCATATTAGGGTCATAACTTGTCATATCTTATCATGTTTTTGGAAATTCCGTTTACTGATCAGTCTCCTATATGTAATTCCTCTAAGGGGTGAGGTCATATATCGGTTATTATTCCTCACCGCATTAGGGTCATAACTTGTCATATCTTATCATATTTTTGGAAATTACATTTATTATATCTAACTTGAGTCATAATAGTGCATCTTGGAATAAAAAGAAATAAATTTACAAAATAAAATTAAGAAATGTAAACATATTCTGCGGCTATACTCAAAACGAAAAGCTCACTTGGTCAGAAACTCCTTCGTTTTTGGATAGAAATTTTACGGGACTTGAACTTGCACTTGTTGATCGTAACTTGGGCAGAAACTTGCACAAAAAGTGGATGAGGTTTGGATGAATTTCTGCAACACTTGGATAGGAAGTTTTTCAAAGGATTCAAGTGTACCTTTGGGAGATAATGCCTTGGCTATTTATAGGTCAACCATGGCTAGATGGAGGATTTTCCATTAAAAAGGCTAGGTGAAAGGTCATGGCTAGATGAAGGGTCATGGCTAGATGAAAAGTCATCCATTAAAAAGGTCAGGTGAAAGGTTATGGCTAGATGAAAAGTCATCCATTAAAAAGGCTAGGTGAAAGGTCATGGCTAGATGAAAATTCATCCATTAAAAAGTCTAGGTGAAAGGTCACCATACCATTACAACTTGGCACATGAAACATAGGCATAGCTAGAACAAGTCAAATTTACATAAAAGGATTAACACATGACTTATTATGTTATTATGATAAAATCAAAAGAATCATAGGCATAAAATTTTAACATATGACTTACTAAGTCATCTTGTTAGAAAGCAAGAAAAACATAGATATAACTAGAATAAAAATTTAAAATACATAAAATTGACATGTGACTTATTAAATTATCATGATGAAGAGCATAGAAGATACATATGAGTAACTAAACCCAACATTCGAAATCCCTAACATCCAAACTTACACATGACACAAAGTAATCATAAACTTAGGTTCAATTTTATAGTATTAAGATTTCTAGGAGTTGAACCTAACTTAACCTTCAAAGGTATCTCCACTAGTGTCCTATCATCATGTCCAAAATCGGATCTTCACAGTATATTAATCTAAAAAAGGATTACATTGACATGAAAGTAAACTTAGCTAATGCATGCCCCCATTAGAACATTTTATTAGAATTCAAACTAAAAATGAAAAATTAAAAGAAAAATTATAATGTTTAGAAAAGAATTCTGCATGGAGACATTCGAACTTTACTTATAGTTCACACTTCAAAAATTATAAAGGACTTAACTAATATTTAAAAATTCATAAGGGTTAAATTGTAAAAGTTGCTAAAAATTCCATTCCTAGAAAATACTTGATAAATCCAGTAAATAGAAACTTATTTTGGATTTCAAAATCTATCCTAACAGGTTAGATTTTTAACAGTCAATTGAAATTTAAATTGTTTTAATTTATTAATATTTTTTAAAAAATTAATTATTTTGTACACCTTCTATTCAAATTTTCTATTAAATTTTTTTATGAGAAAAATGGAAATATTTTCTGCTTACAAAAAAAAAATATAAATTTTTTTGAAAGTTATATTATTTTTTTTTTTATTTTTTAACAAAAATTAGTTTCTTAAAATTAAAATTATTTCAAAAAATAAACATTCTGGTTTTTATTGTAACCAAAATAAACATTATATTTCAAAAAACCACGTGCGAAGACATGTACGAGTTTATTTTGGTTTTTATGAAAAATAAACATTCTGTGAATTTCTGTAATTTCATGATTTTTATAGTTTTAAAGGGTATTTTTCTCGTAGAAGCGAAGCACAAGTGTTTAGACACTTGTAGGCTTCGACTACCGAGAAGATTTTTTCGTTACGGCAATGTTTCGACCCAAAAATTTTTGGGACAGCGGGCTAAGGCGCTGTAGGATCGCTTAGGAGCAACTCGCGATGGTTAGATCGCGGGTAGGGTACTGCCCCTAACCCCGCAAGGGGATTTACTCCGCGATTGCACCCGAAATCGCTAATCGGGACCGCCAGGAAAATTTTACTCATAAAAATTGTAAAAATTATGAAAAATACAAAAAATTAAGAAAAATATATAATTTATAATTATATATTATTTTTGTGATAGTCATGGCTCAAAAAGACCCAATATGATTAGATTTGTGTTGTAATTTATAATACGACCTGCGCGCCGTCATGTGTTTGTGTGTGCTGTATTTGATACGCGACCTGCGCGTCATGCCTCCCTATTTATATTCTGGTTGTAAATTAGATTTAGATTCGAATATAACTCGAGTTTCAAAATGTAATGTAAATTTTGAAGCGGTGGAAGGTCCACTCAAGACGGAGTTACGAGGAAGGCGCAAGCAACACAAGGTGGTCAAAAGGAAGGCGCTTGAGAAGCTGTTGACCTTAGGTTGACCATCCAATCTTCTCATTGGCTTGAGAAGATCGTAGTAGGGCCATGACATAATCACAAAAATTATTTAATTAATTGCTTTTGTGTGTATGTGATGCATGCTAGTTAATTAAGTAATTAATTAGTGCCTAACGATTAGATTAGATCTAAATCGTGCACATGATGCATCCCACGATTAGATTAGATCTAAATCACGTCGACTCTAATTTCTACCGTGCCGTGATACCTATCACTATCTCGATTACATGTGTTGTTGAATCTACCAAAGCAGAGCAACACATATTATCTTGGTAGGGTACGGAGGGACAATCTTGGTCCCCCTTATCAATGCATGGGCGAGTACAAACTCAATTAGATTGAGTATTCCTAGTTTACTCGGTTGGATCGAGTACAACTATAGGCATTCTTCCAACGGTTGGAAAGGTAGGACAAAATCACGTTTATATTAATTCTCGGGTGTATTAGACAAAGCTAACTCGAGTTTTAATATCAATGCGGATCTTGATCCTATAAACAAGAGTTGCATAGAGATGTAATTGGTAATCGTTACCTACCGATCATACTAAAACTTGGGCGTATTAGCCAAAGCTAACTCAAGGGTTAGTATGATGTGAATCTTGTACCACATGAATTATAGAATTCAGTGGGAGCATCATTTAGTTAAAGGCCTAATTAAATGATTTAAAAGGAATATGAAATTTATTTCTGCATTTATTTCTGTTGTAGAGTTGCCATGATGTCAAACACGAACATCTTCTCTCTGCGTTCTGTCCTTAAGAAGGGCAAGCTCAACGGAGCAAATTCCTGGACTGGTACAGGAATCTGAGAATAGTTCTCACTCAAGATGTAAAATACAGTACCCAAATAATATTTAAAGAATAAGGTTATTTGATAAATAATTTTATTAGAATTTTTAGAAATTTTTCTGGATTTAATCGGAGCCCATAGGGCGTATTTTGAGGGGATAAAATTATAGGCTTTGGAAAAGGTCGGTTGGGAATACCCGGAAGTGGGAGTTGATTGAGAAATGAATTTAGGGTTTGATTAAAAATCCCTAAGTTAAAAACCTTGCCCTAAATCCTCACCCGCGCCCTAAGCCCGACGCCGCCTCTTTCTCCTCCTTCTCTTCTCCTCATCTCGCGACGTCGGTACCCTAGCCTCCGATCCGTCGCCGATCGATCACTGTCCCTGCCGCAGCACTGGTTGCTTCTTCCACGTGAGCACCACAACAACCGGCGACCCCTCCTCCTCACGCTAGCACCGGGACGCTGTGACGAGCCAACCACCGACGCCGATCCACTTCACTCGGAGCCGTGCCCTACCTGATCCGGCAAGTAGATCTCCTTGTAGATGAATGCTTCTCTCTATAGATTACCATATGATCTAGATGATGTCCGAATGGTTGAATGAGTTGCGATCGATTTCTTCCTTGATGTTTTGCTTCCATTGGTGATGTTTCTAGGTCCTGCACTGGATTTCGGATTTTTTTGTTTCTCTCTTTTCTTTGGAACAGAATATGATGGTTGAGACTCGATTGAAATGTTGCTTGGCTTCCCCTCTTGTTGTCGTATCTTCTATCAGCTTTGGGAAGTTTCAATTCAATTTCGATGTTGTTTCCTTTGTGTTGGCTGGATTTTTTGGTATAGGTTTGAGAGGTTGTAAGTTGATTTCTATGTGGTTTGCTCCTTCATGATGACTCTGGACCTCTAGTGCAGACTGGTGGGGTGGGATTTGATTTTCGATGTCAAGCTTGTTTCTTTTATTAGGGGAAGCTCTGGACAATTTGGAGGTGGTAAAACAATTTCGTGGTTGTTCTTGGTTTTGGTTGTCTGAGTTAACTCTGGATTTTTGAATAGATTTGAAACGGTTAAATGACTTTTCATTGTGCTTTAATTTCTTGTTTTGGCTGTAATTTTACTGGGTAGATTTGGAACATTTAGGGTGGCTATTCAGTATGCTTTGATCTCTTGAGTTGGTTGTGGTTTTCTTGGACGAGTTTGAAGTGGATAAAATGGCTTTTCGTTATGTTTTTCTTTCTCATATTGGTAGTGGAATTTCTGAACAGATTCGAAGGAATTGGAATGGGTGTCGTAGGTAGAGGTTTTCATTCTTTCCCTATGATGCTTATAGGTTCTCACTGTTCCCTTATGGTATTTGGATATTTTCATGGATTCCTTATAATATTTAGATAGTACATGCACTGCTTGAAGTTTTGAGTTGAGTTTCAAGTTTGTAAATCGTTCCATTATATTTGGTTCACATATTAATTCTGTACTGTTCGAGTTATGATCTGTTACTATGTTTAGGTGAGATCCGAGGTTTATGGTTAACCGAGTTAATGAAAGAATTAGGGTTCTTGAAGTTAAATAGGAGTTCAAGTCTATTATTGGATACATAGGGTATAGCTTAATTATATGTGTTGATACAGGACTTTGATTTGAGACGGTGTATGACGTAGGATTTTTCGATACGATCTCCTATAAAGGCGGGTACTTCTTGCTTTGTTTTCTTTTAGTACTTTGACCTTAGTGCATGAATTATTTTGGATAAGGACTGTTTACCTTGACTCCACTCTTATTTTTCCTGTGCTTGATACTTCCACGCAATCTTTGAGAAATTCGTTTCTATATCCATACAGTCTCTTCTTGTTGTCCAGGATTCGTAGCATATACTAGATATCATATTTGTATGCTTTAACAGTTGTTTGTTTATGTACGATATTGAGCATGCTGGCTTCATGTAGCATACCTATTTCTGCTTATGTATATATGATGACTGTTGCATTGTATGCATCATGTCATTGCATGCATGCCGCATCCTCGGCCACTCGAGAGAGTGGTAGCTGGAGTTGATGCCGCTTTTCCTGTCGTGCCGCACTCGGCCACTTGCAGTTGGTGGTAGCTGGAGTTGCGAGCAGCAGGGACCCCCTTCGCTGTGTAGCTAGTTAGCTACTCAGCACCTGTCCATCCGGTCACTCGTGGGAGTGGCGACCTTTGGGTGGTACAGTTGTCATTAATCCGGCCTCTCGACCATACAGGGGTCATGGTGCAGAGCGGTGGGCGGGGTGACCATCCGTGCATACGCTGTTATTATGCCTGTTTTGGCTACTATTGTTTACGTATGTTATTATTTCTTACTTATGCTGCTGTGGTATATTTATGCTGTCGTTGCTTCTTGCTGTTGTTCACTTATGTTGATATGCTGTCTTATATTGAGATATGCTCTCGTTGTAGGCGAATAGACCTTGGTGTATTTATTGGAAATGTTTATATGTCTGACACATTACCTCTATAGTTACGAGCAGTATTGTAGCAGATTAGTACCATTCTTGACCTTCTATATCTAGCCTAGGATATGGTTCCAGGTATGAGCATTGATTATGGTTTCATTTTGTATATGCTACTTCCCTTATGAGACTGTATTCCTTTTGGGTATTCTTTATTGGTTGATTATGTTCATGCACTATCTTTTCTATACCCGCTGAGTTTCAATAATCACCACCCCGTAAAATGGTTTTCTTTCGCCAGGTAACAGATAGATGAGTCATGGATGCTTGGAGAGATGCCGGCTGCCAATCCTGGGTCCCGCGTCATATTTGAAAATTGATTTTAGTTCTGTTTCTCTTTACTTGCAATTCGTATTCGTTGGATTTGGTGTTGTGAGAACTAGGTTTTGATACTTGTGGTGTGGACTTGGTATTTGTGATGTTTTGATAACTTTGCAATTTGTGGGTTTTCTCTTCGTTTTCTTTCCACTGTGCTTATTTTATTTTTTGTCCAGCCGAGTAGGCTGAGTATATTAAACTGCGTGGTTGTGTTATTTCCATTTTCTATGGTGTATATATTCCAGCCGAGTGTGGCTGATGTATATTTTGTATGTAGTAATGCTTCAGATTGTCACTCGTACAGGGGAGATGCTGTCGAAATTTCTTCAGACAGGGACTCCTCTGGGGCGTGACAATTAAGTGGTATCAGAGCTAGGTTTCGTGAACTGGATTTTCGATGTTGGGTTGTGTGTTTTTGGAATTTCGATCTTGTTGTGATTTAGGACTTTTCGAGTTAATCTGATACCAATTTAGTGGTATCAGAGGCGTTTCGATCTTGTTTTGCTTTATGATTATTCGAGTTGATTTCGTGTTCTGGGTTTTATTTTTTTTGAGATTTCGATTTGGCTTCGACCCTTGATGTGACTCTTGAGTTTTGGGACCAGGCAGTGGCAGGATATCTCCGAGATATAGGATGTAAGTGGTCTACTGCTAAATCATTTTCCTTATATACTTATTATTAACAGGAATGGCACGAAAAGGGTCGACTGCTGTGCATCACCGTGGACAAGGCCGACCACGAAAACAACCCACGGTATCGATGGGTCCCGAACCTACTGGCCAGGAGACGGAGTTTATAGGAAACCCGAATGAGGGTGATTCAGGTAGCAGTGGCCGGAATCCTCCAACCTCTACTAGGGAGCATGAGTTACGGACGCCAGGAGTACCACCTTCTATACCCGCTCCAGACACTACTGGTTGGGTGATGGATAGAGCCCGAATACCCTTGTTGGCGAAGTCTGTGAAGGATCGAACTACTCTGTTCCATGGGGGTGCTGACCCTTGGGCGGCTCGTAGTTGGTTGAAGAACTTGGAGAGCACATATGGGTACATGAAGTGTACAGATGAAGAGAAGGTGGAGTTGGCCGCATACCATCTTCGGGATCAGGCCGTCACTTGGTGGAACATGCAGAAGACGATCTTTGGGGAACAACACGTCACGTGGCCGATGTATCGGGAGGCATTTGAGAGACAGTATTTTCCGGTTACATTTTGTCAAGCTCGTCGTCAGGAGTTTCTGAACTTCAAGTAGGGCGACTATTCTGTGATGGAGTATAATGCAGAATTCAGTAGATTGGCTGAGTTTTGTCCTCATCTGGTGGCTCAGGATTATGATCGGATACATCAGTTTACCCAGGGACTTGCGGCATACATACGACTCAAGATGTCAGGAATTCCAGGTGGTTCTTATCGGGAGGTGTTAGATCGAGCGTTATTCATTGAGATGACTCAGCAGTAAGTGAACCTGGAAAAAAGTAATACTAAACAAGTGACACAGAAGAAGGAGAAAAGAGGCCAGAGCTCACAGGTTACCTCTGGAGGGTCCTCTCCACCTCAGAAGACAAGGCGAACCTCGGATGGAGGTTCTCGTTCCCCTCAGCGAGATTGGAAGAATGATAGTAGAGGGACCAGATGTTTCCAGTGCGGCTCGAAAAGTCACCTCAAACCCAATTGTCCATTGGACCACTCGATATGCTTTTATTGTAAGCTTCCGGGCCATGAGAGTCAGGATTGTACTCTGAAGGCTCAGTTGGAGACTACTAAAGTTACATCTCAGTGAGATCGACCCACCCAGCCATGGCAGCAGAGAGGACTTCAGAGGACTTGGAGTGATTCACGTCAGCAGCGACCGCCAAGCTCCCAAGGGCAGATATATTATAACCAGAGCCAGGAGGATCCAGCGACACCAGCGACCACACAGTACTCTGCCGCAGAGTCTCCTCGTCAAGCATATTCTGTGCAGCACGACCTTTCCCCTCCATTTCAGCCTTACCCGGCATTTCAACCCCAGCCACAGTTTCAGTACCAGCATCAGCAGCCGGTTATCGCACCTCTGAATCCACCTCAGACTGTTCCAGCGATGCCACCATAGAGCTCAGAGGTGGGGCATGCTTATGTAGTCACACGGGAAAAGGCACAGCGGGCCGAGGGATCGGCCTTCCGAGGTAAGGTCTCAGTTTATATTTTTATTGCACCCTTATTGATAGGTACGGGTAGTTCTTATCCAGTTATATTTATAGTATATTTGAGTAGAATCGGTAGACTACCTGTGCACCGAACACATGGATTAGTAGTGTTCTTACCATTCTTGATATTTGGTTGGAGTAGCGTACGAGTATGTTGCGTGGTTGTCATCTTTGGATGCGAAATCCCTAAGTTGGGTAGTAAATTTGGGGACTAAATTTTTATTAGTGGGGGAGAATGTAAAATACGGTACCCAAATAATATTTAAAGAATAAGGTTATTTGATAAATAATTTTATTAGAATTTTTATAAATTTTTTTGGATTTAATCGGAGCCCATAGGGTGTATTTTGAGGGGATAAAATTATAGGATTTGGAAAAGGTCGGTTGGGAATACCCGGAAGTGGGAGTTGATTGAGAAATGAATTTAGGGTTTGATTAAAAATCCCTAAGTTAAAAACCTTGCCCTAAATCCTCACCCGGGCCCAAAGCCCGACGCCGCCCCTTTCTCCTCCTTCTCTTCTCCTCATCTCGTGACGCCGGTGTCCTAGCCTTCGATCCGTCGTCGATCGATCACCGTCCCTGCCGCAGCACTGGTTGCTTCTTCCACGCGAGCACCACAACAACCGGCGACCCCTCCTCCTCACGCTAGCACCGGGACGCTGCGACGAGCCAACCACCGATGCCGATCCACTTCCCTCGGAGCCGTGCCCTACCTGATCTGGCAAGTAGATCTCCTTGTAGATGAATGCTTCTCTCTATAGATTACCATATGATCTAGATGATGTCCGAATGGTTGAATGAGTTGCGATCGATTTCTTCCTTGATGTTTTGCTTCCATTGGTGATGTTTCTAGGTCCTGCACTGGATTTCGGATTTTTTTGTTTCTCTCTTTTCTTTGGAATAGAATATAATGGTTGAGACTCGATTGAAATGTTGCTTGGCTTCCCCTCTTGTTGTCGTATCTTCTATCAGCTTTGGGAAGTTTCGATTCAATTTCGATGTTGTTTCCTTTGTGTTGGCTGGATTTTTCGGTAAAGGTTTGAGAGGTTGTAAGTTGATTTCTATGTGGTTTGCTCCTTCATGATGACTCTGGACCTCTAGTGCAGACTCGTGGGGTGGGATTTGATTTTCGATGTCAAGCTTGTTTCCTTTTATTAGGGGAAGCTCTGGACAATTTGGAGGTGGTAAAACAATTTCGTGGTTGTTCTTGGTTTTGGTTGTCTGAGTTAACTCTGGATTTTTGAATAGATTTGAAACGGTTAAATGACTTTTCATTGTTCTTTAATTTCTTATTTTGGCTGTGGTTTTACTGGGTAGATTTGGAACATTTAGGGTGGCTATTCAGTATGCTTTGATCTCTTGAGTTGGTTGTGGTTTTCTTGGATGGGTTTGAAGTGGATAAAATGGTTTCTCGTTGTGTTTTTCTTTCTCGTATTGGTAGTGGAATTTCTGAACAGATTCAAAGGAATAGGAATGAGTGTCGTAGGTAGAGGTTTTCATTCTTTCCCTATGATGCTTATAGGTTCTCACTGTTCCCTTATGGTATTTGGATATTTTCATGGATTCCTTATAATATTTAGATAGTACATGCACTGCTTGAAGTTTTGAGTTGAGTTTCAAGTTTGTAAATCGTTCCATTATATTTGGTTCACATATTAATTCTATACTGTTCGAGTTATGATCTGTTACTATGTTTAGGTGAGATCCGAGGTTTATGGTTAACCGAGTTAATGAAAGAATTAGGGTTCTTGAAGTTAAATAGGAGTTCAAGTCTATTATTGGATACATAGGGTATAGCTTAATTATATATGTTGATACAGGACTTTGATTTGAGACGGTGTATGACGTAGGATTTTTCGATACGATCTCCTATAAAGGCGGGTACTTCTTGCTTTGTTTTCTTTTAGTACTTTGACCTTAGTGCATGAATTATTTTGGATAAGGACTGTTTACCTTGACTCCACTCTTATTTTTCCTGTGCTTGATACTTCCACGCAATCTTTGAGAAATTCGTTTCTATATCCATACAGTCTCTTCTTGTTGTCCAGGATTCGTAGCATATACTAGATATCATATTTGTATGCTTTAACAGTTGTTTGTTTATGTACGATATTGAGCATGCTGGCTTCATGTAGCATACGTATTTCTGCTTATGTATATATGATGACTGTTGCATTGTATGCATCATGTCATTGCATGCATGCCGCATCCTCGGCCACTCGAGAGAGTGGTAGCTGGAGTTGATGCCGCTTTTCCTGTCGTGCCGCACTCGGCCACTTGCAGTTGGTGGTAGCTGGAGTTGCGAGCAGCAAGGACCCCCTTCGTTGTGTAGCTAGTTAGCTACTCAGCACCTGTCCATCCGGTCACTCGTGGGAGTGGCGGCCTTTGGGTGGTACAGTTGTCATTGATCCGGCCTCTCGACCATACAGGGGTCATGGTGCAGAGCGGTGGGCGGGGTGACAATCCGTGCATACGTTGTTATTATGCCTGTTTTGGCTGCTGCTGTTTACGTATGTTATTATTGCTTACTTATGCTGATGTAGTATATTTATGTTGTCGTTGCTTCTTGCTGCTGTTCACTTATGTTGATATGCTGTCTTATATTGAGATATGCTCTCGTTGTAGGCGAATAGACCGTGGTGTATTTATTGGAAATGTTTATATGTCTGACACATTACCACTATAGTTATGAGCAGTATTGTAGCAAATTAGTACCATTCTTGACCTTCTATATCTAGCCTAGGATATGGTTCCAGGTATGAGCATTGATTATGGTTTCATTTTGTATATGCTACTTCCCTTATGAGACTGTATTCCTTTTGGGTATTCTTTATTGGTTGATTATGTTCATGCACTATCTTTTCTATACCCGCTGAGTTTCAATACTCACCTCCCCGTAAAATGATTTTCTTTCGCCAGGTAACAGATAGATGAGTCATGGATGCTTGGAGAGATGCCGGCTGCCAATCCTGTGTCCCGCGTCATATTTGAAAATTGATTTTAGTTCTGTTTCTCTTTACTTGCAATTCGTATTCGTTGGATTTGGTGTTGTGAGAACTAGGTTTTGATACTTGTGGTGTGGACTTGGTATTTGTGATGTTTTGATAACTTTGCAATTTGTGGGTTTTCTCTTCGTTTTCTTTCCGCTGTGCTTATTTTATTTTTTGTCCAGCCGAGTAGGCTGAGTATATTAAACTGCGTGGTTGTGTTGTTTCCATTTTCTATGGTGTATATATTCCAGCCGAGTGTGGCTGATGTATATTTTGTATGTAGTAATGCTTCAGATTGTCACTCGTACAGGGGAGATGCTGCCGAAATTTCTTCGGACAGGGTATCCTCTGGGGCGTGACACAAGAACGTAAACTGTACGTTCTGGAGCAGCCCATTCCGGAGGCACCTCCTGCCACTGCCACGCGAGCTTACCAAGATGCTTATAAGAAGCATCAAGAAGACGCATTAGATGTGTCCTGTCTCATGCTCGCGACCATGAACTCTGAGCTTTAGAAGCAACATGAGTTGATGAGTGCTTATGATATGGTTGAACATCTTTGTCACCTATATCAAGGACAAGTAAGGCATTGGAAGAGAAACTCCAAAGAATACCTGGAAGATCTTAAGAAGAAGAGAAATAAGATTTCTACTTCAGGTATACATGTTATAGAAGTCAAACTCTCTATTTCTTCATCATGGGTATTAGATACCGGATGTGCTTCGCACATTTGTACTAATGTACAAGCGCTGAGAAATAGCAGGGCATTGACGAAGGGTGAGATAGACCTACGAGTAGGCAATGGAGCACGGGTTGCTGCTGTTGCTGTAGGAACTTATCATCTATCTCTGCCCTTTGGGCTTGTACTAGAATTAGATGATTGTTGTTATGTGCCTGCATTAACTTAAAACATTATATCAGTTTCTTGTTTGGACAAGAAAGGTTTCTCATTAACAATAAAGAACAAATGTTGTTCCGTCTATTTAAACGATATGTTCTATTGTAGTGCACCTCTGATAAACGGACTCTATATTCTAGATCTTGAAAGCCCTATTTATAACATAAATACCAAGAGGTTCAAGTCAAATGACCTGAACTAAACCTATCTCTGGCACTGTCGCTTAGGTCATATAAATGACAAGCGCTTATCCCAGCTCCATAAGGATGGTTTGCTAGACTCATTTGATTTTGAATCTTATGAGATATGCGAGTCATGCCTACGAGACAAGATGACCAAGACTCCCTTTAGTGGGCACAGCAAAAGAGCAACTGATTTGTTAGGACTCATACATAGTGATGTATGTGGCCCTTTAAATGTCGCTGCTAGAGGCGGTTATAGGTACTTCATCACATTTACTGATGACTTCAGTAGATATGGTTATGTGTACTTGATGACACATAAGTCAGAATCCTTTGAAAAGTTCAATGAATTCAAGAATGAAGTACAGAACCAGCTTGGCAAGAGTATTAAGATACTTCGATCCGATCGACGTGGAGAATACCTTAGCCATGAGTCCCATGACTATCTAGCTGAGTGTGGGATTCTATCCCAACTCACTCCTCTTGAAACACCACAGTGGAATGGTGTATTCGAAAGGAGGAATCGTACCCTATTAGATATGGTGCGATCTATGATGAGTCACACAGATCTTCCGACATACCTTTGGGGTTATGCTCTAGACACGGCAACTTTTATACTCAACCGAGTTCCATCCAAGGCCGTAATAAAGACACCATATAGGACATGGACTGGGAGAGATGCCCAGGTGTCTTTCATGAGGATTTGGGGTTGTGAGGCTTACGTTAGACGTCAAGTCTCAGACAAATTAGGACCCAAATCCGACAAGTGCTATTTCATTGGATATCCCAAGGAAACTAAGGGATATTACTTCTACATTCTCAGTCAGCACAAGGTAGTTGTGGCAAAGACTGGGGTCTTTCTAGAAAGGGACTTTGTTTCTAGAAAGACTAGTGGGAGCGCGCTCGATCTTGAAGAAGTTCAAGATGCGAATAATAGCACTGAAGCCTCGAAGGAAGTTGAACTGGAACCACAAAGTGTTGTGGATGATGTTGTTCCACAAGGAGTTGAGGAACAACAACCAGTTCAAGTAGACATACCTCTTCGCAGGTCTGATAGGGTACGTCGTCAGCCTAAGAGATACTCATTTCTCTTATCTGACCATGATGACGTTATGCTCATAGAGGATGAGCCTACCACCTATCAGGAAGCTGTGATGAGACCAGATTCCGAGAAATGGCTAGAGGCCATGAGATCCGAAATGGAATCCATGTACACCAACCAAGTATGGACTTTGGTTGATCCACCTGAAGGGGTAAAACCCATTGGGTGTAAGTGGGTCTTTAAGAGAAAGACTGACATGGAAGGACTTATCTATAAGGGTCGCTTGGTAGCTAAAGGTTTCAAGCAGATTCATGGTATTGACTATAATGAAACCTTTTCTCCAGTAGCGATGTTTAAGTCCATTCGGATCATGCTTGCTATTGCAGCTTACCACGATTACGAGACCTGGCAGATGGATGTCAAAACCGCGTTTCTAAAAGGAAACCTACTCGAGGATGTGTACATGACACAACCTGAGGGTTTTGTAGATCCAAAGCATACAAGCAGAGTATGCAAGCTGCATAGGTCCATTTATGGACTAAAGCAAGCTTCTCGGAGCTGGAATCTTCGATTCGATGATGCAATCAAATAGTTTGGTTTCATCAAGAACGAAGATGAACCTTGTGTCTACAAGAAGTGTTGGTTGCTACTCGGAAAACCTAGAGGTTCCACTGTACAAAAATTTTGTACAAATGTCTGAACCTTTTCCTAGCTACCATGTGTTCTTTTAAATTAAATTTTGGATCACCTGCGGAACTTAACACGTTTGATCCAAAACTTAATCTATTTGTTCTTTTAGGTTTAGACTTGGATCTCCTGCGGAACTTAACACGTTCGATCCAAATCACCTAAGTTATTAATTCCATTAAATATTAATTTCCATAATTGGTTCCCAGTACTGACGTGGCGAGGCACATGACCTTCTTGGATATGGGAGCAACCACCACCAACTAGACAAAACCTTTTAAGGAAAGCTAATATTTAATTTCCTAAAATAACTTTAGGTTAACTAAAAGGAACAATCAAATCACAAGGAAAAGAAAAATAACAAAGAACACAACATCGTAAATAAATTTGAAATACTAGAATCGTAAGCCTCTTGTATTTGGTATTATTTCCAAAAATAACTAGTATAATGCGGAAAGGAAAAATTACTAGTTATACCTTTTAGAAAAACCTCTTAATCTTCTACCGTAATCCTCTTCTAACCTCGGACGTTGTGTGGGCAACGATCTTCCAAGATGAGAAACCACCTAAGCACCTTCTTCTCCTCCTAGCTAGGTTCGGCCAAAACAATAGCTTCACCAAGGATGAAGAAAAAACACCAACCAACCTCCAAGGGATGCAAGCTTTCTTTCCTTCTTCTTCTTCTTCTCCAAGTAGTATCCGGCCACCACAAGAGCTCTAAACAAAGAAGAGTTTTGGCCACCACAAAGAGGAAGAGAGGGAGAGAAGATGGTCGGCCACAACACCAAGGAAAAGAGGGAGAGAATAATAGAAGTTGTAACCCATGAAGGTACCCCAACCCCTTCTTTTATATTCCTTGGCTTTGGCAAATAAGGAAATTAATTTATAATAAAATTTCCATACCTTTCCTTGACAATAATTAATTAAGAAAAATTAAATAAAATTTCCTAATTAATTGTATGTGGCCGGCCACCTCATATAGAGCAAATAAGATAATTTTAAATCAACAATTAAAACTTCCTTATTTGTCTTTGGAAATTTTAAAAAATAAAATTTCCCTTTAAAATCCCTTCATGGTTGATAAAAGAAATTTCTATAATTTTAATTTTTCAACATGTGAATAATTTTCAAAGAGAAAAATTAAAATATCTTTCCAATCTACAAATAAGGAAAGAGATCTAATCTCTTTCTTTAATCTTTTGTAGATCCTTTTTAAGAGAGATATTTTAATTTTAATTCTCTTTAATAAATTATATCTTCCACATAATAAAAATTAAAAATTAAAATTCTTTTTAATTTAATGGGGGACGGCCACCTAAGCTTGGGTTCAAGCTAGGGCCGGCCACCCATGAACCAAGGCTTGGCCGGCCCTAGCTTGAACCACAAGCTAGCTTGGCCGACCCCCTTCTCATGGGTATGAAGGTGGGTATAGTACTCTATAAATAAGAGGCTACGATAGGGACCGAGAGGAGGAATTTGTTTTGGTCTCTCGATAAAATTAAGCATCCCGTGTTCGCCCCGAACACACAACTTAATTTTATCAATAATAATTCATTCCACTAGAGAACTATTATTGAACTACCGCACCAATCCCAAATTACATTTTTGGGCTCCTTCTTATTATGAGTGTGTTAGTCTCCCTATGTTTAAGATGTCGAATGTCCACTAATTAAGTGAGTAACTGACAACTTATTTAATTAATATCTTAATCCAAGAATAGTACCACTCAACCTTATCGTCATGTCGGACTAAGTCCGCCTACAGGGTTTAACATGACAATCTTTATGAGCTCATCTTGGGGACATTATCAACCTAGATTACTAGGACACAGTTTCCTTCTATAATCAACAATACACACTATAAGTGATATCATTTCCCAACTTATCAGGCTTATTGATTCATCGAACTAAATCTCACCCATTGATAAATTAAAGAAATAAATATCAAATATATGTGCTTGTTATTATATTAGGATTAAGAGCACACACATCCATAATAACTGAGGTATTTGTTCCTTTATAAATTCTGTATAAAAGAAACAACCTCAAATGTTCCTACTCAATACACTCTAAGTGTACTAGTGTAATTATATAGTTAAGATAAACTAATTTCTAATTACACTACGACCTTCCAATGGTTTGTTCCTTTCTATTTTAGTCGTGAGCTACTATTTATAATTTATAAGGTACTGATAACATCCTCTTCTATATGTGGCACCACATACTATGTTATCTACAATATAAATTAATTGAACAACTACAACTAAATGTAGACAATTTGACCAAATGTGATTCTTTATTCAAAATAAATGTTTACAAAAGCTTAGACTTTCAGTATACATTCCAACAATCTCCCACTTATACTAATGACTAAGCTGCCATATCTTCTGCCATACATTTGATTCTCATTCCCTCCACATGCCGATCGAAAGCTTTCGCCGGAAGGGCCTTAGTGAAAGGATCTGCCAGGTTATCCGTTGATGCAATCTTGGCGATGACAACTTCTCCTCGCTTCACGATATCTCGTATCAGGTGGTACTTGCGCTCTATATGATTACTTGCTTTATGGGCTCGTGGTTCCTTCGGGTTTACAACTGCATCACTATTATCACAATAAATTGTGATGATTTTAGGCAAAACAGGAATCACATCTAAGTCCATCAGATAGTTCCTGAGCCATACTGCTTCTTTAGCCGCCTCAGAGGCTGTTACATACTCTGCTTCCATGGTTGAGTCCGAAACGCATTTCTGCTTAACACTCCTCCATGCAATGGCTCCACCTCCTAAAGTAAACACATAGCCTGATGTAGACTTACTGTTGTCCCTATCTGATTGGAAATCTGAATCCGTGTAACCCACAGGGAGCAAATCGTCTGCTTGGTAAACTAGCATATAATCTCTAGTCCTTCTCAGGTACTTTAATATATGCTTTACCGCAGTCCAATGTCCTTGTCTCAGGTTACGCTAACCATGCCCACGACAAAACAGATATCAGGTCTCGTACATAGCATTGCATACATTAGGCTTCCTACAGCCGAAGCATAAGGAACTGTTTTCATGTCCTCTTTCTCCTTTGATGTCTTCGGAGACATCTCTTTAGATAGAGCTACTCCATGTCTGAAAGGTAAGAAACCTTTCTTGGAATCCTGCATGCTAAAACGAGCAAGAATTATATCTATATATGAAGTTTGAGACAGACATAACATTCTTTTCTTGCGATCCCTTATAACTTTGATCCCAAGAATGTGTGCACAATCTCCTAAGTCCTTCATATCAAATTGTTTGGACTACCATACCCTTACGTCCGATAATACCTTGACATTGTTGCCAATTAACAAAATATCATCTACGTATAGTACAAGAAATACCACCACGTTTCCGTTACACTTCTTGTATACACAAGACTCATCCGGACACTGAATAAATCCATATGACTGGATTACTTCATTAAACCGGATGTTCCAAGACCTTGAAGCTTGCTTTAGTCCATAAATGGACCGATTGAGCTTGAACACTAGATGCTCTTTGCCTTTTTCAATAAACCCTTCTGGTTGCTTCATATGGATGTTCTCTTCAAGACTTCCATTAAGGAAAGCTGTCTTGACATCCATTTGCCAAATCTCATAATCCATATGAGCAGCAATGGATAAGAGTATCCGGATAGACTTAAGCATGGCTACCGGTGAAAAGGTCTCCTCATAGTCGATTCCCTCTTTCTGAGTGTACCCTTTCACAACAAGCCTAGCTTTGAAGGTTTCTACCTTCCCGTCTGCCCCTCTTTTCCTTTTGTAGATCCACTTGCATCCAATGGCTTTTAAACCATCAGGTGGTTCTACAAGCTCCCAGATCTTATTAGAGTACATAGACTCTATTTCAGAATTTATTGCCTTTTGCCAAGATGCTGCATCTATATCTTGGAATGCTTCGTCATATGTTCGGGCATTAGGTTCATGTTTACCCGGGATCAAGTCCGAAGACTCTCCCAAAAACATGAATCTTTCAGGCTGCCTTACAACCCTCCCACTATGACGAGGCACTGTCTGTGGTTGTGTATCATTTGTGACACGTGTTGCAGTCTCTTGTGGTACTTCATCTTGTACTGTTGGTACTGAAGTAGACGTATCCTCTCTAAGTTCTTCTAAAACAACTTTGCTACTGGGCTTGTGATCCATTATATAGTCTTCTTCTAAAAACTAGGCATTGGTGCTAACAATGACCTTCTGGTCTTTAGGACTATAAAATAAACTACCTTTCATTCCTTTGGGATACCCTACAAACACGCGAACTTCTGTACGAGATTCTAACTTATCAGCATCTGGTTTCAGCACATGTGCTGGACTACCCCAAATCCAAATATGTCTTACACTGGGCTTTCGCCCATTCTACAATTCTGTGGGAGTAGAAGAAATTGATTTAGAAGGTACTAAGTTCAGAATGTATACTGCTGTTTCCAGAGTGTATCCCCCAAACGAATTTGGTAATTCTGAGTAACTCATCATCGATCTAACCATCTCCATAAGAGTCCTATTCCTTCATTGAATCCCGGCCTCTGACAAGTAATTTGTAAACTCTCCTAAGAGGTATTCGCCACCACGATCAGACTGTAAAAGCCCACCCTTCTTACCCAAGGGCGGCGCTACGATCTTATACTACTTACGTACATGCTTTAGTTATACTATAACAACGAAAAATTTTAAATCATTCCTTTTATTTAAATAAGCATGATATCACATATTCTGATTAGTTCGAATGTGCATATATTGATCATATAACTAAAAATATTAATTTGTCCGAATCGTTCTTGCCGAGTCACCACCACACACATCACTATCTGCTCCTCCTGCTGCTCCGTCGTTCCGAATATCCGTCCCCCATATCTGCGGTACAAGGAAAGTAAGCTATGAGCACTCATGGCTCAGTAAGTTCCTTTCCTACTCACTAACACCGAATTCATATCATTGCATATCAATATCATGCGAGGTATCATAAGCATACGACATACAAGGGTATCATATTCATATTCATATCATAATATCACATGACATTATATCTAATCATCAGATAATTCAAGCACATATGTAGGCAATGCATCATGAATTTGAAAACTTATACTTATAAGTACTTGAAATTAATATCATCATTAGAGGGGATCCCGGTTTGTACCACATACATAATGCGCGCGCTTCATAGGTAGGTCCAAGGTAGCAAGTCTTGAACCCTACCATGCATACATACTAGGCCCGAGTCTTACTCCATCGACCTAGGGCATTCAGAGGCCCATTACTGACGAGGCCCGAGTCTTACTCCATCGACCACGGAGCCCACCCTTGGTACAAACCATACAAAAATAACTTATCATGCATAACTATCATATCATGTCCCTAACAATCTTTCATGCATTTCCTTTTTCATTTCTTTTCATTATGTATAGCATTTCCTATGCTATAACATATCATTACGTAACATAATTTCATTTCTTCTCATTATGTATAGCATTTCCTATGCTATAACATATCATGGCATATTACGTAACATAATTTCATTTCTTTTCATTATGTATAGCATTTCCTATGCTATAACATATCATGGCATATTACGTAACATAATTTCATTTCTTCTCATTATGTATAGCATTTCCTATGCTATAACATATCATGGCATATTACATAACATAATTTCATTTCTTCTCATTATGTATAGCATTTCCTATGCTATAACATATCATAGCATATTACATAACATAATTTCATTTCTTCTCATTATGTATAGCATTTCCTAGGTTTCTTTCCCTTTTTCTTTTATTTTCCTTCATGGCCGAAACCTACCAGTCCTTAAGCTAGGTTTCTTAAGTGGCCTAAAGCATGGAAAGCCTAAGTAAATATCATGGCAAAAGTTACTAAGAACATCATACACAAAATTGGATCATAAACAAGCTAGGACTCTTGTGATCTTACATGTCTTATATCATGTAACTAATTTTCTACATTCCAATTAAACATGAGAGCATTAATCAACTTTCATATCATAATATCACAGAGGTCTTGAGCATATTAATATTTTTGTTTAGGCTAATCTAAGCTATCCCTTTTATCATGGCCGAAAAACCCTAAAAAGAGTTCATGAGTTTCTAGCAATGTGAACACCCTTTAAGAAACTTTATATCCTATCATAGGAGCATGTTTATTTAAATTTTTTTTTTGAAGGTCTTTCTAACCCTTAACCTTTCTGGTCCGAAGCATACAAGTGAGTTTTCTTTTGGTTCCAATTAATTTCCAAGCAAGAAAACCATAGAAAGGTCCTTAGCATTTCATAGAAGGAACCTTGCACTAGTTTGGTTAGACAATAATCTTCCTAGCCTCTTTAAAATATTTTTGGTTAAATCCTAGGGTTAGATACTCCTCTGATCATACATCATATCAGTATAAAATCATGGAAAAGAATCCTTCTACATAGCATAGAAAATCTTATCATGAAATGAGGTCTTGTTTAAATCATCTTAGATTTGAAAACCTTTTCTTTAGCCGAATTTTCTTAAATTCTTTCCTAGGTTTTCTAATCCTTATAAATCCGAAAATCACATAAAAGCCTTGTACCACAGGTGAGGGGAAGCTTACCTTCTTTGCTTAAGTTTCCTAGAGTTGAGAACTTGCTTGTGGACCTTTCTTCCTTGCTTGCTTTGCTCGGCACCAATGGAGGAAGAAGTGGCTAGGTCTTTTGGTGGAGAGGAGGAGGAAGAAGAGGCTTCTTCCTCTTGTGTTGCTCGACAACAAAAGAAGAAAGAAGAGAGAGTGTCTCGGCACCTCTAGGAGAAGAGGAGGAGAGTGAGTTGAGGATGAAGCCACCCCTCCATGCCTATTTATACTAAAATGAGGGGAGGAAAACTTGACTTGATTCATCCTCCTTATTTATTTCTCCTCTTTAATGATAAGAATATTCTAGAGAAATGCTTCTTGAGTTCTCTCTTTTCTTTCCTTTAATTTCTCTCTTTTCTTTCCTTTAATTAAAATTCCTATCTCTCCTCTTACAATATCCTCTCCTATCACACTTGGTTAACATATGCATGCATCCACAAGAGAACCAAGGATCAAAACTTGGTTATGTATATTTTTACTTCTTTTTACTTCCTTTTCCTTTTAAGTAAAAAGAATCCTTTCTTATTCTTAACTACTTAGTCCTTTCTCTCCTTATCAATAATTCTCCTATCCCCTTTGATATCCTATACATGTTCCTTACAAGAGGTCCAAGGTTCAATCCTATTTCTCTTCTAACATATTATTGATATTCTTTTGTACATAATAATTCATATATCACCATATTATGCATTATGCATAAATATTTCATACACATATATATTATCTCATATTCCTTCCTTTTGTTTACATTAATTCCATGTATTATAAATATAGATGATTTATATTCTCAACTTTATTTTCTTTCATAAAGTTTTAATCATCTAAATTCTTCCCATCTTAATATTCAACTTAGAATATTTACACCTTCTTTTCACTACCTTCAAACTCTCATTATCCTTACTTTCTTATCTAGGCTTTCTAGGGGTGTTACAATCTCCCCTACTTATTGAAAGTTCGTCCCCGAACTTAGAATGACAATTTCTGCTCAGATTCCTTAGACGTTGGTGGAGCTTCCAATCTCCCTTGACTCATTGCTTAAATTGATACCATTTCTACTCTTTTTATTCATCAAAAGCTTTTATTACATTTTTTTGTTCATAACTTCTTCTCTTAAAAGGCCAGGTAGGTTGTGACTACTCCTGCCATAAAGGACATGATAGCAGTAGTCATCATCAACCCAACCTGTATCGACTTGCCCAGATCATTCTGGGGTGGATCAGGCATTATCGGAGGTTGAATCTCCGATGCCTCTTCCGGGTCGATTATTGTCTCTTCATCCATTCTCTCGTCTTCTTCAACATGTTCGTCCGGTTCCATCGGGTCTTCGTTTAGTTCCCCCTCGAGGTTGTTCGGTCCCCACTCGAAGTCTATTATATCGTTGGGGTTGAAACCCATTTCCATGTATTCAGCAAGGTTAAATTCATCCTCGCCCATCTCAGGAAACTCGTTCTCTCCTTCATAATATTCCATAATTTCTGAATCTTCATCTTCATTATCGTCCGAATTCCCTTCCTCGATTTCCTCGAGATCTTCCTCTCCGAACTCGCCGTGTTCCGGAGATTCCGAGTCGCTCACATAGTTGTCGAAGTATTCCAGCATATCGGGTTCATCCGCGAACTCGAGGTATTCGCCAAAATATTCTACATCCTCGGGATCATATTCGAACGGGATATAGTCCATTTCTACAAGATTTTAAAGATTCATTATTCCTCTTATGTTATAGCCTAAGGTTCTTGTATATAGGCTACCATTCATGCATCCTAGAATATCACCTACTTATCATCTTGCACCATTTTCTAGGGTATAACTTAAGGTATCCTTCCTAGGCTACCATTCATGCATCCTAGAGTATCATACTATTTTTAACACATACTTGTCATCATGCACCCTTCTCAAGGGTATAGCTTAAGGTATCCTTCCTAGGCTATTATTCATGTATCCTAGAGTATCATACTAATTTTTGCATATAAATAAATTAAGCAACTGTACTTACTTGGAGCGACAGGAAGGAGCTTGATGTGTGTGTAGTGAGCTGGCAAAACTTCGCTCTGATACCACCTGTAAAGCCCACCCTTCTTACCCAAGGGCGGCGCTACGATCTTATACTACTTACGTACATGCATGCATCCACAAGAGAACCAAGGATCAAAACTTGGTTATGTATATTTTTACTTCTTTTTACTTCCTTTTCCTTTTAAGTAAAAAGAATCCTTTCTTATTCTTAACTACTTAGTCCTTTCTCTCCTTATCAATAATTCTCCTATCCCCTTTGATATCCTATACATGTTCCTTACAAGAGGTCCAAGGTTCAATCCTATTTCTCTTCTAACATATTATTGATATTCTTTTGTACATAATAATTCATATATCACCATATTATGCATTATGCATAAATATTTCATACACATATATATTATCTCATATTCCTTCCTTTTGTTTACATTAATTCCATGTATTATAAATATAGATGATTTATATTCTCAACTTTATTTTCTTTCATAAAGTTTTAATCATCTAAATTCTTCCCATCTTAATATTCAACTTAGAATATTTACACCTTCTTTTCACTACCTTCAAACTCTCATTATCCTTACTTTCTTATCTAGGCTTTCTAGGGGTGTTACAATGATCTCACTTGGTTACCAGGATTCATAAACTCTAATACTTAAGCCTGGAGGTTTAGAGTTCGAATCCTGGGGGAGGCAAAAATCCACTGGCCAGGGGTGGAAAGTCCTAGTGAGTAACGACACGATCGACGGTCGATGGTCGACGACCCGAGGGTCGCCAAATGGGCCGCCAAATGGGCCGCCAAATGGGTTGGGTCGTTACACAGACCGTAGTGTCTTGATACTTTTACCTAGTCGTTTCTCCACATCAGCCTTGTATTGTTTGAACTTATTAAAGCACTCGGACTTGCGGCGCATTAGGTAAATGTATCCATATCTTGAATAATCGTCTATGAAAGAGACAAAATATTCAAAACCTCCTCTTGCCTGGACAGACATAGGACCACACAAATCAGAGTGAACCAATTCTAATACTTTTTTGGCTCTATACCCCTTGGCCTTAAAAGGCCTCTTGGTCATTTTACCTTCTAAGCAAGATTCACAAGTTGGAAAATTTTTCAACTCTAATGAACCTAAAAGTCCATCGGCCATAAGCGTCTGAATCCTACTTAAGTTAATATGACCAAGCCTTAGATGCCAAAGATATGCTTGGTTCATTTCCAAAGGTTCTTTTCTCTTATTAGAGTTAGAAGATGAGTTATAAATTTCCATGTTTTGCTTTGTGGGAGAAATTGGATTTAAAGTATACAAATTGCCAACTAATGCACCAGAACATATAATCACTTTATTTCTCTTAATAACTACATCGTTACTAAAGGAAACTAAATATCCATCCAAAAACCTCTGAGGCTGCTACATACTCTGCTTCCATGGTTGAGTCCGATACGCATTTCTGCTTAACACTCCTCCATGAAATGGCTCCACCTCCTAAAGTAAACACATAGCCTGATGTAGACTTACTATTGTCCCTATCTGATTGGAAATCTGAATCCGTGTAACCCACAGGGATCAAATCGTCTGCTTGGTAAATTAGCATATAATCTCTAGTCCTTCTCAAGTACTTTAATATATGCTTTACTGCAGTCCAATGTCCTTGTCCAGGGTTACTCTGATATCTGCTGACCATGCCCACGGCAAAACAAATATCAGGTCTCGTACATAGCATTGCATACATAAGGCTTCCTACAGCCGAAGCATAAGGAACTGTTTTCATGTCTTCTATCTCATTTGATGTCTTCGGAGACATCTCTTTAGATAGAGCTATTCCATGCCTAAAAGGTAAGAAACCTTTCTTGGAATCCTGCATACTAAAACAAGCAAGGATTGTATCTATATATGAAGCTTGGGACAGACACAACATTCTTTTCTTGCGATCCCTTATCACTTTGATCCCAAGAATGTGTGCACACTCTCCTAAGTCCTTCATATCAAATTGTTTGGACAACCATACCCTTACGTCTGATAATACCTTGATATTGTTGTCAATTAACAAAATATCGTCTACGTATAGTACAAGAAATACCACCACGTTTCCGTTACACTTCTTGTATACACAAGACTCATCCGGACACTGAATAAATCCATACGACTGGATTACTTCATTAAATCGGATGTTCCAAGACCTTGAAGCTTGTTTCAGTCCATAAATGGACCGATTGAGCTTGCACACTAGATGCTCTTTGCCTTTTTCAATGAACCCTTCTGGTTGCTTCATATGAATGTTCTCTTCAAGACTTCCATTAAGGAAAGCTGTCTTGACATCCATTTGCCAAATCTCATAATCCATATGAGCAGCAATGGATAAGAGTATCCGGATAGACTTAAGCATGGCTACCGGTGAAAAAGTCTCCTCATAGTCGATTCCCTCTTTCTGAGTGTACCCTTTCGCAACAAGCCTAGCTTTGAAGGTCTCTACCTTCCCGTCTGTCCCTCTTTTCCTTTTGTAGATCCACTTGCATCCAACGGCTTTTACACCATCAGGTGGTTCTACAAGCTCCCAGACTTTATTAGAGTACATAGACTCTATTTCAGAATTCATTGCCTTTTGCCAAGATGCTGCATCTATATCTTGGAGTGCTTCGTCGTATGTTCGTGGATCAGGTTCATGTTTACCCGGGATCAAGTCCGAAGACTCTCCCAAAAACATGAATCTTTCAGGCTGCCTTACAACCCTCCCACTACGACGAGGCACTGTCTGTGGTTGTGTATCATGTGTGACACGTGTTGCAGTCTCTTGTGGTACTTCATCTTGTATTGTTGGTACTGAAGTAGACATGTCCTCTCTAAGTTCTTCTAAAACAACTTTGCTACTGGGCTTGTGATCCATTATATAGTCTTCTTCTAAAAACTGGGCATTGGTGCTAACAATGACCTTCTGGTCTTTAGGACTATAAAATAAACCACCTTTCGTTCCTTTGGGATATCCTACAAACACGCGAACTTCTGTACGAGATTCTAACTTATCAGCATCTGGTTTCAGCACATGTGCTGGACTACCCCAAATCCGAATATGTTTTAGACTGGGCTTTCGCCCATTCCACAATTCTATGGGAGTAGAAGAAACTGATTTAGAAGGTACTAAGTTCAGAACGTATACTGCTGTTTCCAGAGCATATCCCCAAAACGAATTTGGTAATTCTGAATAACTCATCATTGATCTAACCATCTCCATAAGAGTCATATTCCTTCGTTCTGCTACACCATTCTGTTGGGGTGTTCCAGGTGCAGACAATTGGGATTGAATCCCGGCCTCTGATAAGTAATTCCTAAACTCTCCTAAGAGGTATTCGCCACCACGATCTGACCGTAGTGTCTTGATACTTTTACCTAGTCGTTTCTCCACATTAGCCTTGTATTCTTTGAACTTATCAAAGCACTCGGACTTACGGCGCATTAGGTAAATGTATCCATATCTTGAATAATCGTCTATGAAACAGACAAAATATTCAAAACCTCCTCTTACCTGGACAGACATAGGACCACATAAATCAGAGTGAACCAATTCTAACACTTCTTTGGCTCTATACCCCTTGGCCTTGAACGGCCTCTTGGTCACTTTACCTTCCAAGCAAGATTCACAAGTTGGAAAATTTTCCAACTCAAATGAACTCAAAAGTCCATCGGCTATAAGCCTCTGAATCCTACTTAAGTTAATATGACCAAGTCTTAGATGCCAAAGATATGCTTGGTTCATCTCCGAAGGTTCTTTTCTCTTATTAGAGTTAGAAGATGAGTTATAAATTTTCATGTTTTGCTTTGTGGAAGAAATTGGATTTAAAGTATACAAATTGCCAACTAATGCACCAGAACAGATAATCACTTTATTTCTTTTAATAACTACATCGTTACTGAAAGAAACTGAATATCCATCTAAAAACAGTTTAGAAACTGAAATTAAATTCTTTCTAAAACTGGGTACATAAAGACAATTTCTTAAAATCAAATTTCTATTTCTACTAAAAGATAAGTAGACGTCTCCCACTGCAACAGCTGCCACCTTAGTAGCATTGCCCATGTAGACGGTAATTTCTCCTTCAGATAGTCGTCGGGTTTCCTGGAACCCCTGCAAGGAATTGCAGACATGATCAGTGGCTCCGGTATCTACACACCAGGTGCTGGTAGATAACACCGCTAAACATGTTTCAACAACTAGAGCATGAGATATACCTTTGTTTTGGTTCCTACGAGGACATTCCGCCTTCCAATGTCCTCACTACAGATGAAGCACTTGCCCTTGACTTCTTCATTCCAATACTCTGAGATTTATTCACTTTCTTTCTTGAACCACTTGTTTCTTCTTCTTCTTTCCTCTCGGTTTAGAAGTAGAACCATTTTCAAAGATAGTGAATTTGAGAATTGTGACGAAATAATCCTTCCGCTGCTTGTAGTTTCCCTAATGAATAAATCCTTTTATTCATATTATAGTTCAGGAGCAAACTTAGGTAGCGTTTGGAGGATCATATCGATCTGGGTTTCCCCATCAATTTCTCCTCCAAGGATCTGTATCTCGTTCAGATAAGCCATCATCTTTAGGATATGATCCCTTACAGGAGTACCCTCTTGCATGGTGACTGTCATTATCTTTCTCATGGCTTCTTGCCTAGAAGCCCTATCCTGATGACCAAAGAGTTCCTTGATATTGTTCATGATATCATAGGTTGTTGGTAAATTTTGATGTTGATGTTGCAATACATTTGACATTGAAGCCAAAATGTAACACCGCGCCATCTCATCTGCTTTTACCCATTTCCTATGATATTCAATCTCCTCTTGGGTAGATTCACCAGTAGGTGCATCAGGGCATTGCTCAGTCAGTACAAATTTATAGATTTCAGCAGTAAGAACGATGTCCAGGTTTCTTTTCCAATCTATGTAGTTTGGTCCAGTAAGTCTATTCTGTTGAAGTATGATGGACAGTGGGTTGAAAGACATCCTAAGAATCTCAATTAACTTTTGGTCAGAACTCTAAATTTAGAATAATATTGATTCCTCAAACAATACTATTTTAAATTAACCAACACCTCAAAACACCGTGAATTTTGTATGCCACGTTAGTGTGGACGTATACAAATTCAACATTTGTAAAAGGAGGGTTTTATCCCATTAATTTTATTATCTTGTCAACCTAACTTTTTGACAAATAAAATTAATAGTTGGTGTCTTTTGGTCACACAAATAATAGCAGTGACTCCGATGAGGAGGATACTATTAGATGTGTCTAAGTGTATACCATTACTTGACACTAAGTTCATTAATAAGATTATGCCCCTTCCGTTGGGGAAGATCACACGCTCTTAATTAACTTCCTATAGTCATCCAAAAATGGAAGTCTGTTCTAGTGATCCACAAACAAGCTCATCCGTTATGGAGGAAGGCACTCAGAGCCAACGCGCAAGCTTGTTTGCATCACTTACAAACCAGTAATGGAGACCATGGGATTTATTTAAAAATCCCTCTCCCACTTAGTTATTTATAAATGAGGAATTTTAACTATGCTAGCCTACTAAAACTTGTAAACTAACATGCACACACAACATAATATAAAAGCAATAAATAGAAAATTTAATTTTCAACTATTATGGCTTTTATCACTAATTGTCCTCCGTGTGTTGTCATCCCTAGCTGCTGCCATATTTGGCCACCGCCACCGGATTTAGCTGTCGCATCCATCTTGCGCCTCTGGTCCTTAGAAGGTTCCACGCTTTGCAAGATTCGATCTGCGACATAAATAGAATTTTACATTTTGATCCTATATTCCATAAAAGGAATGTACATGTATCTAGATCAAAAATAAAATCCTAATAAAACTAAATACAGCTCCTGCTGTATTTTAATACAATCATGCACACACATATAAATGCCCTTGACATGTCCAAGGGTCCAATCACACACATAATAACTAAAAGCCATAATAGTTGGATCCTGCATCCACAAAGTTAGCACATCCTACTATTAACCTGCCTAAATTATGTATGACATGTGCATAATTAAACTAAATACCAAATACACAGAGGCAAAACCCTAGCTCTGATACCAATTGTTGGTTGCTACTCGGAAAACCTATAGGTTCCACTGTACAAAAATTTTGTACAAAGGTCTGAACCTTTTCCTAGCTACCATGCGTTCTTTTAAATTAAATTTTGGATCGCCTGCGGAACTTAACACGTTTGATCCAAAACTTAATCTATTTGTTCTTTTAGGTTTTGACTTGGATCTCCTGCGAAACTTTACACGTTCGACCCAAGTCTCCTTAAGTTATTAATTCCATTAAATATTAATTTCCATAATTGGTTCCCAGTACTGACGTGGCGAGACACATGGTCTTCTTGGATATGGGAGCAACCACCACCGACTAGACAAAACCTTTTATAGAAAGTTAATATTTAATTTCCTAAAATAACTTTAGGTTAACCAAAGAGAACAATCAAATCACAAGGAAAAGAAAAAACAAAAGAACACAGCATCGAAAAAACATATTCGAAATTCTAGAACGTAAGCCTCTTGTATTTGGTATTATTTCCATAAATAACTAGCATGATGCGGAAATAAAAATTACTAGTTATACCTTGTAGAAAAACCTCTTGATCTTCTACCGTATTCCTCTTCTAACCTCGGACGTTGTGTGGGCAACGATCTACCGAGATGAGAAACCACCAACCACCTTCTTCTCCTCCAAGCAAGGTTCGGCCACAAAGGAAAACTTCACCAAGGAGAAAAACCAAAATACTAACCAAGCTCCAAGAGATGCTAACTTTCTCTCCTTCTTCTTCTTCTCCAAGTAGTATCCGGCCACCACAAGAGCTCCAAGGGAGAGAGAGAGGTTCGGCCACCACAAGAGGAAGAGAGGGAGAAGATGGCCGGCCACACCAAGGAACAAAAGAGGGAGAGAAATAATAGATGTTGTATCTCATGAAGGCACCCTCACCCCTTCTTTTATATTCCTTGGCCTAGGCAAATTAGGAAATTTAATTACAATAAAAATTCCTCAATTTCCTTGACATGATTTAATTGAGAAAAATAAAATAAAATTTCCCAATTAAATCTACATTGGCCGGCCACATCATTGGAGAACAAATTGGACAAGTTTCAATCAACAATTAAAACTTCCTAATTTGTTTTCGGAAATTTTAAAATTAAAATTTCTCTTTAAAAATCTCTACATGGTTAATAAAAGAAATTTCTATAATTTTAATTTTACAACATGTGAATAATTTTTAAAGAGAAAATAAAATATCTCACCAATCTACAAATAAGGAAAGAGATCTAATCTCTTTCTTTAATCTTTTGTAAATTTTACAAGAGAGATAATTTAATTTGAATTCTCTTTAATAAATTATTTCTTCCACATAATAAAAATTAAAATTAAAATTCTTTTTTAATTTATTTTGGCCGGCCCTACTAGCTTGGGTTCAAGCTAGGGTCGGCCACCCAATCTTATACCTAGGCCGGCCCTAGCTTGTTCCCAAGCTAGCTTGGCCGGCCCCTATTGGGTGGGTATAGAAGGTGGGTATAGGTGGGTATAGAACTCTATAAATAAGAGGCTACGATAGGGACCGAGAGGAGGAATTGGTTTTGGTCTCCCGATAAAATTAAGCATCCCGTGTTCGCCCCGAACACAACTTATTTTTATCAATGATAATTCATTCCACAAGAGAACTATCATTGAACTACCGCACCAATCCCAAATTACATTTTTGGGCTCCTTCTTATTATAAGTGTATTAGTCTCCCTATGTTTAAGATATCGAATGTCCACTAATTAAGTGAGTTACTGACAACTCATTTAATTAATATCTTAGTCCAAGAGTAGTACCACTCAACCTTATCGTCATGTCGGACTAAGTCCACCTGCAGGGTTTAACATGACAATCCTTATGAGCTCCTCTTGGGGACATTATCAACCTAGTATCTCTAGGACACAGTTTCCTTCTATAATCAACAACACACACTATAAGTGATACCATTTCCCAACTTATCGGGCTTATTGATTCATCGAACTAAATCTCACCCATTGATAAATTAAAGAAATAAATATCAAATATATGTGCTTGTTATTATATTAGGATTAAGAGCACACACTTCATAATAACCGAGGTCTTTGTTTCTTTATAAAATCAGTATAAAAGAAACGACCTCAAATGGTCCTACTCAATACACTCTAAGTGTACTAGTGTAATTATACAGTCAAGATAAACTGATACCTAATTACACTACGACCTTCTAATGGTTTGTTCCTTTCCAATTTGGTCGTGAGCTACTGTTTATAATTTATAAGGTACTGATAACATTATCTTCTGCATATGACACCACATGCTATGTTATCTACAATATAAATTAATTGAACAACTACAAACAAATGTAGATAATTTGACCAAATGTGATTCTTTATTCAAGATAAATGTTTACAAAAGCTTAGGCTTTCAGTATACACTCCAACAACAGCTTCCTTCTATAATCAACAATACACACTATAAGTGATATCATTTCCCAACTTATCAGGCATATTGATTCATCGAACTAAATCTCACCCATTGATAAATTAAAGAAATAAATATCAAATATATGTGCTTTTTATTATATTAGGATTAAGATCACACACTTCCATAATAACTGAGGTATTTGTTCCTTTATAAAGTCAGTATAAAAGAAACAACCTCAAATGGTCATACTCAATACACTCTAAGTGTACTAGTGTAATTATATAGTTAAGATAAACTAATTCCTATTTACACTACGACCTTCCAATGGTTTGTTCCTTTCTATTTTAATCGTGAGCTACTGTTTATAATTTATAAGGTACTGATAACATCCTCTTTTGTATGTGGCACCACATACTAGGTTATCTACAATATAAATTAATTGAACAACTACAACTAAATGTAGACAATTTGACCAAATGTGATTCTTTATTCAAAATAAATGTTTACAAAAGCTTAGGCTTTCAGTATACATTCCAAAAATAAGGTTGTAGGGGACGTAGTTGTCTTTCTCATATTGTATGTGGATGACATACTACTCATTGGGAAAGACATCCCTTTGCTACAGTCTGTCAAGACTTAGCTAGGGACATGTTTCTCAATGAAGGACTTAGGTGAGGCATCCCGCATTCTAGGGATACAGATCTATAGAGATAGATCTAAGAGATTGCTTGGCCTAAGTCAGAGTACATACATTGACAAGTTACTCCTTCGGTTTGCCATGCAGAACTCCATGAAGGATTTTCTGACGATGTCACATGGCGTGAGTCTTTCGAAGACTCAAGGTCCCTCTTCTAGAGAGGAGAGAGACCGCATGGATCAGATCCCTTATGCTTCAGCCATAGGATCTATCATGTACGTCATGCTATGTACTCGACCTGATGTCTCGTCTGCTTTGAATATGACGAGCAGATACCAATCAGATCCAGGTGAAAGTCACTGGATAGCGGTCAAGAATATTCTTAAGTACTTAAGAAGGACTAAAGAATATTTCTTGATATATGGAGGCTATGATAAGCTAGCTATAAAGGGTTACAGTGATGCTAGCTTCCAGACCGACCAGGATGATTATCGATCGCAGTCAGGGTTCGTGTTTTGCTTAAATGGTGGTGCTGTGAGCTGGAAGAGTTCGAAGCAGGACACAATAGCTGATTCTACGACAGAGGCCGAGTATATTGCTGCATCAGAGGCAGGAAAGGAGGTAGTTAGGATTCGCAAGTTCGTCACTGAACTTGGGGTGGTTCCAAGCATTACTGACCCTATTGAGCTCTATTGTGACAATAATGGAGCTATAGCACAGGCGAAGGAACCGCGCTCACACCAGCGGACCAAACACATACTACGGCGCTTCCATCTCATTCGAGAGATCATCGAGAGAGGAGATGTGAAGATTTGCAGAGTACCTACAGAGGCTAACATCGCAGATCCCTTGACCAAGGCTTTGGCACAGAGGAAGCATGATGGTCACACTAGGTCATTGGGGATTAGAGCCTACACTGATTGACACTAGTGCTAGTGGGAGATTGTTAGCTAGAGCCCTAGAGCCAATCATTTGATGATTATATTTTGGACTTGTTGTATCATATTCTATATAAATAAAGGCATTTGGTTTTTGGTTATTATACTTACTTGTATTGGTGCCAAATAAAATAAGTATAATAACGTCCTTGAGTTACCTATATCAATCGATTGGTTGAATCGATAGTGAGATGATATAGGGAACACTACTCTTAATCATTTCTAGTCGAGTATTAACATTCAGGGACAATGTTAATGAAATAAAACTAGCATGTAGGTCAACTCGATGACTTGATCTCACAAGTCATGGATATGGAGATATCAAGTTGACACATGGGTATGCATTGGAGAATGTATACCGAATGACCCGCCATGAGAAAGTATCATGGATCGTTATATGATTGTCATATACTTTCTCATGTGGCTATTAGTATGACTACTAGTCCTTGGACCTGAAGTCACCATGGATCCCTACATAAGGAGTTATGTACTTTGGTTTCGTCAAATGTCACCCGTAACTGGGTGGACTATAAAGACGATTACTGGGTATGTAACGAATTATGCAGAGGGATGTGAGTGATGTAGATGGGATCTATCCCTCCTATATGACGGGAGCGACATCGATATTCTTGATAGAGTGAGACCACGAAGTGCATGACCATGCCCAAATGAGTCAATATGAGATATTGAGCTCATTTGATTTAGTGAGTCTACTTGGAGTTCAAGATTTAGTTTGATCAGAGGATGACACGGTCTATGCCTCACATTAATCAATCTAAATGTCTAGGATAGAAGGACACTTGTCATATATTGTGGGGAGTCACAATTAGTAGTCACAAGGTGATGTTGGATCTCAACATTCTTATAACTTGGGTAGCAATGATGTATTGCTAGATGCCGCTCATTGCTTATGTTTTCTAAAAGGAGTTTAGAAACATTGCCAACGTTACAAGAACCTATTGGGTCACACACAAAGAACAAGTGGATGGAGATTAGGTTCATATGATGAACCAATTGGATTAGGTTCATATGATGTACCAAAGATTGGATTCAGATTAATTCAAATTAGACTTATTGAGTTAGACTCAATTAGATTAAATTGTTGAATGAGTATAATTTAAATTTGATTCATTGAGTCAATTTATATTAATGAATTGAGATTCATTAGATTAAAATTGACTTGAACCAAAGGTTGGTTTTAACTCAACAAGGAAGAAAATTGGTCAATTTTGACTTGACCAAATGGAAGTTGAAACATTTGACTTGATGTATTACCACATCATGAAGGTTGACTCATCCTACATAGCATGACTAATCTTGCCACATCATCTCCACCTCATTATGGTGTTCCACCTCATGGAGGTTACACATCCCATTCACTTAATGTGGCCGGCCACAATAAATGAGGGAAGTTACAAGATGTGGCCGGCCACACTAATGTGTCTAGAGGTTTTCATTTTGTGGCATTGATGTGTGATTACTCATTCCATCATTTCCTTGGTCTTTCTTCCTCCTTCTCTACTGTTGCCGTGGGTTTCAAGTAAGGAAGAAGAAAGGTGAGTGAATCTAATCCAAGAAGAAAGGTTAGTGAAAGTCACATAGAGTTTTTAGAGGAGTGTGTTCTCTTCTTTTCCTTTCTTCATCTTCCAATCCTATCCGAGAGCATCAAGAAGTGCTAGCACACTTGTGGTGTTCTCTTCTCCATCCTTGAGTGTTAGAGAACACTTCTTGTTCGTGTGGATATTACTAGAGGTGTGTACGTTTGAACACACTCGAGATCCAGTGCACCTTGGACGAGCGAGATTCGCAAAAGGCACGCAACAAGGGTAACCTTCTAAACATGTAGATCTAAGTGTAGATCTAGTGTCACGCCCCGAGGGAGTCTCTGTCCGAAGAAATTTCGGCAGCACCTCCCCTGTACGGGTGACAATCTGAAACACTTCTACAGGCATAATATACCTCAGCCACAGGAGGCTGGAATATACACATAACCACGCAGTTATATATATATCATTAGCCTACACGGCTGAAACAAAACCAATACAGCGGATAAACATAAAATACAAGCCCATACAAAACCAAATAAAACACTGCTAGCCGGCTAGGCTTACACCAGACAACCAAAACAACACTCCGAACACAAAACCGGAACACACAAAGCCAAATATACACATCTCATATACCAAGATAAAATAACAAAAAGGCAGCGATATGTCTCTGATGTGACACGGGGACCAGCAAACAGGATGCTCCAAGCGACACCATAAATAACCTGGTACCTAAAAAGATAGTGTCCACGGGGGTGAGTTCAACAACTCAGCGAATACCAATAGACATGCCTAGTAAGATATATCTAACAGTAATAAACATGGAATACAACTTCCGAATAATATATAGGAAATATACAAAACTGATAAGTAACCAAGGAAGCTGTACTCACCAGGAACTCCTATCCTTATCTAAAGGGTCATCAAACCGATACGCAGTATGTCTCCTGTATGCATGTCAAACAAATACATCCACCAAAATGCAGCATATAAGTGCAGCAAATACAAACAAATAAAGGCAATCAATGCTTGTGATGACCGTGCACTCTAACATCACTGCTCCTGAACAGTGACCGAGTGGACGGAATGCTGTCGGAGTACTCCTGTCCTGTGACCCCAAATCATAAATGGGGGAGCTCAATGCTCTCATCTCCAGGTCTCTGCCGGCTACCACATTAAGTCACCTGACCAACGGAGCCAAACAGAGTCCACCGTCTGCCGGCTACTACGCTGCTACACTAAATGCCAGCGGAGCCAAACAGAGCGGAACTGACTGCCGGCTACCACGCTGAGTCATATGACCAACGGAGCCAAACAGCAGAACCGCCACACACCTGCCTGATATACCACTAAACCATGAGTGGGGGTGTGTGCAGTACATGTAACTGGCGATGGGCTCAACCATAGTGGAGCCGACAATCGCACAGCATGCAATCATGATGCATGTCACTATGCATAGCAAAAACTGATCCACATAACCATATCCATATATACAAAATGGGTACTGTAAAAGCGATGGTCACATACCAAAATCTAGAGTACACAGGTCAGATAGAATATCAAAACATATGTCCCGAACATAACAAGTATGGTATATCCTGATCAGCATAGAAAAATCCATATATATATAATATGGGTACCACAGTATCAGTAGGTCAAATCCACGGATCCAGGATATACAGGTCCTCTCTGGTATAACAACCTAGATCCTAAACATATCCCCCTTCCATAACCTATGTACCAACAATATGCACAGATCAAAGAACAAGGTCTAGGTACACGAACTATATATGACAAACAAACAGAGGTACACAAGCCAGTCATGGCATAAAAACCTAAGTATCAGATAATCTAGATACACATGACTAAAACCAAAAATCCAGAACCTAGTCCTATCCTCAGTAAAACATGGTATGCCACTTACTCTAGAAACTAAGATACATAAAGTAATAAAGTACTCATGGCAATAAGATACTCATGGCAACAAATCATGTGATATAAGCACGAATACATCACAGGCGACAAACCTAACATGCTATGGATATCAAATAGTGACCTACCAAAGACAAACATGTTCATTGCTTGTAGATATAAAGTACTATGCATATCCAAAGACAATATCATAAATGATAAGTCAAGAGGTACCCGCCTCAAATGTAGATCGTGTGTCCTCTAACCAGAGCTCAAGTCTCAAATCAGAACCTCAACAGATGAATTGTGGTTGATCCACAATTGAAGAGCTGCAACTGTATGTTGGACAAGAACACCTCAGCGCGAAAACCACCTTGCTGGATTCTCCCCTTCTGGTCAAAAATCAACCATAAGATCACGAATGGAGATCACGGATCATATCAAGGAATGAAAATCACTAGTCCAACCATAACCTAATTCCAACCAAATCTCTTCATCTTACCTTTTTAATCGTCAGTGTTGATCACAGACCCAGCGAAGGAGAACCAATCTCACCTACTGCCTCCCAACCAAAACGCCCAGATCAACACTACACCGAAAAGATTGAGGAGGAGATCGAAGAATCAGTAACAGGTCTACGCCGGTGAGGAAATGAAACATTAATCCAGTGGAGAGGGGAAATTGATGTACCTCCCTGATGGCAACCACCTCTACCCTCTTCAAATCCGTGAGTGAGAGGGAGAGTTTGCCCTAATTTCATCCAGCGACTCCTCCCTACCAGCGACGACAACAGCCAACAGCAGTTGCTTTCGCAACAATAGAGTGGAGGAAGGAGTGGTGTCTCAGTCGCTAGCCGGCAATGTCAGCGATAGGGCTCGGACAGCCGGCGTCGGCTGCGATGACTGTGGCGTCGGGAGTGGGCCGTCGACGCTAGGGTAGAGGGAAGTCTCGGCTGCCTCTTGCTCAGGTGTCTGCGGCGTCGAGAAGGAGAGAAGGAGACGGGGCCGAGTAGAGAGGCTAGGGCACAGAAGCAGGGGAAGTAGATCGGCTCGACGCCGGCACCTTGGGCAAAATCGGTGAGAAGAGGGGAGACTTCCCTTGGCCACGGCATGTACTCGAGGGAGAAGGAAACCGCCTTTGCGGTTAGGGCAGATTGGCCGCGAGGGGGGGGGGGGGAAGAAGGCGCAGGGAAGAAGACTCGGGCACAAACAAACGGCGTTCGGCGAGAAAAAGAGAATAAGAAAGGAAAAGAAAAGTAACTTTTCCTCGCTTAAATGGGGTAGCTTAAACAGGCTTTCCCCGGAGTCCAGTTTTCATCCCCGTAAACTCGTCCATATGAGCTTCGAAAAATTCCAGAAAAATTTCTAAAAATTCCGGAAGATTCCCTTGTCATTATTCGCCATTTTCCCGGTATTTTACATTCTCCCCCACTAATAAAAATTTGGTCCCCAAATTTCGTTATCTCTCTTCAGCAAGTACTAACAACAAATAGAAAGTATAAATGCTGAACAGAAAATAACTCACACACCTCAAGTAAAAAAAAAATGGGGTATCGAGCTCGGATAGTATCCTCGAGCTCTCAGGTAGCCTCCTCGTCGGAATGCTGCCACCATCCGACTTTAACCAGCCGGATATTCTTGTTCCGCAACTGACGCTATTTCCGGTCTAAAATCCGTACCGGAACCTCCTCATAGGTGAAGTCAGGCTGAATAGAAACTGAGATATCTGTCAGCACATGTGTCGAGTCGGATATATACCTCATCAGCATAGACACCTGGAATACGTCGTGATCGACCGCCAACGCTGGTGGTAGCACTAAACGATAAGCTACCACTCCAACCCTTTCCAAGATCTGGAAAGGTCCAATGTATCGCAGGCTAACTTACCTCTGAGGCCAATTTCTTCACCCCTTTCGTGGGTGAAATTCACAGAAATACCTGGTCGCAAATGGAGAACTTTAAAAGTCTCTGACTCCGGTCAGCATAACTCTTCTGGCAGTCTTATGCCTCTAACATCCTCCGTCCGATAGTATGGACCAACTCTGTCTCAAGCTGAGCTCTATGAGGTCCTAATAACTGGGCTTCTCTAACCTCATCCCAGAGGATGGGTGTCCACCAAGGCCTACCTTACAACGCTTCAACGGTGGCATTTGGATAGCCGAATGCAAACCGTTGTTGTAGACGAACTCTACCAACGGCAAATGGTCCTCCCAACTGCCTCCAAAATCTAGTACACAAGACTTCAGCAAGTCCTCTAGAGTCTGAATGGTCCGCTGTGACTATCCATCTATCTGAGGATGGAAAAACTGTACTGAATCGGAGCTGTGTGCCCAAGGCCTACTGCAGACTCTACCAGAAACGAGACGTGAACCGGGGGTCTCTATCCGAAATGATAGTCAAAGGAACACCATGTAATCTGATGATCTCCCGACAATACAGATCTGTCAATCGATCCAGGGAATCAGTCCTCAAAATCGCTAAGAAGTGCGCTGATTTGGTTAATCGATTAACGATAATCCAAATCGCGTCATACTTCGTCGTGTCCTCGACAAACCCACCACAAAGTCCATAGTATTATGTTCCCATTTCCACTCAGGAAATAAAAATCCGCTGAAACAATCCGGCAGGTATCTGGGCTCATCCTTCACCTTCTAATAGACAAGACATCTTGCTACAAAATCTGCGATGTCTTCCTTCACACTGTTCCGCCAATAGGAACGCCTCAAATCTCGGTACATGCGGTTCCACCTGAATGGATCGTAAATCGAGAGCGATGAGTCTCATGAAGTAGCTCCTGCAAGACCAGATAAGACTGCGGTACGCATAATCTGCCTCGGAAGTATATAATACCCTCCTCATCTCGTGTGAACTCGGTCTACTGCCCGGAAGCTATCTGATTGCAAATAAACTGCATATACTGATCAACAGCGTAGGGCTCTCGGATCCTCGTCCTGATCGACGACTGAGCAATCATGGTAACCAAAATACCCTGCTCTATCCGTCCCCGCTCCTCAAGGCACAATTCGGAGAATCCCTAAATCAAGTTTGTGACAACCACTCGGTGGCAAGCTAAAGTCCCTCTGGACTTCTTGCTAAGTGCATCAGCAACCACATTAGCTCTCCTCGGGTGATAGCTAATGGTACAATCATAATCCTTCAGGAACTCTATCCATCTCCTCTGTCGGAGATTAAGTTCCTTCTACGAAAATAGATATTTGAGACTCTTATGGTCAGTGAGAATCTCAACTGTAACGTCATATAAATAATGTCGCCAAATCTTCATGGCAAAAATAATGGCGACTTGCTCCAGATCATGTACAGGGTAGTTCTTCTCATGTTCCTTCAACCGACGAGAAGCATAGGAGTCTACTCTATCGTGCTACAATAGAACATCGCTCAAACCCTGAATAGATGCGTCGGTGTAGAGGACAAATCCGTCCTCCCCAGAAGATAAAATCCAAAAATCGAAGCCGACACTAGTCTCCGCTTCAGCTCCTAGAAGCTGGTCTTGCAATCCTCAGTCCAAGTAAACTTCACGCCTTTCATGGTCACACGTGAAAGTAGCATAGCTATGTGGAAGAAACCCTCGACGAAAGGTCTATAATATCCTGCGAGTCACAAAAGACTGCGGATCTCCTACACTGATTTCGGCTGTTCCCAACGGTAACAACCTCTATCTCCTGTGGAACCACGGTACACTCCTACTGGTGACCGTGTGTCCCAAACATCATCACAAAAGACAATCCAAATCAGCACTACTGATAATCACATATAGATATTCTCGTCGAATCATCTCTAGATCTATGCAAAGGTGGTGCACGTGACTCACCTCGGATCCGAAATAGATCACCACATCGTCAACAAGACAATGGAAACTAATCTAAATATCCTAGGAATACCCATATCATCGAGTCCATGATAACATTTAGGGCACCGCAAGCACGAATGGTAAAACCAAGACACATTAATGTCCGTATCACAGACATTCCTAACCATAAGATCCACAACAATAAACAGATTTAATCACCAACGATATATAATCACCAAAGAATAGCTCCTCCAGTGTGAGAGCAATGCTCCATCACATGAAATACTACATATGTGGGTGCAACGCTCTACCACAAATAATCCGGAATATGTGGGAGCTACGCTCCACCACAACCATCTAAAATATGTGGGAGCTCCGCTCTACCACAAACAAACAAAAATATGTGGGAGCTACGCTCCACCACAAACAATACATAAATGTCCAAGGCACCTAACTATCACACTAGAGACTGCACGAGATCTCTCTACCACAGATCACTATGGATAGCCTAGGGTATAACAACCCAGTAAGCAAATCAAATCCATAGTCAACTCTATCATCATCCTAGTGAGTCGGTCACCCACTAATAGGAGAATTAGTTGACAGGGTAATACAACCAATAATATAATGTAGACACTCAACATTCTACATTCAACATAGGTAGAATTATCATGATGCTACCAATCATAGACCTGATACACGTGCACACACAACATAGGTATGATCAACATAATTCTTGAATTATTATACATCAAACGCACACACAACTCAGGTATATTCAGTATGATACCTCCAACAATACATACCGAACACGTGTGCAAAAATCAACGTAGGTATAATCGGCAATACACCTCAAATAATACTCACAACACATACCAAATGAGTATAATCACTGAATACTTCCAATAAAGCATACTAAACCCAGGTGCACTCACATATCAAACATAAGCCACAAGATACCTCCAATAAAACACTCAAACACATGTGCACATATCACGACACAGATTAAATTGATAAGATATCTCCAATAAAACACATGTGCACATTTCACCACATAGATTTAATCGACAAAATACCTCCAATAAACCAATCAGACCACTCGGGTATAATCTACTAGAAACCCACAACAATCATAACTGGAAAAGTATGCACCCACTACATGCAATTAGACCGTCCATCAAAACGCTCCTACAACCCGTAATAATCATATATACACACTACATAGATATGCAGAATCAGCATATTTAATCCAATCAACCTGATATTCTTTATTCTACCTTCTAAGTTATCCAACTAGGTACATACAGTCAAAAATTAAAGTACCCTCCAAGCAATAGGATACAACGATCCTCTATAGACTGACCAAGCCGACAATGGTATATGGCTAATTCAGTCTTTCCCCATGTCAGTACCAGCCATGTACTAAATGTGCTCAAGATATTAAACTAAGTACAAATAACCCAAAAATCAGCATCTCTATAAAATAGAGTATAACAATCCCTTACTGATCGAACCCATAAAACTATATCGGTAATCTACTAACTGATCAAGATTACATTAATCATCTACCAGCAGCTAAAGTATATCAATCCACGACTACTCAAGTCGACAAACGTAAATCAGTATCCTACTGACCGATCTAACAAAAGTAAATCAATTATCCACTAAAGAAATTAACTAAGATAAAATGATATACTACTGGCTAAGTCAACATGAATATGTAGATACTACCCACTACACAGCTAATAATAGTAGAGGCTGGTATATGCCTCCATCTCCTAACCAACTAGTAGTAACAGAAGCTAAAACTACTAGTGGTATGATATGAAAAATCACCAGAAACTGTAACCCTTAATCTCTATCAAGGTCGATCATCATCAATGGTTTACCTAATACATAAAATGTATGATATATCAACTAGACAGGTACTAGTAAAGAGTGCTAATACATGTCATAAACTGTAATAGTCAACAGTACATAAACTATCAAAAATGTAGGATAACAGTATACCAACATACCTCCTAGAGCTTGGAGATGTCCTGCTGGTTCTAGGTCCCAAAATCCGAAAAGTCACATCGAGAAGACCAAATCACAAAATCCGAAACACAGGGAAATAAGACTCGTAAGCCGATCTCTGATACCAAATAAATTGGTAGCAGATAAATCTCGAAAATCCAAAACACATAGCAAGTATCGTATACCTGCTCTGATACCACATAAATTGTCACGCCCCGAGGGAGTCTTTGTCCGAAGAAATTTCGGCAGCACCTCCCCTGTATGGGTGACAATCTGAAGCACTTCTACAGGCATAATATACCTCAGCCACAGGCGGCTGGAATATACACACAACCACGCAGTTATATATATATCATTAGCCTACACGGCTGAAACAAAACCAATACAGCGGATAAACATAAAATACAAGCCCATACAAAACCAAATAAAACACTGCTAGCCGACTAGGCTTACACCAGACAACCAAAACAATACTCCGAACACAAAACTGGAACACACAAAGCCAAATATACACATCTCATATACCAAGATAAAATAACAAAAAGGCAGCGATATGTCTCTGATGTGACGCGGGGACCAGCAGACAGGATGCTCCAAGCGACACCATAAATAACCTGGTACCTGAAAAGATAGTGTCCACGGGGGTGAGTTCAACAACTCAGCGAATACCAATAGACATGCCTAGTAAGATATATCTAACAGCAATAAACATGGAATACAGCTTTCGAATAATATATAGGAAATATACAAAACTGATAAGTAACCAAGGAAGCTGTACTCACCAGGAACTCCTATCCTGATCTAAAGGGTCATCAAACCGATACGCAGTATGTCTCCTGTATGCATGTCAAACAAATGCATCCACCAAAATGCAGCATATAAGTGCAGCAAACACAAACAAATAAAGGCAATCAATGCATGTGATGACCGTGCACTCTAACATCACTGCTCCTGAACAGTGACCGAGTGGACGGAATGCTGTCGGAGTACTCCTGTCCTGTGACCCCAAATCATAAATGGGGGAGCTCAATGCTCTCATCTCCCAGTACACAAGACGGGGAGGAAATCTCTGCCGGCTACCACGCTGAGTCACCTGACCAACGGAGCCAAACAGAGTCCACCATCTGCCGGCTACCACGCTGCTACACTAAATGCCAGCGGAGCCAAACAGAGCGGAACTGACTGCCGGCTACCACGCTGAGTCATATGACCAACGGAGCCAAACAGCAGAACCGCCACACACCTGCCTGATATACCACTAAACCATGAGTGGGGGTGTGTGCAGTAACTGGCGATGGGTTCAACCATAGTGGAGCCGACAATCGCACAGCATGCAATCATGATGCATGTCACTATGCATAGCAAAAACTGATCCACATAACCATATCCATATATACAAAATGGGTACTGTAAAAGCGATGGTCACATACCAAAATCTAGAGTACACAGGTCAGATAGAATATCAAAACATATGTCCCGAACATAACAAGTATGGTATATCCTGATCAGCATAGAAAAATCCATATATATATAATATGGGTACCACAGTATCAGTAGGTCAAATCCACGGATCCAGGATATACAGGTCTTCTCTGGTATAACAACCTAGATCCTAAACATATCCCCCTTCCATAACCTATGTACCAACAATATACACAGATCAAAGAACAAGGTCTAGGTACACGAACTATATATGACAAACAAACAGAGGTACACAAGCTAGTCATGACATAAAAACCTAAGTATCAGATAATCTAGATAAACATGACTAAAACCAAAAATCCAGAACCTAGTCCTATCCTCAGTAAAACATGGTATGTCACTTACTCTAGAAACTAAGATACATAAGGTAATAAAGTACTCATGGCAATAAGATACTCACGGCAACAAATCATGTGATATAAGCATGAATACATAACAGGCGACAAACCTAACATGCTATGGATATCAAACAGTGATCTACCAAAGACAAACATGTTCATTGCTTGTAGTTATAAAGTACTATGCATATCCAAAGACAATATCATAAATGATAAGTCAAGAGGTACCCGCCTCAAATGTAGATCGTGTGTCCTCTAACCAGAGCTCTAGTCTCAAATCAGAACCTCAACAGATGAATTGTGGTTGATCCACAATTGAAGAGCTGCAACTGTATGCTGGACAAGAACACCTCAGCGCGAAAACCACCTTGCTGGATTCTCCCCTTCCGGTCAAAAATCAACCATAAGATCACGAATGGAGATCACGGATCATATCAAGGAATGAAAATCACTAGTCCAACCATAACCTAATTCCAACCAAATCTATTCATCTTACCTTTTCAATCGTCAGTGCTGATCACAGACCCAGCGAAGGAGAACCAATCTCACCTACTGCCTCCCAACCAAAACGCCCAGATCAACACTACACCGAAAAGATTGAGGAGGAGATCGAAGAATCAGTAACAGGTCTACGCCGGTGAGGAAATGAAACATGAATCCAGTGGAGAGGGGAAATTGATGTACCTCCCTGATGGCAACCACCTCTACCCTCTTCAAATCCGTGAGTGAGAGGGAGAGTTTGCCCTAATTCCATCCAGCGACTCCTCCCTACCAGCGACGACAACACCCAACAGCAGTTGCTTTCGCAACAATAGAGTGGAGGAAGGAGTGGTGTCTCATTCGCTAGCCGGCAATGTCAGCGACAGGGCTCGGACAGCCGGCGTCGGCTGCGATGACTGTGGCGTCGGGAGTGGGCCATCGACGCTAGGGTAGAGGGAAGTCTCGGCTGCCTCTTGCTCAGGTGTCTGCGGCGTCGAGAAGGAGAGAAGGAGATGAGGCCGAGTAGAGAGGCTAGGGCACGGAAGCAGGGAAGTGGCCGGCGGCGGTTGCGGCGCTGATAGGGAAGAAATGGCTAGGGCACGCGCACGGGAAGGAAGAAGGCGCGTGAGAAGAGGAAGAAGAAAAAAAAATAGCGTTCAAAGAAAAAGAGAATAAGAAAGGAAAAGAAAAATAACTTTTCCTCGCTTAAATGAGGTAGCTTAAACAGGCTTTCTCCGGGGTCCAGTTTTCATCCCCGTAAACTCGTCCATATGAGCTCCGAAAAATTCCAGAAAAATTTCTAAAAATTCCGGAAGATTCCCTTGTCATTATTCGCCATTTTCCCGGTATTTTACATCTAGTTAGTAAACTTGTACATGTAAAATTTTTGTTCTATACTCTTCGCACGGATCCGTTGGCTAGGGAGTTTCGGGGTTTCCGTGACGCGAAAAAGCGGTTTTCGCGGCCCGAAAAATCCAACAAAATAGAGTCCCCATGAAGTCAAGGGAGAAAACTCCATACGAGCTTTGGAAAGGCCAGAAGACAAGTTTGAAATACCTTAAAGTGTGGGGGTGCCTTGTAAATGTACTAGTACCTGAACATAGAAGGAAAAAGCTTGGTCCAAAGACCGTAGATGGTATCTTCTTGGGTTATGCTCAAAATAGTATTGCATATAGGTTTCTGATTATTAAATCTGAAATTTCTGGAATAGATGCAAATACTATTGTAGAACTTCGTGATGCTATATTTTTTGAGGATATATTTCCTATAAAGACGAGAACACCTCAATCTATATCTGGTAACCCAACTAGAGATATACCTGCTTCCGTAGAGACCCCATTATCCGTAGAAGGTACACCCTCCTCAAGTCACTCTAGACTAGATGAATCTAGAGAGTGTACAGAATTGAGAAGGAGCAAGAGACAACGTGTGTCTACGGATTTAGGCCAGGACTTTATCACCTATAATATAGAAGGTGACCCTATGACATATAGAGATGCTATGGCTTCTCCTGAAGCTAAGCAATGGAAAGAGGCCATTAAAAGTGAAATGGACTCTATTATCTATAATGCCACTTGGGAGTTGGTAGATTTACCTCCTGGGTGTAACACTATAGGATGTAAATGGGTGTTTAAAAGAAAACTAAAACCTGATGGGTCTGTAGATAAATTCAAAGCCCGCCTAGTTGCTAAGGGATTTAAACAGAAAGAAGGGATTGACTATTTTGACACTTATTCTCTTGTTACTAGAATTACTACAATCCGAGTGTTGATAGCATTGGCATCTATATATCATCTTGAGGTTCATCAAATGGATGTCAAAACGGCATTCCTTAATGGAGATCTTGAAGAAGAGATATATATGGATCAGCCTGAGGGACATGTAGTTTTTGGAAATGAGAATAAAGTCTGTAGGTTAGTTAAATCTCTTTATGGTTTGAAGCAAGCCCCAAAGCAGTGGCACGAAAAATTTGATAGAGCTATGCTATCGTTTGGCTTTGAAATGAATGACTCTGATAAATGTGTGTATGCTAAAATGAAAGGTGATAATTATATTATCTTATGTTTATATGTAGATGATATTCTACTGTTTGGATCTAACCTCTCTATTATTAATGAGACTAAGGCCCTCTTAAGTGATAAGTTTGATATGAAGGATATGGGTTGTGCTGACATGATTTTAGGGTTGAAGTTGACTCGATCAACTGATGGAATAGCAATTTCTCAGTCACTCTACATTGAGAGAGTATTAGAGAAATATGACTATAGCCAAGTTAAATCTGTAGTCACACCGTATAATCCTTCAAAAACTCTCCACAAGAATAAGAGTGGTGTAGCAGTATCTCAATTAAGATACTCACAAATAATAGATAGTCTAATGTATTTAGCAAATTGTTCTAGACCTGATATTTCTTTTGCTATATCGAAATTGAGTAGGTTTACCAGCTGCCCGGACAGAACGCATTGGGATGCATTAGACAGAGTACTCAGATACCTAAAAGGCACTATATCCTTGGTCTTGTGGTATGGAAGATTCCCTGCAGTCATGGAGGGATATAGTGATGCTAGTTGGATAGCGGACACTGCTGAGTGTAAAGGCGTTACTGGTTATGTCTTTATACTTGGAGGCGGTGCAGTTGCTTGGAGGTCTGTTAAACAGACGATTATAACCTGTTCTACATCTGAGGCAGAATTATGTGCTTTGGATACCACAGTAACTGAAGCTGATTGACTGAAGGGTCTTCTTTATGAAATTCCCTTGATGATGAAGCCAATACCTTCTATTTCAGTATACTGTGATAATCAAACAACAATAGCTCAGATTAGAAGCTCCAAGTATAACCAAAAACAGAAGAGACATGTACGAATACGATTAAAGTCTATTCATGAGTTAGTGTCTCTTGGAGTGGTGTCATTGGACTTTGTAAGTTCAAAAGATAATATTGCTGATCCATTCACTAAAGGACTTGATTCTGAGAAAATCAAGAGGTCCAGTAAGGGAATGAGACTGAGGCCTGTCCTGGATTCATCTATAGCAGCAACCCAACCTATCTGATTGGAGATCCCAATAAGTAGGTTCAATTGTAACGCCCGCCCTCCCTGCTAACCCTAAGGGACGGGGCTACGATACTCTATGTACAAATTTTTCTTTTTTTTTTTAAAACAGCGGAAGACTTAAAATAATTCTCTTAGTTTAATAAAAACTTTTCTTTTGTTTTCCCTTTCATCAAATCCGAACTACACTATCATGGCCTCAATAACATGATATCAAAATTAGTAGAAACATAACATCAAGTCACACATACGGTACTACAATTCATGATACCAAAGCATAGTTCTTTAAAAGTGTTTTTTTTAAAGCAGGTTCTTATTTGGTTGCCTAGCCACTGCCACACACATCTCCTTGCCTCTCTTGCTACTCCTCTAGCTCATCCAGCTTTTTCCTTTATCTGTGGTACAAGGACAGTAAGCTGTGAGCACTCATGGCTCAGTAAGTTCCTTTCCTACTCACTAAAACCAAAAATCATAGTATAATCAAAGAATGTCTCAACATGGCATAATTTCAACTAGTCATGACATAATGTAACATACTCTTTTAAGCATATCATGCAACATGAAGAAATCATAACTAGTCATGGCATATCATAGCGTAAAGCATAGCATGAAGAATAACATAATCGTATCTAATCATGGCATATCGTCATAAGGAGTCATGGCATATCCTACACATGGACATATCATGGAACATAACATAATCATATCTAACCATGGCATATCATAAATCATCATAAGGTATATGCAATATGATTTTGAAAAACATGTATCCGAAAAACATGTGTATGCCTCATGATCTTTAAAACCATTTCTTCTTACATATATACTTCAACATAATCTCAACTTAAAGGGGATCCCGGCTATGTACCACTTACATATTGCGCGCAACCTATGTAGGTCCAAGGTAGCAAGTCTTGAACCCTACAAGGCAACATACTAGGCCCGAGTCTTACTCCATCGACCTAGGGGCACTTAGGAGCCCATCCCTAACGAGGCCTGAGTCTTATTCCATCGACCCCGGGGCGCTTATGGTGCCAACCCTTGGTACAAGCCATATAAAGTAAAGTACATGTCATACTTATACATATCATACATCATAAAAGCATGCATCACTTAGGCACACATCCTATCATAAAAATATGCATCACTTAGGCATACATCATGTCATAAAAGTATGCATCACTTAGGCATACATCATATCATAAAAGTATGCATCACTTAGGCATACATCATGTCATAAAGGTATGCATCACTTAGGCATACATCATACCATAAAAGTATGCATCACTTAGGCATACATCATATCATAACAATATGCATCACTTAGGCATAGATCATAAAAACATGCATATCTTAAGCATAAAGCATATCACCAAGCATGCATAATTTAACCACATAGCATATCACCAAGCATGCATAATTTAACCACATAGCATCAAAGTATGCATAATTTAACCACATATCATAACATAAGCATGCATATTTTCAGCTCATATCATATCATCAAAGCAAGTAAAATTTACCCACATATCATAACATAAAGCATGCATATTTTGAACTCATAACATATCGTAGAAATTCTCATCTTGTATAGCTCACAAGCATACATGTCTAAGCATAAAAGTGTATCATGTGCTCATCCAATCATAAGGAACAATGTAACATGATTAATTTGGGTACTAAGCTTCCTAATCCTTTGGGTTCTTATCTTGGCCGAAACCCTCTTAGGTGCCAATTCAGGTTTTAAACTACATCCAAGCATGTAGAACCTAATTCATCCACATATCATTTTCATAGGAAGTATTATAAACAAGATTTACTTGGACTCTAAGTTCTCCAAGTCCTTAAACCTCATTTGGCCGAACCTTAACAAGTGTGAAACAAGGTTCTAAATGACATAAAGCATGGAAACCTTAACCATATTTATAGCATTTGTTTCAAGGAATATGGTAAGCACAATTGAGTTAGTTCCTAAATCCTTTAAGCCCTTAAAATTATGTCATGGCCAAAACTTACAAGTACTCATTTAGGTTTTCAAGCAAGCATACAAGCATGTGAACTTACTCTAACATCATGTATAAATTTATAAATGGTATCATACAAGTGGTCATGGCCGAAACTTCCCTTAGCATCAATTTAGGTCACTAACAACATATAGCATGTGAATTTTTAGCTTTCTACATTTCATATTCCATGGAGAGTGACATGAGCATGTTCAATGTAAGTTCTAGGGTTTCTAAGGCATGTATCCTTTCATGGCCGAGACTTTAAGGTGTCCATTTGAATCATAGTTAAATATATAAGCATGTGAACACAATCAACATGTTATCTCAATTTCATAAGAAGCATCTTTAACACATGAGGTCTAAATTTTAAGGTTTCTAGGTCTTTAAACACTACATGGCCGAACCTCATCAAGCATGGAATTTGTTCAAATGGCATAAAAGCATAGAAAGTCATAACACATTTCATAACATGTATAAAAGTCAAGCACTATAAGCATACATTTAAATTGTGTCTTAGGTTTCCTAGGTTTTTCCTTTCTTTATCTCATAGCATATGTTTGGACGAAACCTTCCAAGTCTTTAAACTAGGTTTTAGGTGGCCTAAAGTATGGAAAACCTAAACAAATTTTATGGCAAAAACATCAAAGGAACTATACATATAAGTTTGGTTCACAAACAAGCTAGGACCCTTGTGGTCATAATTATCATATATCATGCAACCAATTTTCCTATACTCTAATTAAGCATGGGAGCATCAAACAACTTTCATATCTTATTGTCATGGAGGTTTTGAGCATGTTAAAAAAAATCTGTTTAAGCTATTCTAAACCATCCACCTTACCATGGCCGAAACATTAAAAGTGATGTTCATGAGTTTCTATCAACATACAAGCATGCAACTCTTTAAGAAACTCTATATTCTATCATATAAACATGGTGAGTTTAAATTCAAAGTCTTCCTAACCCTAAACCCTTCCTTGGCCGAAACTTGTGAGTGGGGTACTTTTGGTTCCAAGTAACCTTCAAGTATGAAAACAATAATGGATCCTTAACCATTTATTTAGAGGGTTTTGTGCAAGTTAGGTAAACAAATAAATTCCCTAGCCCTTATAAAACCTTTTTGGCCAAAACTCTAGGGTTAGGTACATCTCTAATCCAGCATCACATATATATAAAAATATGAGAGAAAACCTTCTTACAAAGCATAGAAAAATTATCATGAATCAAGGCTTATATTAAACATTCCTAGGATCAACAAGTCCTTTCTTTGGCCGAATTTTCATAACTTTGTTTCTAGGTTTTAAAATCCTCATAAAATCCAGAAACACATTAAAACCACTTGTACCACAGGTGAGGGGATACTTACTTCCTTTTCTCTTGTGGTTCTAAAGTGTGGTGATAGAAGAAAGGGTCTCTTCTTCTTGTTCTCCTCCTTTGATTTCCCTTGGTAGCCTTCCTTGTATCCTAGGAGGAACCTTGTTTTGGGGGCCGAAAATGGAGGAGAGGGGGCTGAGGCTCTCGGTGGTGGAGAGGAGAGAATGAGAGAAATGAGAGAAAAATAAAATCTTCTCTTTACATGCTCCCTTTTATGTTAAGGGGGAAGAGGTAGCAAAATTGATTTTTTTTTGCTTTCCTTCTCCCTTAGCCCTTTTTTTTTCTTTTTATTTTATTTTATTTTATTTATTTATTTGTTCTCATCATTCATGATGAAACAAGGGGGAATGAATCCCCTTAATTGTCCTCTTTAAGTCACGACAAAGGGAGAGGAAGAGGGAGAGAAAAGAAGGAAGGCAAGTTGCCTTTCTCTTGCTCTTTTCTTGCTTTCTTTTGGCTAGCTTTTACTCTCATCCTTATCATGAGTTTCCCTCCTTTGCTATCAATATATCATTCCTATCCCAACTGGTTATTACCCATTAATCCTATCATTTACATCATGAGAGGTTCAAGATTCAATCCTTGACCACTCCCTATTTTTATTTCTTTTTATTTCTTTTTGGTTCAACATTCTACTAATATTTTTCTAAGGCAAATTCATCATTCTCATATTTATCTTAAAAGCTTAGTAGGTGTTACAGTACCCCGTACCTCATAAAAAGTTCATCCTCGAACTTTAAAATAGCTCCGGGTACTTTTGTTTCATATCGTCCTCGCGTTCCTAGGTGGCTTCTTCAAATCGTTGATTCCGTCATAGAACCTTTACTAAGGGTATTTCTTTGTTCCTTAACCTCTTGACTTCTCGGTCCAAGATCTGAATAGGTCTACTTTCGTAACTTAGGTCCTCTTGAACCTGTACCGACTGTGGCTCAATTACTTTATCTGTGCTGGGAGTACACTTCTTGAGCATTGATACATGGAACACATTGTGAATAGCTGTCATGTCTGGAGGTAGTTCTAGTCTGTATGCGACTTGGCCCACTCTTTCTAAAATCCGGTACGGTCCTACGTATCATGGGCTTAACTTGCTCCTCTTTCCGAATCTCATTATCCCTTTCATGGGGGATACCTTAAGGAATACCAAATCTCCGATGTTGAATTCTAGCGGCCTGCGTCGTTTATCAGCATAATTCTTCTGCCGACTCTGAGCAGTTTCTATTCGTTGGCGGATCTTCTGTATAGCTCGGGTGGTGTCATCAATAAGTTCCGTTCGGAGCCCCATTTCCTTCTTTTCACCACTTTCATACCAGCATATAGGGGATCTACACTTCCTCCCATACAGAGCTTCGTAAGGTGTCATTCTAATAGTAGCTTGGTAACTATTATTGTAGGCGAATTCTGCCAGGTATAAATATCGGCACCAGCTTCCCTTGAAGTCCAGGGCACAAGCTCTTAACATATCTTCTAATATTTGGTTCACTCTTTCAGTTTGCCCATCGGTCTGAGGGTGGAAAGTTGTACTAAATAACAACTTCGTGCCGAGGGTCTTCTGAACGCACTCCCAAAAGTGTGAAACAAAACGACCGTCTCTATCAGAAATAATGGTCTTAGGAATACCATGTAGCCGAATGATTTCCTTAACATATAACTGAGCTAGTTGTTCAGTTGAATAAGTCATTTTGATCGCCAAAAAGTGTGCGGACTTCGTCAATCTGTCTACAATCACCCATATAGCGTCATATCCGTTTGTCGTCCTGGGAAGACCCGAAATGAAATCCATAGAGATTTCTTCCCATTTCCATTCTGGAATTTGGACAGGCTGTAGTAATCCGCCCGGTCTCTGGTGTTCAGCTTTTACCCTTTGGCAGGTCAGGCAAGTACTGACATACTGAGCCACTTCTCTTTTCATACCAAACCACCAAAATTTCTTTTCCAAGTCCTGGTACATCTTAGTGGAGCCCGGGTGTATTACATAGGGTGTTGTATGAGCTTCTTCCAAGATTTTCCTTCGCAACTCAGGGTCCTCTGGAATGCATAACCGATCCCTGAGGTATAGTTGTCCGCGATACGGAACCCGTCATTCTTCCCTTCCAAAGTCTCTTGTTTGATTCTCTGGAGGTTTTGGTCACTGGTTTGCTTTTCCAGTATACTCTCAAATAACGTCGGTGTTATGGTGAGGGTAGAAAGTCGCCCGGACATAGTTTCGACCCAAGGATACGAAACACGTCTCGGTTCCTCGATGGATTCCCATATTGGTTCGTTTCCAGCATTAAGTAAAACTTTAGCATATTGATTGAAATTAGGTAGCTGACCTGAGACGATGGCAGAGGCGTTCGCCACGTCATCCTGAGCGAGAGAGTAGACTCTGGCATTGGTCATAGTGGGAGGGGCCTCCAATTTTCCTTGGCTGATTGAACTCCCTTCTATGGCAGTATGCATTTGGTGAAGCTGTGCAGGGGTACTCCTATTCTGGTTGTTCTGCGGAGGTAGTGCCTGAGACTGAGTAGGGCAATTTCTTGCCAAATGTCCTTCCTTTTCGCAGTTGTAGCACTTTCTGGTGCTTAGGAGACATACTCCAGAATGCATCTTTCCACATGTGGCACACTGAGGGTACTTGGTTTGCTTATTGGCCGGACCACCTTTTGTGTTGTTCTACTGTTTCCTCTTTCCACCTGAGTTTCCTTTCCAGCCGGTTCTGGTATTGTGCGATTTTTGTCCTCCGGTCAGTGCTTGGTTCTTGCCCTCGTTCATTGCTTTCTGGTAGTGCTCGGTAATCAGGGCACTGCTGACTAGCCCCTCTGCAGTCTGCGGTCTATTAACTCCGCCGGCTACGTTCAGAGCTATCTCGGGTCGGAGCATCTTTAACATTAACCGGACCCTTTCTTTTTCAGTACTGATCAGTTCTGGGCACAGACGTGCTAGGCGGTTGAACTTCTTGACGGCTTCGTTAACTGACAGATCACCTTGCCGGAACTCAGTGAACTCGTCATAGTGCTTGTTGGTCACTTGCATATGGAAGAATTCTTCTAAGAACTCTGTCTCAAAATCCGTCCACTGCATCTGGTTTATTTGTCTTTTCACCTTTACTCGGTCCCACCACATCCGGACATCTCCGGTAAGGCAAAACGACGCGCATTTGACCTTCTCGTGTTCAGGCCAGTCCAGTAGTTCCATTATGCTCTCCCCGGTCTTGAGCCAGGCTTGCGCATCCCATGGTTCGCAGTTTCCCGAGAAGGCTTCCGGCTTAAGCCTTTGCCACTGAATTAGATAGGCCTCTTGTCGGACCATCGGAGTAGGTGCTGCCGGGGGCATTGGCGCGGCTGTAGGTATAACCGGTAGTGTATTCTGATTTGCCGGTGGGGTAACTGGGTTGCCTTGCTGACCCATTAAGGTAGTGATCAGCTGCTGTTGTTCTGTGATCTGACGCTGGAGGTCTGTGACTACCTGTGTCAGGTCTGGTGGAGTCACTGTCCCCTCGGTTCGGCCATTGCGTGTCCTAACCATGTTTATGTAAATAATGACAAATAGACTAGTGTAAGTGGTTATCGTTTTTAGCCAATCTAACGTACTGTTTTGTTTCTATCTATTTTTTCTGGTATTATTCGTAACCTACTAATATGTAATCCTAATCTAAATTATAACTAAAAGCATAGAATAAAGCATCAAACATAAGCAAGCAAAACATGAAACTAAAGCATAAGCAACATAAGGAAATAAAGCATAAGCAATATAGTAAAGAAAATAAAGCATAGGCAATATAACAAGGAAGAAAAATAAAGCATAAGTCATATAACATGAAACTAAGCATAATCATATAACAAGAAAATTAAGCATAAACATTCTTACTTGGAGCGGCAGGTCGGAGGCTTGATGTGTGTGTAGTGAACTGGCAAAAACTTGTCTCTGATACCAACCTGTAACGCCCGCCCTCCCTGCTAACCCTAAGGGACGGGGCTACAATACTATATGTACAAATTTTTCTTTTTTTTTTTAAAACAGCGGAAGACTTAAAATAATTCTCTTAGTTTAATAAAAACTTTTCTTTTGTTTTCCCTTTCATCAAATCCGAACTACACTATCATGGCCTCAATAACATGATATCAAAATTAGTAGAAACATAACATCAAGTCACACATACGGTACTACAATTCATGATACCAAAGCATAGTTCTTTAAAAGTTTTTTTTTAAAAGCAGGTTCTTATTTGGTTGCCTAGCCACTGCCACACACATCTCCTTGCCTCTCCTGCTGCTCCTCTAGCTCATCCAGCTTTTTCCTTTATCTGTGGTACAAGGACAGTAAGCTGTGAGCACTCATGGCTCAGTAAGTTTCTTTCCTACTCACTAAAACCGAAAATCATAGTATAATAAAAGAATGTCTCAACATGGCATCATTTCAACTAGTCATGACATAATGTAACATACTTTTTTAAGCATATCATGCGACATGAAGAAATCATAACTAGTCATGGCATATCATAGAGTAAAGCATAGCATGAAGCATAACATAATCGTATCTAATCATGACATATCGTCATAAGGAGTCATGACATATCCTACACATGGACATATCATGGAACATAACATAATCATATCTAACCATGGCATATCATAAATCATCATAAGGTATATGCAATATGATTTTGAAAAACATGTATCCGAAAAACATGTGTATGTCTCATGATCTTTAAAACCATTTCTTCTTACATATATACTTGAACATAATCTCAACTTAAAGGGGATCCCGGCTATGTACCACTTACATATTGCGCGCAACCTATGTAGGTCCAAGGTAGCAAGTCTTGAACCCTACAAGGCAACATACTAGGCCCGAGTCTTACTTCATCGACCTAGGGGCACTTAGGAGCCCATCCCTAACGAGGCCCGAGTCTTATTCCATCGACCCCGGGGCACTTATGGAGCCCACCCTTGGTACAAGCCATATAAAGTAAAGTACATGTCATACTTATACATATCATACATCATAAAAGCATGCATCACTTAGGCACACATCCTATCATAAAAATATGCATCACTTAGGCATACATCATGTCAAAAAGTATGCATCACTTAGGCATACATCATATCATAAAGGTATGCATCACTTAGGCATACATCATGTCATAAAGGTATGCATCACTTAGGCATACATCATACCATAAAAGTATGCATCACTTAGGCATACATCATATCATAACAATATGCATCACTTAGGCATAGATCATAAAAACATGCATATCTTAAGCATAAAGCATATCACCAAGCATGCATAATTTAACCACATAGCATATCATGAAAGCATGCATATTTTAAGCACTAAACATAGCATCTAAGCATGCATAATTTAACCACATATCATAACATAAGCATGCATATTTTCAGCTCATATCATATCATCAAAGCATGTAAAATTTACCCACATATCATAACATAAAGCATGCATATTTTGAACTCATAACATATCGTAGAAATTCTCATCTTGTATAGCTCACAAGCATACATGTCTAAGCATAAAAGTGTATCATGTGCTCATCCAATCATAAGGAACAATGTAACATGATTAATTTGGGTACTAAGCTTCCTAATCCTTTGGGTTCTTATCTTGGCCGAAACCCTCTTAGGTGCCAATTCAGGTTTTAAACAACCTCCAAGCATGTAGAACCTAATTCATCCACATATCATTTTCATAGGAAGTATTATAAACAAGATTTACTTGGACTCTAAGTTCTCCAAGTCCTTAAACCTCATTTGGCCGAACCTTAACAAGTGTGAAACAAGGTTCTAAATGACATAAAGCATGGAAACCTTAACCATATTTATAGCATTTGTTTCAAGGAATATGGTAAGCACAATTGAGTTAGTTCCTAAATCCTTTAAGCCCTTAAAATTATGTCATGGCCGAAACTTACAAGTACTCATTTAGATTTTCAAGCAAGCATACAAGCATGTGAACTTACTCTAACATCATGTATAAATTTATAAATGGCATCATACAAGTGGTCATGGTCGAAACTTCCCTTAGCATCAATTTAGGTCACTAACAACATATAGCATGTGAATTTTTAGCTTTCTACATTTCATATTCCATGGAGAGTGACATGAGCATGTTCAATGTAAGTTCTAGGGTTTCTAAGGCATGTATCCCTTCATGGCCGAGACTTTAAGGTGTCCATTTGAATCATAGTTAAATATATAAGCATGTGAACACAATCAACATTTTATCTCAATTTCATAAGAAGCATCTTTAACACATGAGGTCTAAATTTTAAGGTTTCTAGGTCTTTAAACCCTACATGGCCGAACCTCATCAAGCATGGAATTTTTTCAAATGACATAAAAGCATAGAAAGTCATAACACATTTCATAACATGTATAAAAGTCAAGAACTATAAGCATACATTTAAATTGTGTCTTAGGTTTCCTAGGTTTTTCCTTTCTTTATCTCATAGCATATGTTTGGCCGAAACCTTCCAAGTCTTTAAACTAGGTTTTAGGTGGCCTAAAGTATGGAAAACCTAAACAAGTTTTATGGCAAAAACATCAAAGGAACTATACATATAAGTTTGGTTCACAAACAAGCTAGGACCCTTGTGGTCATAATTATCATATATCATGCAACAAATTTTCCTATACTCTAATTAAGCTTGGGAGCATCAAACAACTTTCATATCTTATTGTCATGGAGGTTTTGAGCATGTTAAAAAAAATCTGTTTAAGCTATTCTAAACCATCCACCTTACCATGGCCGAAACATTAAAAGTGATGTTCATGAGTTTCTATCAACATACAAGCATGCAACTCTTTAAGAAACTCTATATTCTATCATATAAACATGGTGAGTTTAAATTCAAAGTCTTCCTAACCCTAAACCCTTCCTTGGCCGGAACTTGTGAGTGGGGTACATTTGGTTCCAAGTAACCTTCAAGTATGAAAACAATAATGGATCCTTAACCATTTATTTAGAGGGTTTTGTGCAAGTTAGGTAAACAAATAAATTCCCTAGCCCTTATAAAACCTTTTTGGCCGAAACTCTAGGGTTAGGTACATCTCTAATCCAGCATCACATATATATAAAAATATGAGAGAAAACCTTCTTACAAAGCATAGAAAAATTATCATGAATCAAGGCTTATATTAAACATTCCTAGGATCAACAAGTCCTTTCTTTGGCCGAATTTTCACAACTTTGTTTCTAGGTTTTAAAATCCTCATAAAATCCAAAAACACATTAAAACCACTTGTACCACAGGTGAGGGGATACTTACTTCCTTTTCGCTTGTGGTTCTAAAGTGTGGTGACGGAAGAAAGGGTCTCTTCTTCTTGTTCTCCTCCTTTGATTTCCCTTGGTAGCCTTCCTTGTATCGTAGGAGGAACCTTGTTTTGGGGGCCGAAAATGGAGGAGAGGGGGCTGAGGCTCTCGGTGGTGGAGAGGAGAGAATGAGAGAAATGAGAGAAAAATAAAATCTTCTCTTTACATGCTCCCTTTTATGTTAAGGGGGAAGAGGTAGCAAAATTGGTTTTTTTTTGCTTTCCTTCTCCCTTAGGCCATTTTTTTTTTATTTATTTATTTGTTCTCATCATTCATGATGAAACAAGGGGCAATGAATCCCCTTAATTGTCCTCTTTAAGTCACGGCAAAGGGAGAGGAAGAGGGAGAGAAAAGAAGGAAGGCAAGTTGCCTTTCTCTTGCTCTTTTCTTGCTTTCTTTTGGCTAGCTTTTACTCTCATCCTTATCATGAGTTTCCCTCCTTTGCTATCAATATATCATTCCTATCCCAACTGGTTATTACCCATTAATCCTATCATTTACATCATGAGAGGTTCAAGGTTCAATCCTTGACCACTCCCTATTTTTATTTCTTTTTATTTCTTTTTGGTTCAACATTCTACTAATATTTTTCTAAGGCAAATTCATCATTCTCATATTTATCTTAAAGGCTTAGTGGGTGTTACATCAATGTGGTATAAACAAGCTATAAGGATGAATCGTAAGCATCAAATTGATTGAGATGTAATCTCATAGTCTCTTCCCTGGATAGATGCTTGGCTGCTAGTAAGGATGAGCTTAGGAGTTCTTAATGAGTTTAAGGTCTTAATGACAGGATGCTTGCAGTACATCCTTGGAGAACTCACCTATGTAAGTGTAACTGTGGGGCCGCAGTGTGGGGGGTCTAGGCAACTCTCCTTAGCACTTATGAGACAAGATTCGGTGGCATGGCCGTAATGCACCAACCCAGAAGGATTCAACCGTCGCCAGTGATGAGTTGTTACCAATTGATCTTCACATATAAAAGGTTTAAGATCAAGACTCAGTTCTCTTCAAACCTATGTGAATAAGATTGGTGTACTTAGGTAAAAATTCAAACTAGAAGGTATTTTCACTGAAAGCTCATTGCAACCAAGCCTCAGAACATATCTTTATTTTTCGATCAAAATAATTTGAATTAGTGGGGGATTGTTGAGTTTTAATTCAAAATATTCCCATTGTTTTTAGTCCCACATTGCTAAGCGAAGAAGCTTAGAAGGCTTTATATATGGAAGTCTTCCATGCTAGCTTAGTCAAGTTAAGGAGGACCTACACGTATGCGCGGGCCAAGCCCAAATCAGGTGGTTTCAGGGGGTTCGAGCCGGAAATCCATAAACCAGGCACGACGCACGCGATTATCGCGCAGGGGGGGTGCAAATCCCCAGCTTGTGGGCCTCGAGTTTACGGGCGGCCCGGTTCATTTTTGCCAGTCCGGTTTAGTTCACCCGGTTCGTTTTTGCCTCTGGTCCGGTTTGGTTCTATCCGCGTGAGGAAAGTAAAGCAGCGCGGTTCTGTCCGCATGAGGAAGCGAAGCATAGTGATTCTGTTCGCGAGAAAGCGACGCACCCACGCGTAAGAAAGCAAAGCGACGTACACTTTGGTGCGTACACTACTTCGAAGTGTATAAATACACTTCCTTTGCTCTTTCTCAATTCACTCCAAGAAAAAGCAAAGCATTCCTATGCTCTCTTCTTTCTTTCTTCTTCTTCTTCTTCTTCTTCTTCTTTCCAAGTTCTGAGGCTTGGTTCTACGATCTGAGGTTGACTCCGAGGGCGGCGTTCGTCTTGGAGTGCACCTACGAACGGTGCGAGCGGTTGTCGGATCTTGGGAGGATTTTGCCAGAGAGCCTCTGCATCGTGGGTGGCAATTAATTCTCTAAAGACAGTCGGCACGCCCGACGCTTCGACCGGAGATACACAAATTCCTAACCTTACTCTATTACTGTTTATTGCATGCTCATCATTTATTGGTGCAATTATTACTGTATTAGTGTAATCAATTTTACTACACCATATTCTCTTGGCAATTTATTTATAATATGTCTCAACATTGTAAATGGTGGTGGCCACTTTTGACAATGTCACCATCTCTATGGAGATTCATTGTTTCGAAATCATGTACTCGGAAAGGAAAGGCTGGAAGATGGCTGCGCCAGACCGGTTTTGGACATTTTCTTGAAGGAGCATTTGTAAGGTGAGGGATTTTATTTGTCTTAGTAGCGTTTCGTTGGAAGTTTTTGTTGAATTTTGTTTTAAAAATTCAAAGCATTTTTTGGAGTATTTTTAGTCCCACATTGCTAAGTGGAGAAGCTTGGAAGGGCTTATATAGGAAGCTCTTCCATCCTTGCTTAGCAATAATAAGAGGACCTACACGCATGCGCGGGCCAAGCCCAAATCGAGTGGATTTGGGGGGTTCGAGACGGAAATCCATAAATCGGGCGTCACGTGCGCGATTAACGCGCGCAGGGGGGGTGCAAATCCCCAGCCCGTGGGCCTTGCGCTCACGGGCGGCCCGGTCTGTTTTTGCTGGTTTGGTTCAGTCTGAGCCAAACTAGTTTGGTTTCCGGTTCTGATTCGGACTTTGGTTTTGGTCCGCGTGAGGAAGCGAAGCAGCGCTTCGGTTCTGGTCGCATGAGGATGCGAAACAACGCATCCGCGCGGGAGAAGAGGTAGCAGAAACAAAGTGTGCGTCCCTCCTCTGCACTGCTTCAAGTGTATAAATACACTTCCTCACTTCCTTCTCAATTCACTTAAGAAAGCATAGCATTCCTTCTCCCTTGCTTTCTACTTCTTCTTCTTCTTCTTTCTTTCTAAGTTCTGAGGCTTGGTTCGCGATCTGAGGTTGAGTCCGAGTGCGGCGCTCGTTTTGGAGTGCACCTACGAGCGACGCGAGCGGTTGTCGGATCTTGGGAGGATTTTGCCGGAGAGCCTCTGCACCGTGGGCGGCAATCAATTCTCTAAAGACAATTGGCACGTCCGACACTTCGACCGGAGATACACAATTTCTTAACCCTTACTGTTATTAACGTTTATTGCATGCTCGTCATTTATTGGTGCAATTATAGATTACTGTATTAGTTCTATTACAGTTATTACAATTTTAGAGAATTGATTGTAGCATCAATAAACATGATGAACGATAGGGTAACGGGGTCCGATGAGGCTAGCGCCCGACCCGAAAGATTTTTCGGGCAAAACTTCAGACGTTGGCAACAACGAATGAAATTTTGGCTTACTACGCTAGGGCTATTCTCCGTTATAGAAACAGACCCCCCCTTCACCCAATGAAGAGGAACCTGCCCGTAGTGCTACCTTAGATAGGTTTAAGCAAAGGGATTATCTCTGTCATGGGAGAATCCTATCTGCCCTCTCAGACGCACTATTTGATGTGTACTGTTCAACCGCTTTAGCTAAAGAGCTGTGGAAATCTTTGGATAAAAAATACAACTCTGAAGATTCTGGTTTAGAAAAGTACACTGTGGCAAAATTCCTAAACTTCAAAATGGTTGAAGGCAAATCTGTGATCACATGAATTCCAAGTCCAAATTCATGGTCTTGCTGAAGGAGATATGCCATTACCTGAAAAATTTCAGGTCTTGTCAATCATCGAAAAATTGCCTCCGAGTTGGGAAGATTTTGGCATGACTCTTAAACATCGGAGAGGTAAAATCTCTCTCGAAGATTTGATGATTGCCTTAAAATATCGAAGAAGAACATCGGAAGCAACATAAAAATGATGATACAAGAATGCCTATGGATTTTATTCCAAAGGCGAATGTAGTAGTCTCATCTGACAAAAAGAAATTCAAAAATCAGAAAATGAAGAACAAGATGAAACCCAACCCAAAGGTTCAAAAGAAAACTGGAACTAAACCTAAGCCTTGTTGGGCATGTGGACAGGTTGGACATTATGCCAAATTCTGCCCTAAGCGAAAGGACAAGAACCAAAGCAATACGTCCAACACCAAGGCACAAGTAAATGTCGTGACTGCTAGTGACGACACCAGTGATAGGTTTGTTACCTTCAAACCTGAACTAAACTTGATCTATCAACCCAATGAATGGTTAGTTGATACAGGTGCTAATGTACACTGTTGTGCTGATCGCTCTGCCTTCCTTACTTATCAGGTAATTGAAGGCACTTCCGTGACCATGGGGAATCATTCTGCAGCCAGGGTGTTTGGGATAGGACAAGTTGACCTGAGGTTCACCTCTGGAAAAGTCCTGTCACTGCATGAGGTGCATCATGTTCCAGCGGTCTGTCGGAATTTGATTAGCGGATCAAAATTAGTTCATGCTGGTTATGAGTTGAACTTCAAATGTAATAAAGTTGTAATATTACATTTAGGAACCTTTATTGGAAAAGGTTACCTTAATGAAGGTTTATTTAAACTCAATGTAGAAAATGCTACTTTAAATAAAACTTCTAATATTGGTTGTTCATATAACATTGAGTCTTATGATATGTGGCATGACAGATTAGGACATGTCAATTTTAATACCGTAAAAAGGATGATGAATCTTGACATGATCCCTAAGCATGCTATAAATGATAAGAAAAAATGTGAAATTTGTGTGCAATATAAACAACCCCGTAAACCCTTCAAATCAGTTGATAGAAATTCTGATATTTTAGAATTGATTCATACTGACTGTTGTGAGTTTAACGGTGTAACAACGAGAGACCATAAAAGGTATTTCATTACCTTCATTGATGACCACTCTCGTTATTGTTATGTTTATTTGCTAAAAACTAAGGATGAAGCTTTAGATAAATTTATGATTTTTAAATCTGAAGCTGAGAATCAAACCGATAAAACGATTAAGAGGTTAAGGTCTGATAGGGGTAGAGAATTTACCTCGAACCTGTTTCAAAAATTTTGTCAAGATATAGGTATAATCCATGAGGTAACTGCTCCATATAGTCCTCAATCCAACGGTATAGCAGAACGAAAAAATCGAACCCTTGAAGATATGATTAATTCTATGTTAGGCAGTTCTGGGTTACCCAACTTTATGTGGGGGGAGGCTCTATACACTGCATGCCATGTGCTAAATAGAGTCCCAATGAAGTCAAGGGATAAAACCCCATATGAACTTTGGAAAGGTCGAAGGACAAGTTTGAAATACCTTAAAGTGTGGGGGTGCCTGGCAAAGGTACTAGTACCTGAACACAGAAGGAAAAAACTTGGTCCAAAGACCGTAGATGGTATTTTCTTGGGTTATGCTCAAAATAGTATTGCATATAGGTTCCTGATTATTAAATCAGAAATTCCTGGAATAGATGCAAATACTATTGTAGAACTTCGCGATGCTACATTTTTTGAGGATATATTTCCTATGAAGACGAGAACACCTCAATCTAGTATTTCTACTAGAAATGAGCCTTCTTCCGTAGAGGTCCCATTATCCGTAGTGGGTACACCTTCCTCAAGTCACTCTAGACTAGATGAATCTAGTGAGTATACAGAACCGAGAAGGAGCAAGAGGCAACGTGTGTCTACGGATTTAGGCCAGGACTTTATCACCTATAATATAGAAGGTGACCCTGTGACATATAGAGATGCTATGGCTTCTCCTGAAGCTAAGCACTGGAAAGAGGCCATTAAAAGTGAAATGGACTCTATTATCTCTAATGCCACTTGGGAGTTGGTAGATTTACCTCCTGGGTGTACCACTATAGGATGTAAATGGGTGTTTAAGAGAAAACTAAAGCCTGATGGGTCAGTAGATAAATTCAAAGCCCGCCTAGTTGCTAAGGGATTCAAACAAAAAGAAGGGATTGACTATTTTGATACTTATTCTCCTGTTACTAGAATTACTACAATCCGAGTGTTAATCGCATTAGCATCCATATATCATCTTGAAGTCCATCAAATGGATGTCAAAACGACATTCCTAAATGGAGATCTAGAAGAAGAGATATATATGGATCAGCCTGAGGGATATGTAGTCTCTGGAAATGAGAATAAAGTCTGTAAGTTAGTCAAATCTCTTTATGGTTTGAAGCAAGCCCCAAAGCAGTGGTACGAAAAATTTGATAGAGCTATGCTATCGTTTGGCTTTGAAGTAAATGACTCTGATAAATGTGTATATGCTAAAATGAAAGATGATAATTGTATTATCCTATGTTTATATGTAGATGATATTCTACTATTTGGAACTAATATTTCAATTATTAATGAGACTAAGGTCCTCTTAAGTGGTAAGTTTGATATGAAGGATATGGGTTGTGCTGATATGATTTTAGGGCTGAAGTTGACTCGTTCAACTGATGGAATAACAATTTCTCAGTCACTCTATGTTGAGAGAGTATTAGAGAAATATGGTTATAGTCAAGTTAAATCTGTTGTCACACCATATGACCCTTCAAAAACTCTCCACAAGAATAATACTGGTGTGGCAGTGTCTCAATTAAGATACTCACAAATAATAGGTAGTCTAATGTATTTAGCTAATTGTTCTAGACCTGATATTTCTTTTGCTATAACGAAATTGAGCAGGTTTACCAGCTGTCCGGACAGAACGCATTGGGATGCATTAGACAGAGTACTCAGATACCTAAAAGGTACTATATCCTTGGGCTTGTGGTATGGGAGATTCCCTGCAGTCCTGGAGGGATATAGTGATGCTAGTTGGATAGCAGACACTGCTGAGTGTAAAGGCGTTACTGGTTATGTCTTTACACTTGGAGGCGGTGCAGTTGCTTGGAGGTCTGTTAAACAGACGATTATATCTCGTTCTACATCTGAGGCAGAATTGTGTGCTTTAGATACCACAGTAACTGAAGCTGATTGGCTTAAGGGTCTTCTTTCAGAAATTCCCTTGATGGTAAAGCCAATACCTTCTATTTCAGTACACTGTGATAATCAAACAACAATAGCTCAGATTAGAAGCTCCAAGTATAACCAGAAACAGAAGAGACATGTACGAATAAGATTGAAGTCTATTCGTGAGCTAGTGTCTCTTGGAGTGGTGTCATTGGACTTCGTAAGTTCAAAAGACAATATTGCTGATCCACTCACAAAAGGACTTGATTCTGAGAAAATCAAGAGATCTAGTAAGGGAATGGGACTGAAGCCTGTCCTGATTTCATCTATAGCGGCAACCCAACCTATCTGATTGGAGATCCCAAAAAGTAGGTTCAATGTGGTACAAACAAGCTATAAGGGTGAAACGTAAGCATCAAATTAATTGAGATGTAATCTCATAGTCTCTTCCCTGGATAGATGCTTGACTGCTAGTAAGGATGAGCTTAGGAGCTCTTAATGAGTTCAAGTTCTTAATGACAGGATGCTTGCAGTACATCCTTGGAGAACTCACCTATGTAAGTGTAACTGTGAGGCCGCAGTGTGGGGGGTCTAGGCAACTCTCCTTAGCACTTATGAAATAAGATTCGGTGGCATGGCCTTAATGCACCAATCCAGAAGGATTCAACCGTCGCCAGTGATGAGTTGTTACCAATTGATCTTCACATATAAAAGGTTTAAGATTAAGACTCTGTTCTCTTCAAACCTATGTGAATAAGATTGGTGTACTTAGGTGAAAATTCAAACCGGAAGGTATTTTCACTGAAAGTTCATTGCAACCAAGCCTCAGAACATATCTTTGTTTTTGACTAAAATGATTTGAATTTGTGGGGGATTGTTGAATTTTGTTTTAAAAATTCAAAGCATTTTTTGGAGTATTTTTAGTCCCACATTGCTAAGTGGAGAAGCTTGGAAGGGCTTATATAGGAAGCCCTTCCATCCTTGCTTAGAAATAATAAGAGGACCTACACGCATGCGCGGGCCAAGCCCAAAACGAGTGGATTTGGGGGGTTCGAGCCGGAAATCCATAAATCGGGCGTCACGTGCGCGATTTGTAAAATATCGAAAATAGGCGAATATTAATAAGAGAATTTTTCGGAATTTTTGGAAATTTTATGGGAATTTTTCGGTGCTCGTACGGATGAGTTAACGGGGATAAAAATGGGGTCCAGGAAAGCCTGTTTAGGCGACCCTGTTTTAATGAGGAAAAGTTTTAATTTATGTTTCCTTTTCCCATTTTCTTTCTTTTTCCCATTTTCTTCCCCCGCGAGCCGTCCCTTGCCCTAAACCTCGCGATGCCTTCTCCTCCCGTGCCCTAACCGGCGCCGCGGCGATTCCTCTTCCTCTCTCTCTGCCCTAGCCGGCGATGGTCGCCCCCTCTACTACGACTTGGCAGTACGACCGACAGCCACGAGCGAGGTTGTCGATCCTCCTCTCGATTATCTCTACTCCGATTGTCCTCTGCCGATCTCCCTTCTCTTCCGACGACACCACACGAGCGCCGGCCATCTTGCTCCTCACGCGTGCCACCACTGTTCCGACACCATTTCAAATCCCTCGCGTCTCTGCTTGATTGCACCGGTCGACGCCAGTGCCACCCTACCGGCTCTGGCAAAGCTGTCGTCGTCGCTGGGGGTCTATGGAGACATGCCCTAGCTTCCGATTCACTAACGACCGGGTACTCATCTACCTCCCGGGGTCAGCGTTGGGTCTCACCTCCTGGTCCGGCAAGAAGATTCCAACCTGGGCCTTCCAGACATTTTGGCTTCGTCTCGCTGTCAAGGATCGATTGAAGGAGGTAAGATGAGTAGATTGTTTCTTGGACTTAGTTGGTGATAGATTGTATGTTGGGTTCTGATCTTTTTTGATCCGATTAATTCCAGGGAGAGGTTGGATCCAATTGCTTGCTATTCTGTGAAGGTGATCTTGAATTCCAGCAACAGTAGACACTCCGGTGATTTCCAGCCGTGGATTACACTCTGATCACGAGGCATCAGTGATTATCATCAGAATTGGTGAGTTTTAAGGTTGAAGTTATTGCTAGGATTAAAATGACGGATTGTTGTTTAGAGGATTAATTATAAAGTGTGGAGTGTCTCGGAAAGATTAAAGGATTCATGGATGATTTGATTAGGGTTTTCCCTAATTAGGTTGAGTTGAAATTTAGCTAATTGTTGCATATGTAATTAGCTAAATTATAATCATGTGATTTGCAGGACGTTTATTCGGGACGAGCACTTTGACATAGAGGGTGATTAGCTCGATCTACATTGGAGGCGGGTACCTCTTGA